>NC_038243.2:18746034-19071859 GCF_000004515.6 Glycine max
CATGTAGGAGCCAGCTATTTGAAATTAACGTCAACAGTTTTAATTTCATCTCAATCGACCAATCAATCTTGAAACTTAAGCTATTAAGTCAATAAAAGGTTGTTAATTAATAAACAAGCTTCACTTCACAGTATGACAGTCACACAAAAACAATTTATTTGTTTTTTTTTTAAGAAAAAAATATCTCTTGAACCCATTAATTATTGATCTAGGAGGTACACAAATTAAAGCGGCTTCGTTCTTCTTATATGATTGTTTAGTTGTCTGAACTTTCTCTTTTATCATTTCGGTGACAAAAGTGTAGAACTACTAACACTGGTGTTGAGATAATGATTCTTAGCACCTAGCTAGTGCCACTATTTAATAGTAGACAAACTATTATTCAGTGTTCATATAGAGACAAGAAGAAAATATATTTGTGTCAGAAAAAAAATGTAATAATTGGTTACAATATGCATAATTTATGACAGTACCTCACGATCTCACTTAGAGTTTGTTTTGTTCATTGTTGACTCCTTGGTAAGTGTACTAAATTGTCACAAGTAGTAAAGTATTCGAAAGTCTGAGTGCCGAATCCACAGGTACTTTGTTTGTACTTAGACTAATGCAAATCCAATTTAAAAGCAAAAGATAAGAAATTTAAAATAAAAGATAAAGAAAAGATAAGGTAAAGAAAAGAAAATATTCAAAGATAAGATTAGAAGATAAAGGAAAAGATAAAATAATTAAAGATAAAATAAAAAAGATAAAGAAAAAGATAGAAGATTAGAAAAAAAAGAAGATAAATCTAAGATAAGATAGTATTAGGAACTGACTTGCCTTGTTACCTAAGATGTATGAGTTTATGATTTTTTCTTTACCAATTCAGGTGATTCTATCCTACCCACATCTATTCATTTACTTGTCCTTGATTTCTCACGATGACAAGCATATTTTACCTATCTATCTCTCAAATGCCTTTGCAAAGACTCAATAGATAAAATGCATGAAGTAGTTCTAATTCTAGATGTTTGCTTTGACACATGGGCATAATGCAATCACTCTATGTCTAACAATGATTTTATTATGATATCTTTTCTTCTTGTTCTATTAGAATTTATCCTCTCCCGAGAGTCTAACCCCTAAAACTAATGCATGCATATCTTCTTTAAATCTTATTTAGAAGTTACCCTCTCCCGAGCATTTAACCCCTAATAGAATATAAAGATGAGTATGCAAGATAAAAATAGAAAAGAAAATAGGAAAGAAAAACCTAGTATTGCATTGATAAATAGTGAAGAGTACATCATACATCGCATTGGCTTCTAGGCCTGTCAGGCCCTAACTAAGGGTTTAGCCACTCATGGCCATTGAGGGCTTTACAATGAGAAGAAGGGTGAAAGAAAGAAAGGGAGTAAATGAAACCCATAGGAGAGGGGGTTCTATCGTGGTGTGTTGTTTCCTTTGAACTGACTCTCTATTTATAGCTGCTGAAGTTTGTGCCTTCGTAGGCACGCTTAGCGCGACACCCGGCGCTTAGCGCATGTAGATCGCGGGCTTAGTGCGCGTGTTGCAGGCTTAGCGTGTGCTTCTGTTGGATCGCGGGCTTAGCACGCGCGTTGCAGGCTTAGCGCGTGCTTCTGTTGGATCGCTGGCTTAGTGCGTGTTGCAGGCTTGGCGTGTGCTTCTGTTGGATCGCGGGCTTAGCACGCGCGTTGCAGGCTTAGCGCGTGCTTCTGTTGGATCGCTGGCTTAGTGCGTGTTGCAGGCTTAGCGTGTGTGCTTCCAGGACCGCTTAGCGTGTGACGCGCGCTAAGCGCACGTATTGGGCTGGGCCTACTTCAGATTTTCTTCTTTTCTTTTGTTTTTCTGGCCTTTTTGCTTGTTACACCTCTAGTTTTTATATCTACAGCCAAAAATCAACAAAACATCAATTCTTTAATATTTAAGCACAAATAACTGCTAAATAATTATTTTTAAAGATAATTTTGCCTTATTTTCTATTATCAAAATACAATTATTTAGCAGTTATCATTCATATAGTTATATCCAGAGTACTGGCTCTAATAATTTCCCCTTACTCCTTAGAATGATCTTGTGCTTTTTTCAACTTGCTGCTGCTAAAGGAGGAGGATTGAGAACACAAAGAGAGTGATAGATTGCTATCAACAACTTCATGGTCCACCATGCTTCCTTGGTTCTCAGCACTGACCCTTGAATTTAACTTAAGTGATAGATTCAAATCAAGGTCAACATTTGAAGCCTACTTTTTCAAGGTCTTCAGTTCCATCTCATTTGTTGTAAACTTATTATTAGGCATGAGTTCTTGTGCACTTGGTTGCGGTTGAGTTGATAGATGTAGATCAACCTGGCTTATTTTGATTTGTGTGGATGAGGATTCATTGCCACCAAATGAGAAGAACTTATGTTTTGGTTCATGAACTTTGCTTGTTGATGGTTCATTAAAACTAGAAGAAGAATCAACTTGGAAATTTATAAGAAAGTTTGTTGTGGTCTATTTTGACGATATTCTTATTTATAGCAAATCTTATGATAACCATGTTGTGCATTTGAGGTGTGTTTTGGAAGCACTTAGGTGTGAGAAATTGTATGCTAACAAGGAAAAATGTGTGTTTTGTATGGACCATGTCATTTTTCAAGGAGTTACTGTTAGTTCACAAGGAGTGGAGGTTGATCCAGAGAAGGTGAAAGCCATTCAAGATTGGCCAACCCCCAAAAATATAAGTAAGGTAAGGAGCTTTTATGGCTTAGCACGTTTCTATACGAGATTTGTTAGAGATTTTAGCACTTTGGTTGTACCTCTAAATGAAATTGTTAGGAAAAATGTTGTTTTTAAATGGGGTGATCAACAACATGAGGCTTTTACTACTTTGAAAGAAAATTTAACTAATGTTCATGTTCTTGCTTTGCCTAACTTTGTTAAATCCTTTGAGCTTGAATGTGATGCATTTGAGGTAGGTATAAGGGTTGTGTTGATGCAAGAGGGGTATCCCATTGCATATTTTAGTGAGAAACTGAATGGGGCTACTCTTAGCTATTCTACATATGATAAGGAATTGTATGCCTTAATTAGAACTTTACAAACTTGACAACATTATCTCCTACCCAGGGAATTTGTTATTCACAGTGATCACGAGTCTTTGAAATACTTGAAAGGACAAGGAAAGTTGAACAAGAGGCTTGCCAAATGGGTGTAATTTCTTGAACAATTCCCTTATATAATCAAGCATAAGAAAGGTAAGAATAATGTGGCCATTGATGCACTCTCCCGCAGGTATGCATTATTGTCTACCTTTGAAACTAAGTTTCTTGGTTTTGAGTGCATTAAGGCATTGTATGACCATGATGCTGACTTTTTTGATAAATATCAAACATGTTCTCATACCGCATCTGATGGTATTTTAGGTATGATGGGTATTTGTTAAGGGATAAGAGACTTTGTGTGCCTAAGGGTTCAGTTAGGGACTTGCTTATTAGAGAAGCACATGAAGGGGGCTTAATAGGGAACTTTGGGGTACAAGAGACATATGACATCTTGCATGACCATGTCTATTGGCCTCACATGAAGCATGATGTGCATGAGTTTTATGATAAATGTTTTATTTGCAAGAAAGCTAAATCCAAGGTCATGCCACATGGTTTGTACACTCCATTGTCAATTCCTGAACATCCTTGGATTGACATTTCAATGGATTTTGTTCTAGGTTTTCCTTGCTTCAAGGGAGGAAATGACTCGATTTTGTGGTGATTGATAGGTTTCTAAGATGGCTCTCTTAATAGCATGCAAGAAGGTAGATGACGCTTATCATGTTGCTGATTTGTTCTTCAAGGAGGTGGTAAGATTGCATGGTTTACCTGGGAGTATTGTAAGTGATTGAGATTCCAAATTTCTTAGTCATTTTTTGTGAACTTTGTGAGGTAAGATTGGAACTAAATTGTTGCTTTCAACTACATGTCATTCCCAAACCATTGGGCAAACTGAGGTGGTAAATGGAACTCTTTCTACTCTTCTTAAAGTTGTTATTAAGAAAAATCTTAAGACTTGGGAAGGGTGTTTACCACATATTGAATTTTCTTATAATTTGAGTCATTTTGATGTAGTCAAATTAACCAATTCTTGTAATTTGGTTTTTTATTGACAGTACCTACAAAACAAATAGGTACAAACTTCTGTTGCTTGATATTGTTGGTGTTACACCAACAAGAATGACATTCTCCGCTGCTTTTGCTTACTTGGAATGAGAACATCTTAATAATGTTGTTTGGGCTCTACAGCGGTTTTAGGGTCTTTTCATGAAATTTGATGCACTCCCTAGGTTATTGTTACCGACAAAGATTTGTCTTTGATGAATATAATGAAAATAGTATTCCCGGATACTACGAACTTGTTGTGTCGGTTTCACATTGACAAGAATGTGAAGACAAAGTGCAAAACCCTAGTTGCTCAAAAGAATGCATGGGATTATGTGATGGAGGCTTGGGGGAGTTTGGTTGATTGTCCACGTGAGAGATATTTCGATAAGTATCTTAAAAACTTTGAAATGGCTTGCTCTCTGTGGCCTATGTTTGTGGACTATATGTGCAAAACATGAGTGATTCCGTACAAAAAAAAAATTGTGAAAGCATGGACTAACAAAGTGATGCATCTAGGAAATATAACTACTAACAAGTATGAATATTGTTTTTTGTTTGTGTTGATTTGTTTAAGTGTTTACTTAAATGAAAATGTTGTAGTTGTTTATACATTGTTGTATATTTCATTTGTAGGGTTGAGAGTGCTCATTGGTCATTAAACAAGCTTCTACAAAACTCTATTGGTGACATATGCAGTGTTTGGGAAGCAATGAACAACATGATGACACTTTAACACACCCAAATTAAAGCATCTTTTGAGACAAGTACGCACATGGTTCGACATGTGTTTAAAGTTACCTTGTACAAAAAACTATTTGACATGGTATCAAGGTACGCTTTAAATGAAATTGCTGGTGAGTATGAGCGTGTACCTTATGCAAGCAAGAACCCTTCACGTTGTGGATGTGTCATGAGGACTACCCATGATTTTTCATGTGCATGTGAGTTGTTTAAATATGTTGTTGGCTCCATACCACTAGAGACAATCCACATTTTTTGGCGTAGACTTAGTTTTTCATATCAAGGGTTATGTGAGGTTGAGGTGACCATAACTGAGGAGATGAAAATCATATCGAAACGATTTGAGCAACTCGATATTTGCGGCAAGGTACATTTGAAGACAAAGCTTCGAGAAATTGCTTATCCTGATCTAAACTTTATGTGTCCTCCTCCAGAAAAGGTGAAGACCAAAGGTGCTCCAAAAAAACCGCCGACCAAACAAAAAAAGTCAACAAAATATGATTCGTCTTATTGGGAGTATGTTGATGTGTTATACTTTGTGCAAAATAATAATTCTTTAGTGAAGCGTAGTGCATCATCATCTAAGCAACCAATACATAGACGGAATATTCCAATATGGATCAATTTCATTCGTGCATCCAGGATTCTATTGAAAACATTATTGATGTCAAAGCGGATGGTAACAGTGGTTATCGTGCAATAACACCCTTATTGGGTATGGGTGAAGAATCATGGTCATTAGTCCGCAACCATCTGCATAAAGAACTCACAAGCTGGTCGGAAAAATATATCAACCTACTTGGTGGCATAAAGAGATTTGAGGAATTAAAATGTTCCCTACTTGTTGACAGATTATCTATGGTGCATAAATTTATTGTTATGTCACTTTTTCTTAAAATAATATTTAAGTAACCACTATTAGTTGTCTGTTACATATAGGTTATTGTCGCAACGTGCCCTTCGCGGGCGAGCGAGGGCGAGGCTCATGGGTGCGCTTCCCAAAGGAGGAAAGATGCGCGGAGTCACCACCAACGTTTATTTGTGGAAAACGTCGGAAAAACCGAAGGAAACCGGTCAAAAGGAAAATTCTAAGTTCGGGAGTTGTATTTACGCTTGAGGAAGGTATTAGCACCTCTCACGTTTGTCCCAAAGGACAACAGTCTATTTTTTAGAATTGTGGAATTGTGTTATCTTAACTTTTATTTCTTTTTATTTTTTGAGGTCGACAAAAGCGAGGCTTTTGCTCCTACGTACCCTCCTTTGGAGAGGAAATCAGACCTACGTAGTTCTTTCTTATGCGTGAATCAAGTGATTCTTTTTACTTGAAAGGTGATCATTTTAAGGCGTTGGACCTTAAAAATGATCCATTTTACTTAGTAAGAAACTGAAATGATAAACTTTCAAAAACCTATTTTTGTGGACGAGCTTGACTAGGCGAGTTTGATTTTAGCCTTAGTTTCACTTTAGTTATTAGTCAATTCAATTAAGAATGAGAAATCCCAAAGAGAAAACGTCCGATTGATTTTTCGCTTTATTTTACTAAAAGGGTATTTTTTGATTATTATATTATTTTTTACCTCTTTTTTTGATTTCCAATGTGGTTACGGCATGACCGAACGATCGGAATTCATTTTAACCAAAGTTAGCGGATGATACAATTCAAACGATCGGTGGAAATTTATTTTATTTTTAGATTAGGCGAGAAATGACTTAAATAAATGGCTTAAGCACGTTAAAAGGGGGTATAAAAAGTAAATGAAAACGAGAACAAAAATACATGAAACAAAATGTGGACCACCACGGGTACATAGAATGAATTGAAAAGCTTGGTTTGAGGTACTTACCCGTTGAAGACTAAAGAAAACGAAGAACGAACGATGAATCTTGAAGAACGGTCGAGAATCTTCGCGTAATTACTCACGGAAATGTTACGGAAGCGCCTCGGCTTGGATTTTCTTCACGGAACTAATTTTCCTCAGCTATTTCGAGAGAGAGAGAGAAGTGCCTATGGTGCTGAACCCTTTTCTTCTTCACTTCTCCCCCTATTTATCGCAAAATAGGGGAGAAGCTTGACGCCCAGCTCGCCCAGGCGAGCAAGGTTGCTTCCTCCAGAAGCAACAGCCTTCTGGAGGGCCCAAGTGGGCCTGGTTGCTATTTGCACCCCCATTTTTACTAAATACACCCCCTGCCCTTTTTTTTGTGATTCTTTTTCCGTAATGTTACGAAACTTTACGAATTTCGTAACGATACTTATTTTTCTTCCGCAAGGTTACGAATCCTTATGGATTATGTATTTACTCTTTTTTAGCTTTCGAAGAAGTTACGGAAACTTACGGATTGCGCAAAAACACCTCTTTTCGACTTCCGCCACATTACGGAATTTCACGGATCGCGCAAGCCTGCTTCCTTTAGATTTCTGAGACGTCTCGGGACTTCATTTATTGTGCAACAAAGGACGCCAAGTATCTCAAAGCGGCTAACCAAAGGTTGCATGTCATCAAGTAATAATCCCCGGACGAAATTAGGGTATGACAGTTGCCCCTCTTTACTTACCTCTCATCGAAGATAAGCGGAAAGCAAAGATAGGACACTGATTTCGTCCGTCCTGCCCTTTCCGTGATGACGACTCTCATCTCTACTTCTTCTTTTTTCTTCTGCACAAAACAAAATACAAATAACAACCAGAACAACGAACATAATACACATATACACATATACACATACTTGGCGAAGGAACCGATCTAGAAAACAACAGAATAACGTGCTTCCCAGTCACCAGAAGCTTCGCACTTGATAATGGAGAACACATGAACAGCGCTAGGCAATGACATTCATGGTGCTCCGAACAAAGGTGGAGTATGGAGGATTGCCTTGAGGGTCCGCACTTAGGCAATCATGAAACTCAGCTCCAAACTCGAAAGTGGAGGACACATGAACAGTCCTAAGCAATAACATTCATGTGGCTCCGGAAAAGGATGAGAATGGAGGATTGCCTTGAGGATCCTCTCTTAGGCAATCATGAAACACAACTCCGAACTCAAAAGTGGAGGACACATGAACAGCCCTAAGCAATAACATTCATGTGGCTCCGGAAAAGGATGAGAATGGAGGATTGCCTTGAGGGTCCTCTCTTAGGCAATCATGGAACACAGCTCCAAACTCGAAAATGGAGGACACATGAATGACAACGCAATTCATTCATGTGGCTCCGGAAAAGGATGAGAATGGAGGATTGCCTTGAGGGTCCTCTCTTAGGCAATCATGGAACACAGCTCCAAACTCGAAAGTGGAGGACACATGAACAGCCCTAAGCAATAACATTCATGTGTCTCCGAAAAAAGATGAGAATGGAGGATTGCCTTGAGGGTCCTCTCTTAGGCAATCATGGAACACAGCTCCAAACTCAAAAATGGAGGACACATGAATGACAACGCAATTCATTCATGGGGCTCCGAAAAAGGGTGAGAATGGAGGATTGCCTTGAGGGTCCTCTCTTAGGCAATCATGGAACACAGCTCCAAACTCGAAAGTGGAGGACACATGAACAACCCTAAGCAATAACATTCATGCGGCTCCGAAAAAAGGTGAGAATGGAGGATTGCCTTGAGGGTCCTCACTTAGGCAATCATGGAACACAGCTCCAAACTCGAAAGGGGAGGACACATGAACAGCCCTAAGCAATAACATTCATGTGGCTCCGGAAAAGGGTGAGAATGGAGGATTGCATTGAGGGTCCTCTCTTAGGCAATCATGAAACACAGCTCCAAACTCAAAAGTGGAGGACACATGAACAGCCCTAAGCAATAACATTCATGTGGCTCCGGAAAAGGATGAGAATGGAGGATTGCCTTGAGGGTCCTCTCTTAGGCAATCATGGAACACAGCTCCAAACTCGAAAATGAAGGACACATGAATGACAATGCAATTCATTCAAGGGGCTCCGAAAAAGGGTGAGAATGGAGGATTGCCTTGAGGGTCCTCTCTTAGGCAATCATGGAACACAGCTCCAAACTCGAAAGTGGAGGACACATGAACAGCCCTAAGCAATAACATTCATGTGGCTCCGGAAAAGGATGAGAATGGAGGATTGCCTTGAGGGTCCTCTCTTAGGCAATCATGGAACACAGCTCCAAACTCGAAAATGGAGGACACAGGAATGACAACGCAATTCATTCATGTGGCTTCGGAAAAGGATGAGAATGGAGGATTGCCTTGAGGGTCCTCTCTTAGGCAATCATGAAACACATCTCCAAACTCAAAAGTAGAGGACACATGAACAGCCCTAAGCAATAAGATTCATGTGGCTCCGGAAAAGGGTGTTGGCGGGACCGAATGGTCCACCGGGTTTTTCCACCTAAAAGGATAACACACTTTTTGCAAAGAAAAATAAATCATTCGCGAGAGCACCACATCTTAGAGAAACAATATACTTGTGCCAAGGGTAATCTTCCTTGTAACCGAAAATGAAGGGTAGGATGTCAACTTCTAGCTTTCAAATGAACACGCAAGGAAACATCGGGCTAAGCTGAAAATAAATCACTCATAGTGTATAAAACTCACAAGGCAAGTGTTTTATCCTATTCCCAAACCATAACTGCACCATGACTCTATTTTGCACACGATTTCCTATCGAATCAAAGATTAAACGCACGATCACAGACCAATAGGATTTTCTCGCAGATAGTGTTTTTTGGAGAGGAAGCTGGGTGTTTCGGTCTTTTCCTCTTTGTTCATGTGGGGTGGAATATTGCCAGTCAAGAATGATTCTGAGTGGCAATCTGGCTTTGAAGGATTTCTGTCCTCTTTTTTCATTGATCGAGAATTGCTTCTTTTTCCCTTTTCACTTCTTTTCAATCTTTGATCGGGAATCCTTCTTTCCTTTCTTCTGTTCTTTTCTTTATTTTCATTTTTTTTCTTTTTTCTTTCTTTCCATTTCTTTCTTTTCTTTCTTTTCACTTTTCCCTCCCCATCCCTTTCTTCGGGAAATCGGGCTTAGCATTCTATTTGCTCTCCCTTGACGAGATTTCGCTGTCCTTTGCTTCGGGGGAAAGAATGAGGATTCCTTTTTTACAGGCCAAGGTTCAAAAAGGTCTAAGGTTGTGTTTAAATGGGGTCTTTTATTGTGGGAACCCAATCTTGATATCTGGGGCGCAACAAATTTGGGTGTCAAGGTGTCGATTTCGGGACGAGCTTCCATATTGTTCCATAAGGCATGCGTGACAATGATGATTTGAAAACAACATGCAAAATTAGTCATGGCTACAGCCAGGTGGGCACTCAAGCATCCTGTTTATGGCATTGTGATACTACGGTTGGGAATTTATATAGACAGACCCAACGTTTCCAAAATTATGTTCTTTCATCAGTTCAATGCATTCATCCATCCTTATCTCGGTTCATTCCGGAAAATAAACTCCTAGCATCAGTCCCTTGTTTCCAGAAGATGCGTTTGCTCTTTATGAATGATTTATACTTCTTAACTATAACATGTCGACCTTCGCGGTCTTTCTTTCTCTTTACTTTTGTTTTATTTGTATATACATTCACTAAAACTATACACCTGTGATCCTTTATGAGGAAAATCTTTCTTTGTACATCTATATTTTTATACATGACAAACTTTTTCTGTACACGCATTAGAACTCTTCTTTTTACGTCACACGGTCTATATACAAACCCTATTTACATTCAAAGATTTTTCATTTTTCCCAACACACACTTATAGTTCACACAAAAGTTCCTTCATATACACTCGTTGCTCACACACACAAGAATTCCTTTCCACGCATTATTTACACACAAAAACCTTCTACACACATTTTCCTTTTACACACATATATAAATAAAAACCTTTTTCTTTTCTTTATGAACATGACTTTTATTCACAACGCTTTTTCCTTTTTATTAGGATTTTTGGTTCAATTTATTTTTAGGACGACGTCCCTAAATAAAAAACTCTACACGGTTCCGGAATTTCAACAAACACTATTGACAATAATGAAACAAGTACCGACGTAACAACTCAAACGATATGTATGTACAAAACAAAAGTCAAAACATGAAACAAACGTTAGTCCCTTAGTTAAACAAAAATAAGATGATATGTAACAGGAAAAACAAATGGAAACAAAAAGAAATATGAATCAAGAGATCTCCCAATCATGTGACCCCGCTCCCTCCTAAGAAATCCAGTAAATCGGTCATCTCCTCGTCCTCGCGGGCCTCATCTGCCCCGTCGGGAGCCTCTGCTGGTGCCTCTCCTGCCCGGGCCTCAAGCCAATCTCCAGGCCATGCGACCTCTGCCCTGAACTGGTCCGGAGTAGGGCACAGAAAAGAAGTAAAACCCTGGCTCTGCAGGCTGAGGCTCATCTGGTAAAGACAATAGTGGGTCTGTACATGTGCCCGGTGGTTGGCCACCTACTGGCGAACCAAATGCCGCAAATACTGCTCTGTGTCAAATGATCCGGCTGGACCAGCCTGATGTGGTGGCGGCGTGTCCGCGGCCTGTGGTGTATCACCCTGGACCTGTCTCTGCGTGCAGTACTTCTCAATAAAAGCTCGGGTGATGGGCGTCCGAATCACCTTGCTAGGTGCGACGGGGACGCCGAACGACTGGCAGAGTCCTGTGATCAAGGCGGGAAATCCCAGGGCCCTGTTGGACTTATCCGGGTCCAGAGGGTGCCTGGTAGGCGCCATACCTGCAAATATATAGATGGCATCAGCGATTAACTGAGCCACATGAATGCTCATCCGCGTCAAGATGGCGTACACCAGCTGACACTTCGGCAGGGGGAGGTCGGAATTATGGTCGCTGGGCAGGATGTTGCTGAGCAGCAAAGTCATCCATATCTGAGTCAGGATGGTCATGTTGGTGCGCATGATCTGCACCCGTCTCCCGGCAGCAGTCCGGGCAAAATCTTGCCCCGGTATACATAGCAACTAGGCGATGGCCTCCTCATCGAACCCATCGGGCCGGTTCCTCCTCTGGCCATACTCGCACTCCTGGCCCTCTTCCAGCACTAAAGGATATCCAAGGAGCTGGCTAATAGCATCTGCATCAAACGGGATCCACTGACCCCTCACCCAGGACCTCATATCACGCACGCCCTCCTCTGTAGGCCAAGCATTGGCGTAAAATTCGAGGACTATGTCTGGATCAAACTTGGTCATGGGGGTGACCAGTGATGCCCACCGCCGGCGAACTATTTCTTCATGGAAATCGGTATACTCATCGTCCCTGAGCTGGACGCGTCGCTCCCGGAGAAATGACCATCCGTTGATGGCCTCGAAGCGCTGCTGGTGTTCAGCGCTCCTAAAGCGGTGGCTGTCATATTCGGGAGCGGAACTGGTTCCTTCAGCCGCTTTATCCTTCCTAGATCTCTTTGAGGCGAGCTTCCTCGGGGCCATTTCTTGCAAGAACAAACATTTAGAAGTTAGTTTTACAAGATAACGCTTGTCTTAACGCAAAAATGTCATGCTAACCCCTCCGGTTTAGAAAGAAATCATGCGCACGTTTAAAGTAACACATTTATGCACATGCGTATGTGTAGAATATCCTACTATTTATATCAACATAGAGGCCATCCAACACATTCTAATTGTCATACATATATATGCATTTTGAAAAGAACACACATTCTCACGCTTAAGGCATTGCGTCAAAATTTACACTTAACTATGTCCTAAACACTTGCTATCACAAACTACCTACACACACTCAAAATATATATACCATACAAACTTTCATTGTTTCACTCACACTTATGCATATTGGCAAGATATTTAACATTATGCACATACTTGCATTCAAAAGGGAATCCCGTGCTATCATACATTCATTTAGGAAGGGACTTCAATATTCCTTCACCCTTTACAAAGAATTTCATGCCCTTTATATTTACACATATATCTACACACCATTGAAAAGCATTTCCCACGTTACTTAGGTGCAAAGTACCAATCATGGGGCAGCCCAAATTCTTACAAACTAATCCCTATTTTCATGCTTTTCTAATCCTAAAACCAAATTTTGGATTCCTAGCCATAAGCATGTTTCCTTGCATTGAAGCTACAAGTTTGGGTTCCTAAGCTTGGAATTGCATTTGGACAACTATTTTGAATCTCCTATGCTGTACCTACATACATAAAAATAGCCCCACCGTCCCAATTTTTACAAAATCATATTCATACACCATTGGGGCATTTCACCGAGCACTTGGTGAGCGCATGTTTGGACATGAATTGCAAGAGAATGGGAGCAATGTGGCATGCCCCATTGCTTCAGAATACAACCTAGGCCTAAGGCCTTTTCATTCAAATCCTCAATTCAAGAAAACAAGCACCAAAGCAAACCAAAACTGCCTCATAAATATAAGCATGTTCTCACAATTTAAGGCACCAAAAGATGAAGAAAACACATCAATGGGAAGCAAAAACATCAAGGATGGAATACTTACTTGTTGGAGTGAATTGAAACACCAAAAATGAAAGCAAAAGGCAACCAAAAGTGGCTTGAGGGGGCAAGAACCGCAAGCCTTCGTGTTCTTTCTTTCTTGAATGAAGGGGGGGAAGTTTTTGGATACAAAAACGTTCCCCTCCTTCGTTTTTATATTTTGAGTGCAGGGGTTGCTCGCCCAGGCGAGCTAACCTGCTACTTTTTTTTTTTAGGGGAACATTAACCATGTCCCCTCCTTCTTCATGGGTTAGCATTTCGCCTAACTTGAACTTACTTAAGTTAGAATTAGGCGTCGATTACTTATTTAAAACAAACAATAGTAAAAGAAACTGCGAACACAAAGGATATTGGGCTGCCTTGCAGCGACGTTCTCTGCTTGTTTAGCACCGGGAAGGGGCAACGATCGGTCGGTCGTGACCCTAGCCCCACTTGCATCCGTCCCTATGTACCCGTAAGTAAGAGCCAAATGATATGCGACCAATCGTGAGCGGTCATCGTCTTACCTTGGTTGATTTCTGCCATTGACTTGCCTTGACTTCTGACCGTGGCCTGAGACGATTCTGCTCCTTGCTACCACAAGATATGCATGTGCATGTGCATGTATGAATGTTTCTAATGCGATGATTTTATTTTAGTGAAGGCTGGTTAGGTTCAATTTTAAATAAGCGTTTGGGGCACCCCATACACCGAGCGAAGAGGGCTCATGCTTATAACAAATCTAAAACACAAAGTTTGAAACCAAAGGGAGGACTAAAACCTCGCCTATCTTTTCCTCTTTTTAAAAGAACAAGACAAATACAGAGGAAGGGAATCCTTGGAGGAAACCAGGAAGCACAAAAACTCAGAATTAAAAGACCATGCAACGGTCCTCTCGATTGCCCCAGACTTCAAGCGTAATATCGTTTAACTACATCGGAGTTCACGGGCGAAGGCAATTCTTCGCCATCCATGTGGGTGAGTATCAGAGCACCCCCAGAAAAAGCTCTTTTCACCACAAAAGGCCCTTCATAATTCGGGGCCCACTTGCCTCGATTATCTTTAACAGCGTGGGACATCTTCTTCGGCACAAGGTCCCCCTCGTTGAACTTGCGCGGACGTACCTTCTTGTCGAATGCGTTCTTTATCCTTCGTTGATACAAACGCCCATGGCTCATGGCAGCCAAACGCTTACCTTCAATAAGGTTAAGTTGGTCGTAGCGTGCTTGAGCCCATTCTGACTCTTCTAGGCCTGACTCCGCCATTATCCTCTGAGAAGGAACCTCTACCTCAAATGGGAGTACTGCCTCCATCCCATAAACTAAGGAATACGGCGTTGCCCCAGTAGAAGTTCGCACCGAGGTTCTGTACCCGTGTAGGGCGAAAGGCAACATCTCATGCCAATCTTTGTATGACACCGTCATCTTTTGAACAATCTTCTTGATATTCTTATTCGCAGCCTCTACAGCCCCATTCATCTTTGGCCGATAAGGGGTAGAGTTATGATGCTGGATCTTGAAGTCTTCGCACATCTCCTGCATCATCTTATTGTTCAGATTGGTGCCATTGTCAGTAATGATCTTCCTGGGGAGTCCGTATCGACAAATCAACTCCTTCTTTATGAATCTAACTACCACATTCCTTGTGACGTTAGTATAAGAAGCTGCTTCGACCCATTTGGTGAAGTAATCTATCGCCACAAGAATGAAGCAGTGACCATTCGACGCTTTGGGTTCTATGGCCCCAATGGCATCTATTCCCCACATAGAAAAAGGCCAAGGGGCGGACATAACATTCAGAGGATGTGGCGGAACATTGACGTTGTCCGCGTATGCATGACATTTATGACATTTCCTGACATGAGCGCAGCAATCGCTTTCCATGGTGAGCCAATAATAGTCGGCCCTGAGGATTTTTCTGGCCATAGCATGCCCTTTGGCATGTGTCCCAAAGGAACCCTCGTGGATCTCCTCAATCATGAAGTTCGCCTCTTTGGCATCTACGCATCGTAGGAGGGTCATGTCGTGGTTTTGTTTGTAAAGGATAGTACCACTTACAAAGAAACCAGTAGCCATGATATCTTCATCTGGAAACTCGGGGTGCATCGGCCGATAATCCTGGAGGGGATGTTGGGCCAAATAATCCGCTAAGGCACTTCCCTTTACCGCCTTTTGGGTGACGTAAACGATATCGAATTCAGATAATAGTACCTGCCATCTAGCGATTCGTCCCGTGAGGGCTGGTTTTTCAAAGATGTATTTCACAGGATCCATTTTGGAAATAAGCCACGTGGTGTGGCTGAGCATGTACTGCCTAAGCCGATGTGATGCCCATACCAGAGCACAACACGTCCTTTCTAGCATTGAGTAATTCATCTCACATGCGGTAAACTTCTTGCTCAGATAATAGATGGCTTGCTCCTTTTTCCCAGAATCATCATGCTGACCCAACACGCACCCCATAGACTCGTCCAACACGGTCATGTACAGGAAAAGAGGTCTTCCTGTTACGGGTGGCATGAGCACCGGGGGATTCGCGAGACTCTGTTTGATCTTCTTGAAAGCCTCTTGGCAGTCACTGTTCCATAGGACCGCTTGGTTCTTACGTAACAGCTTAAAAATGGGCTCACAGGTAGGGCTGAGTTTCGAGATAAATCTCGCGATATAATTCAACCTGCCCAAAAACCCCCGAACCTGCTTCTCTGTGCGGGGTTCCGGCATTTCAAGGATGGTCTTCACTTTCTCGAGATCTATCTCTATCCCTTTCTGACTTACGATAAATCCTAGCAGCTTCCCCGACTTCACCCCAAAGGTGCATTTGGTTGGGTTTAGTTTTAATTGGTATTTCCGCAACCTTCCAAACAGCTTACGCAGATTGACAAGGTGTTTGTCCTCAGTCCGAGACTTGGCAATCATGTCATCTACGTAGACCTCTATTTCCTTATGCATCATGTCATGGAACAACGCCACCATGACACGCTGATAGGTTGCCCCAGCATTTTTCAGTCCGAAGGCCATCACCTTATAGCAGAACGTTCCCCATAGGGTGACGAAAGTGGTCTTCTCTACATCTTCGGGTGCCATCTTTATTTGATTATACCCCGAGAAACCATCCATAAATGAGAAGAGGGCGAATTTGGCTGTATTATCTACCAATATGTCAATGTGTGGCAGGGGAAAGTTGTCTTTAGGACTGGCTCGGTTCAAGTCCCGGTAGTCTACACACATTCGAACCTTGCCTTCCTTTTTCGGGACTGGGACAATGTTGGCCACCCACTCCGGGTACCGTGCCACAACTAAGAAACCTGCATCAAACTGCTTCCTTACTTCTTCTTTAATTTTTAAAGACATCTCGGGTCTCATTCTTCGTAACTTTGCTTAACCGGAGAAGACCCAGGATTCAAAGGCAACTTATGCTGCACAATGTCGGAATCCAGACCGGGCATATCTTGATATGACCACGCAAAGACATCTTGATACTCTTTAAGAAGGGTTATCAAGCCTTGGCGGATAGGCGCGGTCATACCGGTTCCTACCTTTACTTCCTTCTTTTCCTCCGTGGTCCCCAAGTTTACCAATTCGGTTTCTTCTTGGTGAGGCTTCATTTCACGTTCTTCCTGAGCGACCAGTCTCTCCAACTCTGGTGACAGGACGTCCTCTTCCTCTTCCTCGTTTATCGTTTGGCTTATATCTCGATCGAAATCGATTTTCAAACCCTCGTTGTTAGGTTCCTCAAAGAATCGACCCTCACATCTATACCAAACAAGACAAAAGAAACAAAAACATGCAAAATGATATGAGAAAAGGTGGTACTGCAAGAACAGATGAAACAAAATCTCTTTGTTTATTTAATAAGGTAGGTTTCACAAAACAAAAGAGAACGGAAATCTATAGGCTCTAATTACATTGAATCGGCGGTATAGACTTCTGACTGGCTTATCACGCACCAGTTCCCCACTTAGGAATCGGGGTGGCATGGTTGCACAAAACTTGGTGGGTCTTGAGGGAACTCCTCTTCTATCGCGGCCACCTCCTCCTCGGACACCATTCTAGCGCTGGTGAAACACTGGCTAATACGGCCGGGCCATATCCTATCCGCCCGAAATCTTGACGGCACGTTCCTCCTCCCCGGCATCCCGGGTTCGTACCCTAATCCATATTTGTATGGATTTCCCTTGATATCGACCACGTTGGCATTCCCGAGGCAGTCCCTGCCTAGACTTATTCCGGGCTCAAATCCGTTCCTGAGCATAACACGTGCCACCATTATGGCCGCTTTGGAGAGAGAAGGTAGCGACGGACTTGGTTCCACAGAGGCGCAGCTCACCACCTCAAAGGATTGGAAAGCCGTTTCCAATGATTCTTCCGCCGCTTCTACGTATGGTGCAGAGGAGGGGCAGCTCACCAACATGTCCTCTTCACCCGACACTATCACTAAAAGTCCACCCACTGCGAACTTCAATTTCTGGTGAAGCATTGAAGGGACCACTCCTAGGGCATGAATCCACGGTCTTCCCAAGAGGCAGCTATAGGCGGGATTTATATCCATTACTTGAAACACCACATTGCAAGTGTGGGGGCCTATCTGAATGGGAATGTCGATTTCCCCCATCACTTCCCGCCGAGTACCATCAAAGGCTCGCACCACCATTGAGCTCGGTTTTAAACGTGACGCACTAAAAGGAAGCTTTTCCAAAGTGGTCTTTGGCATTACATTTAAACTCGATCCATTGTCGATAAGTACCTTTGCGACAACGTGGTCCATACATCTCACCGACACATGTAGAGCCTTGTTGTGTCCTCTCCCCTCAACGGGAATCTCTTCTTCCGCAAACGCGATGTAGTTGTTGGTGGTTATATGATTAACAATGCCTTCGAAGCCCTCCACTGAGATATCATGTGCTACATGGGCATCGTTAAGGACCTTCATCAATAGCGCACGATGAGGCTCGGAGTTTATGAGTAGTTCAAGCAAAGAGATCCTTGCTGGAGTTTTATTCAGTTGCTCGACTACCTTAAACTCGCTTTGTTGGATGAGGCGGAGGAACTCTTGGGCCTCTTCCAAAGTCACTGTTTTTCCTTGAAGTCCTTCTTTCTTTTCGGCCCCTTTTCCCACTGGAGGATCTACTTCTTTCGAGGGGGTGGCTATGTCTGTGGGCTCTTGGACCATGGGCGCTTTCCCTTTAGAGGGCAATTTCGCCGGGTGAGGGGAAGCGAACACACGACCACTACGGGTTACGCCACTGAGGCCGGTGATGTTGGTTACCTTAGCCGATAAGGAGTCAACTTTGGTTACAACTCTTTCGCTGGACGCGGGAGGGGTATACTTCCACGGAACGGCCTTATTACTTTGGTATGCAAATGGCGTCGGCTTGGGTGCCGCCCGGGGGTATATGGGTGTGGAGCCGGTCCCTTTCCTAGTAAAACATATTACTAGGGCCTTGGGGGTTAGAGGAACCTTCTTCTTTTCCGACTGCATACAAATTTGTGGTTCTTCCCTCCCTCCTATGGACACTTCAAGCTGCCCGCAATCCATGAGCCGCTGAAGCAATTCTTCTACCGCGGGACAAGTTTCCATGTCATGTGACTCCCCGAGGTGAAACAAACATTCATCTCTTTCGCCTCCACCACTGGAGACCATGCACGCCGCTTGCAGTGATTGATAGATGAAGCGCCTAGAAGTAGCTACCTCTCCTAACCTTTTCGTCCGTGGCGGCTCATCCTCTTTAACGGCGTTCACGCTAGTCCCTCCATGACTAGCTAGCGGGTTGGTTTTAACATTTGGGCCTTCCTCCTGAAACGATAGCCAGCCGGCACGAATCAGGTGCTGCACCTTATACTTGAACGGGATGCATGAGTCAATATTGTGTCCGGGAACTCCACTATGGTACACACACTTGGCACCTGGGTCATACCACTTGGGGTAGGGTGGCTGGAGAACCTTTTCAGGTATGGCCACCACCAAATGATTCTCCAATAATGAAGGCCATAGCTCGGAGTATGCCATGGGAATAGGAGGGAAGTTGTCTTTCGGGTGCTGTGCATATCTATAAGTCGCGCCGGGGGCTGTATTATTAACTGGCCGGGGTGCGGCTGGAGCTGTGCGTTGGGCCGACGCTCTTTCTACTGCGAGTGGTCCTTTTACTTGAGTCGGGAGGGAGTTCCCGGCTCGGATTAAAAAATTTGGGGGATTGGGCTGGTATGAGCTTTGGATATTTTGGGGTGCTTTCATCCATGTTGGGGCGATGGTGACTGCGTGGGCATCTCCTTCCTTTTTCCTCGCGCCCACTACTGGGGCTCTTCTGTTGTTGTTGGGGGCCATATTGGCAGCATATTCGAACTTGCCTTTTCGTAGCCCGGATTCAATCCTTTCCCCGGTGAAGACGAGATCCGCAAAGTTAGCTGGCATGTAGCCTATCAGCTTTTCATAGTAGAACGTGGGTAACGTATCTACCATAATTGTGATCATCTCTCTCTCCGTCATGGGCGGTACGACTTGGGCTGCGAGATCTCTCCATCTCTGGGCATATTCCTTAATGGACTCATGCTCTCGTTTAGTCATACCCTGAAGCTGGTTCCGATCGGGAGCCATGTCCGTATTGTACTGGTACTGCCTAATGAAGGCAGTTGCCAAGTCCTTCCATGATCGGATCTGGGAAGCTTCCAGATTGGTATACCATGCTACAGCTCTCCGGCCAAGCTGTCTTGAAAGAAATGGACCAACAACTTCTCGTCCGCAGAATACGCCCCCATCTTCCGGCAATACATCCGGAGATGCTCCTTTGGACATGTCGTCCCTTTGTACTTATCAAAGTCTGGTACTTTGAACTTGGGAGGGATGACGATGTTGGGCACAAGACATAAATCCGCTAAATCCGAGAATGGGTAATTGTCGAGGCCCTCGACTGCTCTCAACCTCTCTTCAAGCGCCTCAATCTTCCCCTTATCTTCCGCAAAGGGAACAGATTCTTTTACGGGTGTGGGTGAGGCCGGGATATGGCGGACTATGTTTGACTGGGGTAGTTCATGCGGGGATGGATCTTTGTGGTGGAGCAGGGGGCCAAGATGGGTATCTCCTTCCCCATCGTCTTGCCCGGGATAGTCTTCATAAGGTGGGAGTTGCCCCTCAAAAGTAGGGGCTTGGCTTAAATCTTCCGGGGTGACACGGGGGGTGAAGTCCGGAGGCAAGCCATAAGGATAAGCTTGTGGACTATACCTTCGACCGAACACGGCCATGTTTCTGTCTAGGCCCGGATTCAAGGCGGGCTGCAGCACCGGCTCCGCTTCCCTAACTGTACTGGAGGCGGTTGCGGTGGCTTTATCCTCTATGGTTTTCTGGAGTTTTAACATGACCTCCGAGATGGAAGCCATTTGATCTTTTAAGGCCGATAGATCGGCCTTCATCTGTTCCTGCACGCCCTTTTCATTATCCATTTTTCTGGATCGAGTGTTATAGGGGTGCCTTGGTGTTTTCTTAGTTATGATGAAATTCCCGTTGAAATAAACAACGGTGAGTATGCTACCAAAACATGAGTATGCAAATGGATGATCGGAGCACTTGGATCCACCCCAAGATTTTTAGATAACGTAATGAGTCCAGAACTTCTCATTTTATAAAAAGAACAAAGCTTTCATCTAGCCAAGATTATACAAAGGTGTTACAAAAGAACCTAACGATTCCTAATTATATGGGTCATCAAATCTATCATGTGCTGACAGTAATTGATTAGCCCATGGATCTCCTCGGGGGCAGTACATACTTCGGCCATGGCTTTTGCTTTGGCTAACAGACGCGGGAGGTCTTGACTTCCATTTAAGGTCAAGGCGAACCTATCCATCCACATAGTCGCTTCTTGATGCAACGCATCAATCACCCTCCCTCTTGCTTCTTTTTCGGCATACACTTGTGCAAAATCTTCCACTAGCTTTTTGTTCATGGGCCATGGACTGGTTCAATTCTTCCTTGTATTGCCCTATGATAGCTAGCATGCTTTGCTCCGTGGCTTCCAAGTGTTGAGCCAAACTCCTTTTGGACCTCGCGCAAGCAACTAACTCTTCTTTTAATATCATGCCATGCACCCGTGACCGATCTCTCTCCTCTCTTCGGAGCTTGAGCTCATTGTTACTACCCCACAATGCTCCTCGGAATTTCTCTCGGCCATATTCCTCCTTGCAAGCCCTTTTGGTTTCTTGTTCAAGGGCTTTTGCAGTGGCCGCGTTTTCCTCTTGTAACTCGGTGCACTCCTTCCGGATGTGTGTAGCAGTTGACTTGAACTTCTCCTTGGCGAGTCTTGCCTTCCCTAACTCTAACTTTAGAGCTTGGACTTCTTCATCTTCCTCTGGAGCTTCAAAATTCTCCTCATTGATAACTTTCAATTTGGAGAGCCAATCTAACCCTCGCGCATGAATTCTTAGCCATCCATGATAACCTCCAATGACGCCATTTCGGATGCCCCTAAGCTCCTTGTCTTTCTTCAATGGATTCCTCCATGCCTTGTGGATTCTTTGTATAACCTTGAGACCTCGCGCGCCTAGATCCCTCACAAGGCAAGGCGAGAGATTTTCTTCGGTTGGCGCTCCCCTCATGGGGTACCCTAGCTGTCTTATGGCGAGTGTGGGATTATAATTAATACAACCCCTAGTCCCTATTAGTGGAACATTAGGGTAGTCCCCACATGAGAAAAGAACTCCTTCCTTGCCTTCCTTCCAACGAGGAAACCAATTGATCGCGCTGCCCTCTATCCCAGCCAAATGTTGGTCCCAATCGACTCTTCCTTTTTCGGCGCATGAGCGATAGCTTTGAAGTGGACACGGGTGTCTCGTGTCTTGTCGGAATAGGTGTGAAATCAACCATACACAGAGAGCGGGTAAACAACAGACAATCCACGCGCGGTTTTTCTCACACCTCCGGTCAAAGGTGTCAAACAGATCTGCCAAGATAGCCACCACTGGACTTTCCTTGCTATGGTGATATGCGAGGAAAGCATCAATGGCCGCTAAGTCTACCAAACCGTCGACGTTTGGGAAGAGGACAACCCCAAAAATCAGCAAGGCTAAAATATCTGCAAACGGGCCCCACTTCTCTTGGCTCGCCATATCCCTTGCCTTTCCTTCCAAGTATTTCCGAGGCAAGCCCATTACGCCGTTCCGAGTTTGCTTCGTGCGATCCAACTCCTTTGCTGAATCCCCAACCACAGCCGCAATCTTGCTCAAGGAAGGAAGAAAACTGAAGAAGAGATACGGTTTCCTCCCCCCTAGAGGGCATCCTAATATTTCCTCAAACTCTTCAATAGTTGGGACCATTTGGAAGTCCCCAAACGTGAAACACCTCAACGGCTGGTCATAGTATTGGGCGAGGGATACGACAGCTTCCATAAATACCTCCGTTGCGGTCAAATCTAGAATCTTTCCGTACACTTTGCGGAAGGCTTGCCTTTGGAGAGGTCCCATCAATCGTCCTAATTCCTTGAGGCTAGTGACATCTAGACTTTTAACCTTGACTTGATAAAACCTTTTTCCGTTTTGATTTGTCCCCATCATTTACTTAAAAAAGGGGTGGATCAAGACTCCGACATGAATGATGCAATGCATATGCATGAAACAGGAGGAAAACAACACAAAAGGGGAATTCACACACACGAGACCGCAGAGATCCAATTTTAATGCTACGTTTGGGCATGATGGCGCCTCGACGTAGCATTAAAAAGGTTATGTATTACTCTAAAGAAACCAACACCACTAGCAAAAACTATAAACTAGTGCTATTTATCAAAAGATGCATGAGAACAAATGGCACAGAGCGTGTTTGCTCTTTGCCCCTATTTGGGAACTTATAGGACAATATCTAGGGGTCTCTAATAACTATTCCCCAACAATTCATAACTCACACGGCTGTTTTCTAGAGGTATCATCACTCAAGATAATAATATTGTGGCGGTATGGAATACCAGCGACAACATATTATAAAGAGAGAAAGCTCTAGACGAGGTTTCACTATTATCAAGCAAGTCGGAGACCTAGCATGATGATAGATTCACCTCCACTCCTTAAATTCCCATGAACCCGGGTGTAGGGCCCCTTTTTACTCAAAACCCGTGGGTGCTTAGAATGCAGTGTAAAGAATGCAAAATAGACAACAGTTTATTTACATTTTACACAGTTCAATGAAAGCACACACAAAGTTTCACAATTCCACAATTCCTAAGATAAGCCTAACTCACAAAAGTCCCCAGTGGAGTCGCCAACTGTCGCAACGTGCCCTTCGCGGGCGAGGCTCACGGGTGCGCTTCCCAAAGGAGGAAAGATGCGCGGAGTTGCCACCAACGTTTATTTGTAGAAAACGTCGGAAAAACCGAAGGAAACCGGTCAAAAGGAAAATTCTAAGTTCGAGAGTTGTATTTACGCTTGAGGAAGATATTAGCACCTCTCACGTTTGTCCCAAAGGACAACAGTATATTTTTTAGAATTGTGGAATTGTGTTATCTTAACTTTTATTTCTTTTTATTTTTTGAGGTCGACAAAAGCGGGGCTTTTGCTCCTACGTACCCTCCTTTGGAGAGGAAATCAGACCTACGTAGTTCTTTCTTATGCGTGAATCAAGTGATTCTTTTTACTTGAAAGGTGATCATTTTAAGGCGTTGGACCTTAAAAATGATCCATTTTACTTAGTAAGAAACTGAAATGATAAACTTTCAAAAACCTATTTTTGTGGACGAGCTTGACTAGGCGAGTTTGATTTTAGCCTTAGTTTCACTTTAGTTATTAGTCAATTCAATTAAGAATGAGAAATCCCAAAGAGAAAACGTCCGATTGATTTTTCGCTTTATTTTACTAAAAGGGTATTTTTTTATTATTATATTATTTTTTACCTCTTTTTTTTTATTTTCAATGTGGTTACGGCATGACCGAACGGTCGGAATTCATTTTAACCAAAGTTAACGGATGATACAATTCAAACGATCGGTGGAAATTTATTTTATTTTTAGATTAGGCGAGAAATGACTTAAATAAATGGCTTAAGCACGTCAAAAGGGGGTATAAAAAGTAAATGAAAATGAGAACAAAAATACATGAAACAAAATGTGGACCACCACGGGTACATAGAATGAATTGAAAAGCTTGGTTTGAGGTACTTACCCGTTGAAGACTGAAGAAAACGAAGAACGAACGATGAATCTTGAAGAACGGTCGAGAATCTTCGCGTAATTACTCACGGAAACGTTACGGAAGCGCCTCGGCTTGGATTTTCTTCACGGAACTAATTTTCCTCAGCTATTTCGAGAGAGAGAGAAGTGCCTAAGGGGCTTAACCCTTTTCTTCTTCACTTCTCCCCCTATTTATAGCAAAATAGTGGAGAAGCTTGCCGCCCAGCTCGCCCAGGCGAGCAAGGTTGCTTCCTCCAGAAGAACAGCCTTCTGGAGGAATCTTCTGGAGGGCCCAAGTGGGCCTGGTTGCTATTTGCACCCCCATTTTTACTAAATACACCCCCTGCCCTTTTTTTTGTGATTCTTTTTCCGTAATGTTACGAAACTTTACGAATTTCGTAACGATACTTATTTTTCTTCCGCAAGGTTACGAATCCTTACGGATTATGTATTTACTCTTTTTTAGCTTTCGAAGAAGTTATGGAAACTTACGGATTGCGCAAAAACACCTCTTTTCGACTTCCGCCACATTACGGAATTTCACGGATCGCGCAAGCCTGCTTCCTTTAGATTTCTGGGACGTCTCGGGACTTCATTTATTGTGCAACAAAGGACGCCAAGTATCTCAAAGCGGCTAACCAAAGGTTGCATGTCATCAAGTAATAATCCCCGGACGAAATTAGGGTATGACAGTTACCATAGATAAGTGGATGATGAATATTACAGATATGGGATATGTCATTGCTTCATGATACAACGTGATTGTTGTTTCTCTTTCACGACAACACAACATGATATTTTTTCCTCTTAGAAGTCAACCACCACCATATTCTTCTGTGAATCGCATAATATGCATGGGTCATGTGTATGTAAATCATTTTCTTTAGGTAATTGCATAATTGTTATGTTAGTATAAATGCTAACAATGTTGTTGGTTATCTTACATTGAATTTGTTTGTCATTATGTAACATGTCTTTTTACGAGACCATTGTCCTTTATCACCATTGGTGTTGTTGGGGAATACACATTGTCATTATCAGGCAAAGCAGTGGCCCACCTCATACATAGGTAGAATGCAGCATTACACAAATTTGTCTTGGCTAAAAATCGAATTTGTTGATTTAGGTGAAGAATGAACATAAAATATGCTATTTCCATTGACGTTTCTGTAAATAATTATTTTTTTGACATTTCTATAAATAACAATTTATTTCCACTAATTATTTTAAAAAGTTAGAACATAACTAAGTACTTTGAAAATAATATACATACAGTTTCATTAGCTAATGTGCACCAATTTAAACATTACATTAACTTATAACATAGTTGAAACAAAAAGAAAATGCATCAAAAACTACAGTTAACTAATACTAATTTTGCATTGAATCATGTCGTGACGGAGACATGTTATCTTCCATTTTGATTACCGATTTACTAAAAACGGTTAAAATTTCTATTGGGCCAAATTGTTTCCAGTAGTTAGACTGTACTAAGACCTTCAACAGGTCATCATCAGTTTTTAGCTCAATTATTTTAAATTTGATAACTTTTTCTGAATAGTTAGAATGACCTGGCCATCGAAAAAATAATCATCTTACTGTTTGTGATTCATGAATACCATAAGGGGGAATCCCTTGAGCTAGAACCTACTTGATCACATCCTTGAGTCCGTCAATGCTACACCCCAAAGAAATGTGAAATCTTTTTGGATTTTTTCTTGTGAACGAGTAACCCACAAATTCATCTTGGCGTGACATGTTCCATCTCCCGTTGTAATATAGCAGGGCATCATGAGTAGCAGTCATAGTGGCTTAAAGTAAGTTTAATATATCATCCGGTGTTCTACCAATGGTTCATAATAACTCAATCGGGCTAGCATGCGAGTATTGATTATTACACATTAATATTGTATTAACATCATCATTTTTCAATTGCATAGATTGAAAGACAAATTGGTTATCCACATCTGCAAATGGTTGTCGGTAGTAAATTTGATCCAAATATTGATCGTTGGTTAGTTGAAGGGTATTGTGCATTCTGCTTTTTAATGTTTCAAAACCACAATCATTAGGAATTCAAATGGGTATCGGAGTGGAACTTTGGAAATAAACACCAGATTCATAGTGAATAATCGATCAATTTGGAAAAATAAAAGCTAATTTGGAGTTGACAATGATATGACTGCTTGTTTCTCCCAAATTGGTTTCTGAAGGTAGATTGGGTGAGAATGTGCGATTGTTGAGAGTGTTTTTGTGATATTTATAGATGTTCAATTATACTGCTTGTGTTATTTATTTTTTAAATAAACACATGTTACTTCCTATGTGTTGTCAAGTACAATAATGTTGTTTCATGCTTTAATGTTGCATTAGACATGCATTGTTACTATTAGAACTAAAATAACTAAGTAGTCATTTCTATGTCAATATGTAAGTGTACTATTCATTTTTTAAAACAGACACATGCAATTTACAATGTGTTGTCAAGTTTGAAAATGATTTATGATTTTTAAATATTGCAAAAAAATACATTCGTAATTTGTTAAGGACAAATTAATTTTTTCCTCAAATCAACATTAACGGCTAATTAACGATAAACGGATAACAAAAATTTGTATAAAATAATTAAAAACGTGTAACACACCAAAATTATAAATTAACCAAATTTCAATGTCAATAAATAAATGTACCAAATAAATAAATTATCCAAAAAATTAAAATTAACATATATACGGCCAAAAAAAACTTCAATGATTGTCCGTATGTCGCCTACACCTTGATCTGTGACCTACAGTTGGTTGGCCAATGTAGCTTCATGCGATGCTCAAACATTCTTCAGCAATAGTATAGGCTTCTGTTCCTTCGATCAAGATCCTCAGGTTCAGTAGCCTCTCCAATTTATGAGCAATTGCCACATAACCATCCTAGTAAGTGAAAAAAAAACATAAAAATTGTTAGTAATAAAAAAAAACAATGAACACAAAATACGAAAAAATATATATTACCACCGCATGTCGAGGACGATGCACATCAACGTCTACTTCATTAGGTGTCGCTGTCGCCACTAGTTGCTGAGGCACATCTAGTTCAACAAATGTGTCATATTACTAAACTGACAAAACTTTAGGAGGATCCTCTGGCTGTGCTGGAGTCATAAACGGATGTGAAATCATGTAGAACCACTCCATGTAATCTGACTAATGCTGGTCAGGCACTACACAAATTTTCCCTATAGGTGCAATGTAGTCACTGAACTGCATCCATCTAGCATTTATTTCTTCAACAGAAGTCAAAGACGCAGTAGGATGTGGCGGAATAGTCTGGATGTACCCAAACTATTGTACAATCATCTCTGGTCGGTGAATGATCGCCAAAGGACCAAATTTGAGATGGCCGAAAAACAAGGAAATGACCTCAAATTCTATAAATGAATGGTGGTCACCATATGGAATCTAACACACAACATCAGGGGTCAGTCTATCTAAATGCCTACGATACATTGGCACGGGTAGTGCCTTGCCAGAGGTCCATCGGTATGCATGCGATCTCCTCTCGTCATAATCCTCGGTAGCTAGGGCAGAATCAATAGACGGGAAATGCTTGTATTTCCAACACTAAAGATATTTTGCAAAAAAATTCATTAAAATAAGTGACAACATATAATAACCAACGACAATGAAAAAATGTTTTATTAACATGTGAACTAACCTGTAATAGAGTGATATATCCTACAAGCTGCCTCGTTGTGCTCTTTGATGCCTCATTTAAATTATCATACATATGCACAAGTGGAACAGCGCCCCCAAGCATAAGTCCCACTCTGCGTCAAGTCACGCAGTGCATCCAAGAATACCACGTGAATATGTGTTGCACTCTTGTTAGCAAAAAGTGTGCATTCAAGTAGATGCAACAAATATGCTCGCGCTGCTACAGTCCGGTGATATGCCTCAATTTTTGTCTGATACACGTCTCGCAGCCACGATAGTCAAACAAAGAGACATGACATTGAATCGTCTCAGCTCTTGCCTCTGTAGTGTTGACCTCGAGTAATTCCACCAACATATTGACAGGGTCGTTGACATGAAGTTGTTTGAAGCTATGGAATGCCTTTATGATAGGCAAATGTAGCAACGATGCCACGTCATCCAAGGTGATAGTCACCTCTCCGATGGGCAAATGGAAACTATTAGTTTCCTTATGCCAGCATTCCATATAAGCAGACATTAGTCCTCGATCATCCATATCTAGGGAACATGCAATCAAATGACTTAGTCCGTTGGCAGCCACAAGGCCTTCAATCTCTAGAGCAGACCTCCCGAACTTAGCCATCTTCCTTTCATGGGAAGATAGCTTCATCTCAAGATGTTCCTGCAAACAATAATATCGATCATGTAAAAAAAAATATAATAAGTTGCAAACTGTGTGCTTTATGTTTTTTAAGATTTACATACCTCTCCATTCCAGACTCTCAGAACAATGTGATTTCAAAATCTCTCAAAATTGATGTGTCATGGGGTCCCTCTGGAAAACCCTCAACACCAGTAATACCTTCTTCAACAAGTGGTTGTTTATGTTCTTCGTTTAAATCCTTTGTTGTTGTAGGAGGATACTCAATAATATGCACCTGTTGTCGCTGCCTATGGGCAGATGCGGTAGGCCTGGGGGCATCATTATCAATGTCACTTGCCTATCTCTTCCCAGAGCTTTTCCTATTGCTCGGCATAAAGTTCGTTCGAGACCTCTAATTCTAACCATTATCTCCACAATATTTTTTAAAATAACAACTTTAAAATCTTTCAAATTTTCATTTAAATCATTTTTTAAAACAAACGATTTTAATATATTTTAAATTTTGGTTTCAAAAATTCTTTAAAACTAACTAAAAAATTTTAAAATATTTTAAATTTTGTTTTCAATCATTTTTTTAAAACTAAAAAATTTATTATTACTTTTAAATATTTGTTTCAATATTTCTTAAAACTAAAAAAATTAAATTATTTTAAATATTTGTTTCAATACCTTTTAAAACTAACAAAATTAAATTATTTTAAATTTTGGTTTCCATATTTTTTGTAACTAACAAATTTAATATATTTTAAAATTTGGTTTCAATAATTTTTTAAAACTAACAGTCTTAATATATTTTAAATTTTAAATTTTGGTTTCATCAATTTTTGAAATTTTAAATCAATTTTCGTTTAAATTTTTGTTTCATTCAATTTTTTTTAAAACTAAATAACAATTTTAAAATCTTTTAAGTTTTTGGTTCAATCATTTTTTAAAACTAATTAAAAAATATATATTTTTTTTAATTTTAGTTTCAATAATTTTTTGTAAATAACAAATTTATTATACAATTAAAATATTTTTTATAGCAAATTTAAATTTTTGAAAATTTTCATTTCAATATTTTTTATAACTAACAAATTTAAATTATTTTAAATAATGATTTCAATATTTTTCATAAGTAACAAATTTAATATCTTTTAAATATTTGTTTCAATTTTTTTAAAAAGTTAAACAAATACAATATTTTATATTAGTTTTTTTGTAATATAATCTAATCTAATCTTAGTCTTAGCAATCTAATCTAATCTTAGTAGTAACTAAAATATTTTTTTTGTTTTTATAAAAAAAAAATCAATACTTAACAAATAAATCATAACAAATTATCAAATTACACTAACTATTACAAAACAAAATTACACTACAAAAAAATTTAAAAAATAATTCACAAATATATATTTAGAATTAAAAAAATTCAAAGAAAAACCCATAAGGATTAGCAATTCGTATAGTCCATAAGAATTGTTGATTTGTATGGTTCATATGGATTGTGTTTTTTTTCCAAAAAAATACCATTTTTTCTTCGCCAAAGCTTTAGACAACAACATCAAACCAACATCAACAAAAACAGAAGCAATAAAATCATTCAAACCAAGAGCAACAACAACAACGAAACAACCAAAAGAGGGAACAAAGAATAACTTACTTGGAAGAAGATGAACCACGGAGAATAAGCCTGAACTAGGAAGAAGAACACGAACCACCAAGAAGAAGAAGGACCAGAAAGAAGAAGCAGTGTGCCAAAGGAGGAATAAGAAGCGTGAAAAAAGAAGCAGAGGAAGCATGAGAGTGACTCATATGGATGCCCAGCAAAAATGTTGGGTGCCCAAAGCAATTCCCCTAAACATCACTCCTTGACTATCAACCAAAAGATGATTCACGAGTTCTAAAGGAGGCCCAGTCAATAAAGCCCAAACATTCTTCACGAAGAGACATATCCAATCTCTTCTCATAAGATCCTTGACCCTCTTGATTCAAGGACCGCAACTTATGATTCACCAATTTCACTAGTTGGGCTGAATCCTTGAAGCAACACCATCAAATCCACCAAGAAGATATCTGCCTCCAATCCATACATGAATACTTCAAATATAATATAACATTTTAAAAGGAAATCTTTCACTTAGCTTTGTGGATATATATGGAAAAAAGCAATATATAACTAAGAGATTAACAATGAAAAGTAATGATTCAATAATCTTTCTAGAGGTTTAGAACGTAAGAGAGAGACACTTTTTGTTGAGCATGTTTGATTGCTGATTGATTATGTGAAGAGGTGGTTCTTGTGGCTTTTGTTGGGAAAAAACATTCTCATGTCTTTATTACTCAAAAATCACACAACTAAGAACAAGAGACATCTATAAACGAAATAAAAAAAAAAATACAAATTTGTTTAACGTAGTTCAGGTCCTTATTCCTACATGCACAACCTTAACCTCAACTTGTTTAACGTGGTTCAGACTCTCATGTTTACATTTACGATCTCCTCACAACAAGTTTTTTTAGGACAAACTGAATAAACTTATAAACTTTCTCTCAATATGACTCTTCTCACCTATGGTGATGATCCCCTCTTCAAGCAAGATAATTCTTTTCATTTGAAGAACCTTTATATATAGACCTAACATCATAATCTTAAAAGAGAAAACAAATATCAAATTTATAGAATATATCTTTAATTATAAATGGTATCCTAAAAGTAAGACAATATCATTTTTAAATCTAAACAATATCTTAGAGATTTGAAATTACAATTTGAATTGTTTCCCAACAACTTTGCTTATAGGCCATATGTTTCCTTCTAGCAAATTCAACAAAAGATATGGCATCACCATACAATAATAGATGTTGAAGATGATATACAAATCATTTGTCTCAATACAAACCAAAAGGAGTGGATGAAGAAAAGAAAACACAAAACAAAATCCCTTCTCCCTCCCACACATGCAATGCTTCGTAGACTCCTAGGATACAATTATAGAGAGAGAGAGAGAGAGAGAAAGCTTAAATAAAATCTCCATCATAATTCATAATTTCACATTATTAATAGAAAAATGGAAAACACAAAGCACATTAAAACCTCTGCCCCGTTAAATTGTGATTGAGCATTCTAAATAGAAAAGGGAAAAAGAAGTAAATAGAAAAGGGAATTAGATGCCAAAATAAGGATAGTGTTTTTAATGTGTAGAAGGAGAGAACAAAGCTTCACAAATTCAAAACTTTCGAAAGCTAATGAAAATCACAAAAGAGACATTGTTACTCTTCCACGTTAATGGGCTCACTACTTGTCCCCTTTTTTATAGAGCAAAATCCATGAAGCAAAACTAATAAGGCAAGATAATTTTCAATTTTTTAAAATTAAAATCAAATTTAAATACAACACAAAAATGATAACAAATCTGACTATTGTCAGTATGTTTTAATTGTTTCAAGACACAATGACAAAAGCCCAAAAAAAACACAGAAGGAGGCATAAGTCTACAAAAATACTTCTTGCACAAGCATTATTGTATGTAGAAGCAATAAGGTTGCAAATATATATGTATTTCACTGGCAGAGTCAACTTGCACCAGGTTGTAAAATTAAAAATCACAACAACTTATTGACATCACTAAAAACACTGTCAACCACCAACTTCATTTGTTACAACAATAAACCAATCATAGTTAAGGTGTGGTAGTCCTTGATAGAATATGGTTTGGTCAAAAGGCCACAACAGGAACGACACTGTTATATGAATAGTAAAATAAGTTTTGCATGTTATCATTGGTTGTTAAATTATAGATAGATTAGAAAGAGAAATGAAAGCATCTACCTACAAATTTTGATCGCAATACTTTGCATAAATAAAATCTATGATACTAGAATATGGAATGGAAATTATGTAAAAAAGCCAAAAGGTATGATGCATATTTGTGCCTAGACTCGAGCAAGCATTTGCCATTATTACTTCTCTATTGATGCAAATGAAACTATTGATGAAAATATTTAAGATATGAGTAGAGAAATAAGTTCATCTGCAAATAGTCACTAGAGTAACACTCGAGTTGGTGACGAGAATTCTAGGACTTGTAGTCTCTCCAAATTTATTGATCATCTTTGCAACTCATGTAAATAATGATGAGGTAATTTCTTTTGTAATGATTGGTTATATACTAGTGAACTATAGACTACTAAAACTTTTTGCTTTCAAGGTAACTCAACCTGTTTGAGAATTTGTTATATTATGTTAATATTTATACAAAGGCTAGAGATTCATCTAAAAGGTTAAGTGCTAATTTTTATGATTATTTTTGCAATGATGATTTTTTTTCTTGGGCACAAATACGACTCGACTGATATAGTTGGAGATCCCTCTCATGCTTGTCTCTTTGGATGAATAAAGGATACCAAGTTTGCAGGATCCATACCTTTATTGAAAGCCTACTTTGTTAGTAAAGATAATGGGGCAAGGTTATTCTCTCTCAATATTTTAAATACATTTCTATGTAGCATATTTCTTATTGTTTCTAATAACTTTTCTATCTACAGTATGATGCACTTAAAATTGAGCTACTACCTAATCAAGTTGAATTATGATTGGTAGAAAGCTCATAACCCAACATTATAAGAGGTGAAATGATCGTTATCTAGACAAAGATAAATTATGTGCAATGGGAGATAAAGAAACTTTGGTAGAACTATACACTCAGAATGTCATCCAACTGTGCTCATCTGGTAAACTCTCAAAAGACCCTTTGTTTAGAAAAAAATTCGATAAATATTTACAAGGAAAAAAATAAAATAAGTTTATCTTATAAGATGGTTTGAAAGAGAAACTTATTTTATTTTCTTACTTTCTTTCCTTATAAATATCTATTCAATTAGAAGTTTTTCCAATTAAGTTGCCCTTAAAATTTACCAAATAAACACAGTTGATGACATTTTGAGTGAACAGTTTGGCCAAAGTTTCTTCATTTTCTAGATCATGCAATTTATCCTTGTCTGAAGCAACACTTATTTCACCTCTTATAGTGTTGGTTTGTGACTCCTATACCATTCATAGTTCAACTTGATCAGGCAATAGCTTAGCTTTAAGTGCAACATATTATAGATAAAAAATCAATTAGTATCAATAAGAAATATACTACATAGAAATGTCTTTAAAATATGGAGAGAGAACAACCTTTCAACAATATTTTCACTAACAAAGTAGGCTTGCAGTAAAGGTATGACTCTTGCAAACTTGGTATCCTTTACTCATCCAAAGAGACAAGCACGAGGAGGATCACTAACAATATCATTGGCATTGTACATGTGCCCAAGAAAAGAATCATGATTGCAAAAGAATAATATCATAAAAATTAGAACTTAACAACCTTTTAGATGAATCTCTAGCCTTGGTCTAAATTAGAACATGATAACAATTCTCAAATAGGTTGAGCGACCTTGTAAGTAAAATATTCTGGTAATCAATAGTTCACTAGTATTTAAACAATCATTACAAGACAATAATTAAATTACCTCATCATCATTTACATTTGAGTTCCAACAAAGGTGATCAATAAATTTGGAGACGCGACAGGTCTTGAACTTCTTGTCATGTTGCTCTAGGGACCATTAGTAGATGAACTGATTTCTCTATTCACATCTAGAATATTTTTGTCACCAATTCCATCTGCATAATGGCATATTCCTAATGCTATTTAGAGAAGTAAATATGAACAATGCTTGCTCGAGTCTAGGCACAAATATGCATTGTACCTCTTAGCATTATAATATCCTAGCTAGCTTTTAATTATGTACAAAGTATTATAGTTGATCACAACATGTAGCTAGATGCTTTTTTTTCTCTTTCTAACATATCACTAAAATGGAGGAAAAATTATCCACAACAACAAAGACTAAAAAAACCACAAACCCTCATTCTTATTAGGACCAAACTTCCTATAGATGTTGCAACCATCTCAATTTCTAAATTCCCTATTTAATTTAATTATAGAATCACTACTCCTTGGATTTATTTAATTATAGAATGGTAGATGTCCTTCTTATTGGTAGAGGAGGCTGACCCCACAACTACAAAGGCTAAAAAAAATAGAAATGATTGTGGTATCAAAGTTGTAATTTTTCTAGAACAACAAAAAAACAAAAAAAAGATGCAAAAATGGTTATATTGTAAACAACCCCAAAGCAAGAAATCTCATACCCATGGTTATTAAAATTGAGATTATACTAGTGTGATTGCACAATTTTACAAGTAAATGAAGGGCTTATGTGATGGATCGGAGAAAGGATTGTTGGGAGGTGAGACTGTTGTTGCGATTTTACTATTAAATAAAAACATATGTTAATTTGTTGATTTGACTATCCTAAAAACCCTAAATCTTTTCTTCTTTGGTTCAAAATTACCTGAAATTCGCGTGATCCTATCTCTCAATCCATTCATGTATGACTTTTTTGTTATTTGGAATAGCCAGACATTGCAGCCACATTGTCGCCACCAATTTGTATTGTCGATAGAATCTTCATTGTAGCTAGATGCTTTTTTTTCTCTCTTTCTAATATATCACCAAAATGGAGGAAAAAATTATCCACAACAACAAAGACTAAAAAAACCCCAAACCCTCATGCTTATCTGGACCAGACTTCCTGTAAATGTTGTCAACATCAAAATTTCTGAATTCCTTATTAAATTTAATTATAGAACCAATACTCCTTGGATTTATTTAATTATAGAATGGTATATGTTCTTCTTGGTAGAGGAAGCTGATCCCACAACTACAAAGACTAAAAAAAATAGAAATGATTGTGGCATCAAAGTTGTAATTTTTCTAGCACAAAAAAAAAACAAACAAAAAAAGATGAAAAAATGGTTGTATTATAACAAAAAGATGCAAAAACAACCCCAAAACAAGAAATCTCATACCCATGGTTATTAAAATTGAGATTATACAAGTGAGATTACACAATTTTACAAGTAAATGAAGGGCTTCCGTGATGGATCGAAGATAGGATTGTTGGGAGGTAAGATCATTGTCATGATTTTACTATTAAATAAAAACATATGTTAATTTGTTGATCTGACGATCCTAAAAATCCTAAATCTTTTCTTCTTTGGTTTGAAATTACCTGATTGTCGCATGACCTTATCTCTCGATCCGTTCATGTATGACTTTTTTGTTGTTTGGAATAGCCGGACGTTGCAGCCACACTGTCGCCATCGATTTGTATCGTCGATAGGATCTTCGTTGTTGCGTGTATCCCTTTTTGCGGCTGCTACGTTTTGCCCTTCATATTTGTAGACGGGAGACACTCAACTATCGGAGTCTTGTGTCTCTTAGGGTTTAAATAAAACTAGGGTTGGAGATTTGGGCCGTTGGTTCAATGGGCCCAACATGTTTTTTACTGCTTTCTCTCTCTCTAGTTGGCTAGGCCTTTAACTTAAGCTAACTCGAGCTAAGTGTAGTAACTAATAATAATAAAAAATAAAATTATTATTATTATAAACATATTAAACTATGTAACAACAGTAATAAAAATATGATAAACTAAAAAGTTGTAATAGAAAATGAATAAAACGTAGCATATAATTATGAATTTCAATTCTATATTAATGTACATTTTATGAATATGTGATTTATTATGATTATGAATTTTTAATTTAATTTTATTTAATGTTAGATTTAGAGGTTATTTTCTTTAATTGTGTGTTTTAAGTAGAAAGATATACGATCATACTATTTAGTTACAATTTTTTAGTTATGATCTTTCATTTCTCTTTTAATCCTAGGGAAAATCTCGATTTTAACAACTTTTTTTATAGTATTATATTGATATATTGAATGAATATGCAAGAATTAATTATTTAATTTTTATAATAAATTAGTTAATGAAAACTTCCATTTACTCTGAAGTGAACCCTACATTTCATAGAAAATAAATATCAAAAACTTATATTAAGTTTTCAACCAAGCAAATTCAATTATGACATTTCTTCTTTGTTTTCATTCATAACTTGTCTATCACAATTTATTCAAAACAAATGTTTATTCTTTCCAGTAATTTCTGTTATATTCAAATACATTCAAATAAAATTATTGGACTGCTAGAAAAAAATATATAAAAAATAAACTTGGTTACTACTTATCATCATTTTTTATTTTTTCTAAAATTTGATTACTAAAAAAAGCCCAATTATCTATACAAATTTAAGAGCGGAGCACATGTAGGATCCAGCTATTTGAAATTAACGTCAACAGTTTTAATTTCATCTCAATGGACCAATCAATCTTAAAACTTAAGCTATAAAGTCAATAAAAGGTTGTTAATTAATAAACAAGCTTCACTTCACAGTATGACAGTCACACAGAAACAGTTTATTTGTTTTTTTTTTAAGAAAAAAATATCTCTTGAACCCATTAATTATTGATCTAGGAGGTGCACAAATTAAAGCGGCTTCGTTCTTCTTATATGATTGTTTAGTTGTCTGAACTTTCTCTTTTATCATTTCGGTGACAAAAGTGTAGAACTACTAACACTGGTGTTGAGATAATGATTCTTAGCACCTAGCTAGTGCCACTATTTAGTAGTAGACAAACTGTTATTCACTGTTCATATAGAGACAAGAAGAAAATATATTTGTGTCAGATAAAAATGTAATAATTGGTTACAATATGCATAATTTCTGACAGTACCTCAGGATCTCACTTAGAGTTTGTCTCGTTCATATAGTCAGATCCAGAGTACTGGCTCTAATAATTTCCCCTTGCTCCTTAGAATGATCTTGTGCTTTTTTCAACCTGCTGCTGCTAAAGGAGGAGGATTGAGAACACAAAGAGAGTGATAGATTGCTATCAACAACTTCATGGTCCACCATGCTTCCTTGGTTCTCAGCACTGACCCTTGAATTTAACTTAAGTGATAGATTCAAATCAAGGTCAATATCTGAAGCCTTCCTTTTCAAGGTCTTCAGTTCCATCTCATTTGTTGTAAACTTATTATTAGGCATGAGTTCTTGTGCACTTGGCTGCGGTTGAGTTGATAGATGTAGATCAACCTGGCTCATTTTGATTTGTGTGGATGAGGATTCATTGCCACCAAATGAGAAGAACTTATGTTTTGGTTCATGAACTTTGCTTGTTGATGGTTCATTAAAACTAGAAGAAGAATCAACTTGGAACATATTATGAATCCAATTGATGTTACTATTGGTCCCATGAGTCAATCTGCTGCCACAAAATTCAGCTCCAGATTCATCCAAGGAACTTCTATTCATGAAAGGCCCATGCACCATGTTTTCATAGATAGCAAGAGAAGCATCCCCATATCCATATCTGAAAAGAGAAGAAAGAATTTTATTCTGTTGTTCAATTCTAAATGAATGTTTGTGAGAATTTGAAGTGATGTTGGTAGAAGAATGTGTGCCTGTATGCTGAACTTTGGCTTGGATTATAGCCTTGAAGCATGGGAAGTTGGCTAAGATTGTAAACATTTCTGTCTCCAGTTTCTACAAGAAGCCTAGGATCAGCCAATACTGTCATGTATAATTCAAATATTCATCAGGGACTTCTAACAATAAAAAACCCTAATCAGACTTACTATAGTAGCATTAATTATACAAAAAAGGAAACCTTATTGTACCTTGATTTGTGTCTACCTTCTTGCTCCTGTACATCTGGCAAATGAAACATCGGAAAAGAAAATAATTTAACCAAATTGGAAAATTAAAGAAATTAAAAAAAAAGAAGAAACTATTTAAAGAAAAACTTCGGTAGCAATTATTCTATGGCTTACCTGTAAATGACTCTTGACATGAGCAATACTTAAACCTTTGATGTTCATCAACTGAAGAACTAACTTTGGGGTTGCTCCTACACCCAAGCAAAGCAATATTTATTCAGAAAAATTAATAAATTATAACACAATTCAAATTAATTGTTGAATTAATTAATTAATTAACCTAGCAAAGATTAATGATAAAATCCCTCAAGAAAATTGAAATCTAGCTAGAAATTAAGTCAGAAACAAGCTATGTGCGTGTGTTGAACTCACTCTCTTGTCCTCCAAGTCTTTGAACAGCATGAATAAAGCGAAGATGAAGATCAGGTGTCCATCGTAGCCTTGGCATCTTAGATCTAACATAAGGCCTCACTGTGGTCTTCTTCTCGTTCTCTTCCACAGTGCTGTTGCTTGAGCTTCCTCCATTGTTGTTGTTTGGCTTGCTTTCATCTTCATTGCCCTCACTTTCTTCTTCACAACCTTCTTCGTTAGAAGGGCTTGTCTTTGAACATTCCGAGCCATGTCTCTCTTCTTCCATCCTCATAATCCTTCCACGCACACACTTGCCTTGGAAACTGGATTTTAAGATCACAATTTGAAGCAACAAGACAAAAGAAACAGTTTCTTTTCTCTATGTCTCTATATGTTAATTATTGGTGGAATTGTTTGGAATTGAATACTTTTTACTTTTGCAACTCCTCCTATTGTTCTTCCTCCTCTATGCTTGGACATTGAAAAAGAAAACCCTTGATCTTAGCAACACCATATGATATATGGCTACATAAATCGATGACAAGCCGCGCGTACCTATATATGTGATACCCAGATAGTGAAATAGTCCAAATCGTAGATTGATCTTCACACAGAACTTAGAAGTTAGAATAGCTTCTCTCTCTGTCTCTCTCTCTCTTTATGTGTCTCTTTGAGATGGGTAAACGAATAATTTGGTTCTCATTTCGTAAGCATGTTGGTGTATTTAATATATGCATGGACATCAAGGAATGGAAGGAATATACTTGATTATTTCATGTGAGGCCAATTTTATCTTTTACAACTTGGATAACAATTTTTCTTTTTTATGTGATGATATATAGTAAAGTAGTTCATATGAATATATTATGGCCAGTCATATTAATTGTTTAGTATTACGTTAGTAGAACCGAACATATTGCATACAATAGGAAAAAATAAAAGAAATGTTTCCCGAGAAATTTGAAATACGAGTCTAATTCTTCTCATGATAAGAATACTACTAGTACCGATACTAAATAATTAATAAAGAACAATAATATCAAGTGGGTCTCAGGGTTTCACTCCCCAAAATTCCGAGGCCAGCCACATATGAAGTCAAACCATGGTCTTCATCCACTTTGTAGTCCTCCATCTATAGACTTTTAAGGTGTTAAATTTCAGTTTATAGGAAATTAAAAATATTAAAATTGATAATTTATATGAAGAATTCATTTTTTTTAATAGAGCATATAAGTACATTTAAAAATAATCCACATTTAAAATATTAATTTCAATTTTCTTAATAATGCTTTGTCATATTTTTGTCCAAGCTAAGTACTCATAGTTGAGTTTGATTGAAATCAGGTTTGAATCTTGTTGTATAGGAGATGATCATGGTTCTAAGTTGTGGTGTGCAGCTTAATTACAGTTCAAGATAAAGGTTTTTCGACTTATCACAATAGCATCATCATTATAATGTATTTGTCTGTAATTTCTTGTAATAATCAAGTATTGCGAGGAAAACTCAACCTTGATTTAGAACCATGACTATGATTCTTTATCCTGGCATATATAGTTGAGTTACAGTGGTGAGTAGTGATTTTGGCATAGTATCAATGTACGTTAATAAATATGTATCTGACTGATATTGTTAACGTTGGTTGTATTTATAGGATGTCTAATACGAGTTGGATCTTACATCACTTGGCATGGTGTCCAAGAATATTCTAGAATAGAACACTAAATTATTTCAGGGCGATGTAAGTTTATTTTAGTGGCTGGCTGGTCTTGTTCCTCGCTTGTACGAATTAATGTTAATTTCGGTCATCTACACTTAGCAGTTTAGGTTAATTCTCCTCTTAGACCCCAAGTAGCATTTTAGATGGATTGGCCTCGAGCCTAGCTAATTAATTAATAACGGATTCAAATACGTTGATTCGAAAAATCTGATCTCTTTGTCAAAACATAAACAATGATGCTGATCAGACTGCTTATGATAGGATGATATCCAGGTGCTTAATAAAAAGGTATAGCATAATCGAGGTGAGTAGACTCAAGAAAAGGGCTATGAACTGTAATTCTGTGTTTATAAAAATAGTAAAAATTTTATTTATTAGAACATGGTAGCTAGGGAACGTGATAATTATTAATCACTTTTCTTATCCAAAATGATTTTTTTTATTATTCCATGTAAAATAATATGATATTGTTTTATTCCATTCTAATCTTTTATTTATTTTGAAAAAAAATATATTGTATTCATCAAGACAATTGCTTAAAGCATTCCAATGTAAGTAGATGTTGAATTACATGAGTTGTGAACATAATACATATATTATGAGATAATAAATCACGTTATACTTATACTGGTACATTATTTATATTACATAAATTCGTTGTCAACAATCACTTAATTATAATAACTCAGTCTCATGATTCTCATTACACTTAAGCTATTTACACGGATGATAATTAACAGTATATGAGTCATTATTCATGAGAATTTGGAATGAAAGAAAATTAAAGGTGGGCACCACATAACATATTATTATTATTATTATTATAAATATGAATTACCAGCCACACATGTATGACAGTAAGAAATGTATGAATAGACAGCAGTGAGTAACAGAAGGTGTGGGCATTTTGAATATTTCATTGATGCGTGTGAGAGACTGTGAAAATGTGATGCTGTGCTGTCTCTGATGCAGACCCAAACCTCTCAAAAGATAATATGAAATATATGCCCTTTCGTCGGGAATCACGGGGCTTGCTCCTCCTTGCATTATTTGCTAAACTCTGTTTCCTTTCTATATTTTAATTTCGTTTTTCATTTTATTTAACTTTTGTTTTCTTTTGATTTTTCAATGAGGTGAGGCAAGGATATCATTGCTCATATTATTTGGTATAAAAAATATTGATAAATAATCGGATTTTACTTGTAAATATTGAAAAATAATCTCATATTCATCTTGGATCGACATAAATTTACAATATATGTGGGTTTCGTTTCTTTTTGTTAATTTTAAAGTCTATAAACTCAATATTTTGTTTTTTTTTTTCAATATATGTGGTTCAGTAATATTGTCAATGAAACTGTTCCCCCTCTCTCCAGCTAACGTTACCATTCTCTCATTCCTCTTTGGTCGAAAAAGAGAATGCATTTTGGTTGGTGATTAGAGGAACCTTTTTCATTCCTCACTCGTGCGTAACCGTGTGGGCATCTATGCATGCATGGATCGTGCATGACTCAGATCAACAAAGGCGTGGGAAAGGAAATCTTTTCTTATTTTCTATCAATCACGAGGTTCTTGATAATGGTAGGTTTTACAACCCCAACATTTGTCAACTTTATTATCGTGTAATATTGCAGCAATATGGGAGTCTTGTAGTCTACCCATTAATTCCGATAGCCAACTACTCAGAAATCAATGACGTACAACTTATAATATTATACGGAGATCGTTAACATAAGCGTATTTTTTAGTTGAAAAATGTTAACAACTTCCACAAAAAATTTAGGATAGAAAACCCAATAGATTTTAAGGGTAATTAATTTTTATTAAGGATATTATAGTTTTTTAAGCTATACTTTTTTTAAAAAATTATACTTGTGTAAAATTTGGGGGGTAAATATATATATATATATATATATATATATATATATATATATATATATATAGAGAGAGAGAGAGAGAGAGAGAGAGAGAGATATTCGTAAAAGTTTAGAGGTAAAAAATTTATTGGGACTAATGTTGTGTTTGGTTGAGATGATATATATTTTGAAATAGAAAAAATGAAAATAAAAAAAAATATTTAAATTAAAGTACACTGTAAGAGATATGAATGTCACATGAAATAAATATTATTTCTTCTATATTTCTCTCCCTCATCCTAAACCTAAATAATCTTGAAAGTAGTATATTTGTAAAGATTAAAATGAGAAATTTGTAAATTTATCGACTAAAAAAATTGTATATTATAAGGACTAAAGTAAGAAAAATGCATGTTTATATATAAAGACAAAAACCTACATATAACTCTTGGTTAATTATCAATTAGTTTGCTTAAGTTTAAAAAATATAACATAACTATAAAAAAATAAAAGATGTTATTTTAAAATTTATACTATAAATACAATTTTTTAATTCGTATTTTATTAATATTATCACGTCAATTAAATACTATACAACAAGTTAATTTATAGTAAAAAAAATTAGTTTAAGATTAAATTAATCTATAGTTTTTTGAATCATTTGATAATTAATTAAATCTATGAACTTATATTTATTTTTAATGGGATCCTTCTATCTAACTTTCATTAAAATAAATAATAGTAGCCACCTCATTAAAAAACAAATACTTTGACCTAAGAAATTATTCCAATTTAAATGAAATTAAAAAATTTCTTAGTAAGATGTTCTTGTTTTTCTTTATACCCTTATTATTTTTTTCATTTTTTCATTGTCTGATCTTACATAATTGTTTTTAATATCTTTTTCTTGGTTTGAGATAGATAATTCAAGATTTCTTTGATTGGGTATTTTGCTTTTGTCCAATTTTGAGTCTCTAAGTACTTTGATTGGATGGGAATCAATAGAGAAATAGTAAATCGTTCCATATTGAATCCAAAATTTTGATTCTTTTCAAAATTTGTGATATTTTATAACACATAGGGATAACTTACAGGTTATATACCAATCAAATTACTTTTTTTTCTTCTAGAATTTTTCAATTCATTTTCATTTTGAGATTAGAATTTAGATTCTAACTGTTTCAGAAACCCAATTAAAAAATTAGGAACTTAACTAGTTATATATTTAAATTTTTAATGTTATATATTTATTTTCATCAATTATTAGAAATATATATTAAATATTTATTATATTCCTGATGTTATAAAATTATTCTATATCACAAAATTATAAAACCATTGTTATTTTTATTTGTAATTATATAAATTTTAATATATTATATATTAGTATTATATTTGTTATTATATGTTATTTATTGTAACAAAAAAACTATATATTATTTATATAAAAGATATGTTAAGTTTTTTTGTTTTGAAAAAAGCTGTATTGTAAATCTTTATATTAGATGTCAATTTTTAAGTAAATGTATACAAAACATAATATAAAAAAGAAATATAGTAAGTAATTATATAGTTATTAATTATTATTATTTTTATTTTTATTTTTATTTTCATATGGAATAATATTTACAGTATTATTACTACTAATAAGTTTACTTTTTTTAATAAAAGTATTTACTTTTAATATTTATTTTAGTGACTATGAGGGTGGTCAAAAAAGTAAACGTGAGGTGTTTTATTTTTTGTCGTTAGCGACCGAAAAATACTATAGCTAAAATAACATGTGTTTTAGCGACCGCTATTGTCGACGCAAACAAATTATAACTGCTATCGATTTAGCAACTGAAGCAAAGTGTATCATTTTGCGGGGTGATGTAGTCAGTCGCTAAGCTTTCGAAGTTGCCGTTGTACAAGACTTGGAGTGGTCTCTAATTGCGACTGATAGTGTTGGGTGACAAAATTCGGTCGCTATTTCGGATTTTTTCTTGTCGTGACTACAGAATTGCAAAATAATTTTAGATCTTACAAAGTAATTCTCAAATTCTCCCCGTGCTTTCGTAGTATTCTTCTTAAGTCCTTGTAGGTTGCTTTCAAATCCAACATTTTTATTTTTGCAAGTTAAATATTATCACATCTCCAAGTTTATATTCTCATATTTTCATGTTAGTATTCTCATTTCCTGCAGGTTTTGAACTCAGGATTAATCTCTGCAGGTTCTTTAACCAATATTTTTTAACCTTGCAAGTCCACTTAACTCTAGTATATTATCCTTCACAAGTCTCTTCAGGTTCACCCTACAACAACATTGCTATAAACTCACACAACTAACTTAAAAAACACATTCCCCAAGTATCAATCCTTTGATTGAACATCTAATTTTTTTCTTATAGGTTCTTTTTGAAAGAGACCTTTCAATTAAGTGATATAAGTATGCCTAACAATGACAAGATACAATCACTGTATAATTCTCACTTGACCATCTCTTGCAAATAATGACTTGTGCACTAAAATCCTTGTAAACGACTAAACCAGAGATTGGCTACCTGAAAACCACCAAAGATTCTATATTAGGCTTCGTATATTGTTTCTTTTTGGTGCTGAACAATAACACATCAAATGCTACAAAATAATACTTTTTTAATTATTAAAGTGCTTAAAAGTTATCTTTTATTCAAATATTTAATAATGTAAAAATAACTATATTTATATTAATTTTTAAATCCAAATTCTATTTGTCTGGCTTATTAACCACTCCTTCCATCATCCCTAAATATGTTCAATATTTTCAATTTTATTTGTATCATTTTTATAAGATTATTTTTAAGTTATTTTTTGTATTATTTATTTTTTAACTCAAATATCCTTAATTACTTTACAATAATGTTATGTATTATAAAAATATATTATCTTTCTTATAATGATCAGATAAAAAGACTAACACATATTACCTAATTAAGTGAAAAAGTAATTGAGAGAAAAAAAATGAATGAGTTTTAATAATTTTAAGAGAAATTTTGATAAAATAATATAAATTATTAACAAATTTAATGTTATTAACTATATTAATCAATTTTTTTAAAAGATTGCAAATTACTTAAAGAGATTCATATATTTAGGGAGGAGTATATTTTGTTTTTACGTATAATTCTAAAAGAATAACTCGAGATTTAATTCACATAATCAAAACAAAGAACACATCCCGATAATAACTTACTTATTTTATACAGTAAATATGTTCGTGATTTCCAAAGATTCACTCCAAATTGGGCATCTATGTCTTTGAAGAGGTCCACGCTAAACAGTATTGTCGTGTACTTCGCTATTTCTATCATTTTTAATTCTAATACGTCAAGCTACAATAGAGTGGGTGAACCTATAAATTCGGATCAAACTTCACTTTTATTTTCTTTTTACAAAAGCCCCAGTATATTTTTATTTCAGAATGAGTATGTCTGTCGTTTTATACCAGTCTTTGCTAAATTATTTAGAAATGGAATTATTAAAATATTAGAAATCTCCCGCCATAAGTAAAAGTATTATAATATCGCGCAATCACGATCCTTGCGTAGACCCCGTAGTCGCGTATATATAGGATATCTCATTCCACGTATCAATGAAAAATATCACTCACATGGAGTTGTTTCATGAATTTTTTTTCTTTTTTGCAAAAGTAATTAAATAAAAATACCTAATTTAAGTATTTAGCTCTTTTAATTTTTATTTAATTAATTTTCTATTTCCACTTTATATAAAACATACATCTCAAAAGCCCCGTCTCTATATTTTAAAATAAATAGATGTTAGTGAACCTATAGGTGTCTAGAGAGATGATATGCTTTCCTTTAAGGATGCGCTAGGCTATATTAACTTGACCACGGTAAACCTTCACAAGAAGCTGACTTTGGACCTTTTGATGAATGACTAACAGAGAGGGGGAGGAAGAATAAAGTTGATGAATATATATAGTACAATGATTCATAGACCAATGATCATATTCTGTCAAAAAAATAAAGACCGAAGATCATATGGTCTTAGGACTTAAATTAACCATGTATTGTATTAAATCGTCTTGATGGATATTATCAAAATCAAATTTCATATAGCTTTCTTTGTTCTCTTATTCTATATCACTTGTACTCTCACTATCTTAGCATTTTCAGCTTTACTATCTGGATACCTTATGTTTTTGTTGTTAATTTTGATACTTTGTATTTATATGAATGCCATTCTAATTATTTATATTTGTACTAATATTATAATTAGTGATAAAATGAGCTGAGCTAGTCAGGTTTACACAAACCCAATTGATAAAATATAAGACTTTGGTTTAAAATTTGAGTGTTGCTAGGTGCACCCAGCATTATTGCTGATGCACCCAGCATTTAATTAAAATACCAAAACTGTCCCTGCGCTTTTTTCGTATTTGTGATGGGTGTGTGTGAGGGTGATCCGTAAATCATACGGATCAAGTTGATCCGTAAGATTGATACGGATCAACTTGATCCGTAAGCCTTTTATGGAACAATACGGATCAACATGATCCGTAAAAGTCTTACGGATTAAGTTGATTCATAAGGTTTCTATGGATCAAGTTGATCCGTAAGGTTTTTACGGATCAACTTAAATGGCTTACGGATTAAGGATATTTTCGTCATTTTACCTTAAGTGTTGGGTGCACTAGCAATAATGCTAGGTGCACCAGCAATAATGTTAGGTGCACCTAGCAACACCCTTAAAATTTTGAATCAAAATTAAATGTAAACGATTTTAGTCCAATCCAATATGGCCCAATGTGGACTTAACTTTCAAAAATTCTTGGAAAACATAAAAAACAGTTTTATAGGACTTGAACTTCATTTAAAGGTCTAAATTGAATTTGGGTTTTTTTCTCAACCCTCTATACCCTACAACCCGCGACATTGGGTTGGTCAATATTGAGTTGGGTTGATGACTATGAATGGAAGAGCTTATTGAAGATTTGATGATGTATGCCATGTAATTGAAATTTATGTTTTTTTTATTATGATATTGATACAAAAAAGTCTTCACTAAACTTGGTAATTAATTTTTGTTGGAATCCTCGAACATATATAAAATAAATATTTTTCTCTCAATACGATTTATTTCATACCCAAAAACTTACTAAGATTCAAATATTAGACCACTTAATTAAATAACATAAGTAATTATTACTTATATGTTAAGTGTTGTTGGTATAGTATTGGTTTACTGGTGCATAATGACATTATTGTGAATTTGACATATATTTTAGTGACGAGAGACTAATGTCTACATAAATTCTTTCCAGAATTATATATATGGGTAGACCTTCTCTCTGGCTATGTCTATATTCAAAGCTCATCGTTTCACCCACAAGGTCAGGAAATATGTGTCAGCTTCAACCTCAATACACAGTTTTCATATTAAATTATAAATATAAATTAAATAGCATTATTTGGAAGTATTGTTGACTCATGCCACTATACAACCAATAAGGTTAATCACCAAAATAAATGTACAAATATTTAATTTGCCTGTCAGAATAGTTGACAAGTTATAAGTATGATATAGGACCACTCAAATAATGTCTTTAGTTTGTCGAGAAAAAAATAAAATAAGATGATTGCAACTTCACGTTTAAATAGTTGACAATTGATTCGATTTGGAATAGAACCAAAGTTATGCTAGAATGCAGATGGTTTAAAAATCATTAGTGTGGTAATAATTTAATGTAAATAATTATCGGGGGAGGTTTTCCACTTTGGAGGTGCGTGCGTCATCCCCCATCAAATCATCAATAACCATTTACTCAGGAGGTCCTCTAAAGTCTCAACTCAGGCATCTCATAATGTGTATTTTTTTTTTTCCTCTCCTTTTAATTTGCAGTAAAATTTAATAAATTTCATGTGAAAAAATCAATAAAATATAAATTTTAAACAAGGATAGAAATAAGGAGCATTGAATAATAAATAAATAAATAACCATTACAACAAGGTGATATAGAAAATAAATTAAAATGGAAATCAATTGGATTATATTATAGACGAATACCAGACCCGGCACTATATGAATTATGAATAAACATATTGTATATAGATCGCCAAACCCCGATTTATAATTGCATTAAAAGTTAACAAAATTGAACATGGCTTGATGCAGTTCAACTTGAGTTTGATTCAGTTGGTTTTGGTTGGATTAGTTTTAAAATATTAAAAAATTGATTTGATTTAATTTAATTAGCTAGTTCTTTTTCTTTTTTTTTTTGTCAAATCCTACTTCAACTTATAAATTTTTTTTATCCATAGAATTTCAATTCAGGAATGAGAAAGCTTAAAACAATACACACACTTACTTAACTAACTCATCTGTTAGATCCACTTATTAAAAACAAAATTGTGATTACTTCTATTTAATATTTATGAGCATGCATTTACATTCGTTTAGATGGATTGATTTGGGAGAGAAACAAATAGAGAAAAGTGATTTAGAAAGAAAAAGAAATAAAAGAAATTATCATCTTGTTGAAATAGGGATAAAGGAGAAAGGAAGAATATGCACGAGGGCCCTGGATTAAACAAATTTTCCCTTCATATGTGAGTAATGTTAAAGCATGAGGAGAGTCTTGTAGAAGAGCATGATGAAGAGAAAAAGATGAAGCAAAAAAATAAAAACGTGAGGAAAGAACACAACAACAGTGGAAGAAGTGCTCACAAGTAAAAATTTAACAAGAAAGTCCTCTCCAAGTCAATACCTCTTCTCATCAATTGATTGGCAAGGAAAAAAGGCATGGAGAATGTGATAAATCTTTAAGTGTCATTTTCTCCTTGATCACCAACACTTCCCTTGCAATGATATGGAAGACATTTCAGGGATACATGATTTTCATGGAGTCTCTAGCTAAGAAGTGAAAATGTAAGGAATATGTGTTCTATGTGACCTTCATGCCGTCTTGAAGTCATTTGACCCGTTAAGCTAATGACATTAAAGAAACGCTTAGTGGGAGACAACCCAGGATTTCTACCCTTTTTCTCCTCTTTTTTGTAACTTGTTTAATAATTGTGTTAGTTGGTTTGTGTCTTTCTCCTCTTTTCTGTAACTTGTTTAATAATTGTGTTAGTTGGTTTGTGTGTTGATGTTAGGTTGATTTTGGTTATGCTCATGACTCTATGAATATTTGTGTTAGTTGATTTAAGTGCAAATGTTTGTTGTTGTTTGTTGTCTGATTATGCTATGCGCTCAATGTGCATGTGTTCGCTTAGCAAGCACATGTTGTTTTGTTGCGCTAAGCTTGCACGCTGCGATAAGCCCAAAGAATTCCATGTTTTAAAATATTTCGTATTTGGAGTAAGCGCACAAGTGCAGGCTAAGTGCACATGTGTAGACTAAGCACGTATGGGCAACTGGCTAAGCTTGCATGTCGCGCTAAGCCCAAAACCACTTTTGTTTTGTAATATCTCAAATTAGGCTATGCGCGCAAGCGCAGGCTAAGCGAGCCATGCATTCTTGCTAAGCTTGTGATGCTCGCTAAGCGGATTTAGTAGGAAATTTCCTCCTACAAAACTCGCTAAGCCCCATATGACGAACTAAGCCCAATAATATCTTTGGAGTTGCAATTTAATTATTTGGACTTAGCACACAACTTCGGGCTTAGGGCGCAAAAAAAAAGTCAAAATTTCTTGTACTTTTAGTGCACAATAGGCTTAACACGCACTTACGCGTTAAGCCCTAGCGTTCTTCAATGTTTGCATTTTTTTTGTTGCGCCAAGCACCAGTTGCGTGCTAAGCCTAATAAGCTTGTTGTTCTTTTTTGTTGTCAATTGGACTTAGCACACACTTACGCATTAAGCCCACCATGCATTTATGTTTGTTTTGTCTTGTGGAGTGCTAAGCACGCACCTGTGCACTTAACACACCACTCCCTCCTACCTTATTTCATTTTTTGTTACTTTTCAAATTTGAATTCTCTATTATGTTTAAATTTGCATGAAAGACATGATGATACATTTTGGTTAACTCTAATAGTTAACACATTTTGAGGCATGTTTGGTTGAATTTATTGCATGACTAAGACATTGTGTATTGGTTATTAATGTTGTGAAATTTCCGATTCTTGAGTAAGCATGTGTTGTTGTTGATTGAGGGTTTTGTAAATTAAATGTGTGTAGTGAGTTGGTTAGCTTGCATGACAGGAAATTATGGATTAAAAACTAAATGCTTCACATTATCGTGTGAGTTGTGTGCACCTTAATTGCAAGAGAACGATTGATTTCATTTTCTCAATTTTGCATGATTCATGAACTGCTTGAGTGCATACATGATATGGATATGATCAAGGCCTTGTTGTTTATTTTAATTTCAGCCACTTAGCCAAATGGCTTATCCTATTGTAAATGAATGATTGAATCCCTTGCACCCTCTTGAGCCTAAGTGTGAATGAATGTGCCATTGAACACTGAGCTAAATGCAGATGCTATCTTTGTACACCTTATCTTAGGCTATAAGAGAGCATTGTTATGGATCAAGACAAATTTGTTCCAAATTTGGGGGAGTGTCTTGGGTAAATTCTGTTCCAGGAATGTGAGTAACAAGCACACAGAGAACTAGAACTACATTCTTTTATAGTACCTATTATTGTCTCAAAAAAATGGAAATGAGCTAAAAGCAAATACATACCAAGAAAACCTCTGTGTGCTATTAATTGTGGCATATCAATAAAGGTTGGGAGGTCAAAGAAAAAATGGTTCTTTAAGTAGATAAGGAATGGGTGAATGCTCTCCTAGAACCTAAATGTTTGAATTATGAGAAAAACCATGATTCCTTGTTAGCGCAGCCACGTTACAAGCCTAATAAAGTCCTTAGTGATTCATATTGTGTGTGTGTGTGTGTGTGTGTGTGTGTGTGTGTGTGTGTGTGTGTGTGTGTGTGTGTGTGTGTGTGTGTGTGTGTGTGTGTGTGTGATTGCATTGAATGAGATGATGTGCAAATGTAAAAATTATAACTTCAATCAGTTTAAATGAAATATACATTACTGAAACACTTGTGTGCTTGAGAGAAACACTAGCCTTGTGAGGAGTGAAGCATAGTTAATCTGTCTTTGATACCTGCCATACTTGCTAACTTATTTCAATCTCTGAGTGCATTCTTTGCATGATTCCATCATGAAAACCATGATAATTGTGAACTTGAGGGTTGAAAGTTGAAATTGTTTGAAAAGTTTGCAATTATCTCAGTTGTTGTGATTGGTTACATCTTGAACATTGCCATTGATCTAACTTAGTGTAATATTAGTTTACTTTTACTTGAGGACAAACAAAGCTTTAAATTTGGGGGAGTTTGATAATTGTTATGCATACGTAATTTGAATATTTAAATCACATAGCAATTATCTAATTTTCCTCTCTTTTATTGCTTCTTTTGTGTTTAAACATTAGGAATTTAGTTTCTTCTGAGTTTTTATCCACTAGATGCTAAAGTTAGTTAATTTATAGTGTTTTTAGTTGTATTATTTGTAGAATTACATAGCAAGAGGTTTGAAAGAGGGTTGAAGAACTGGAGCAATGTGCTCAATGCGTCAACAACCGCTCAACGCGAGGAGCCAACTTGGAGGCCAGGCTTAGCGTGTCTTTGGCGGCTTAGCGCGCATCTGGCAACTTAGCCTACATTTGACGGCTTAGCTCGTAGCTAGCAGCTTGGTGCACGATCACTTATGCTAGCTAGACTTTGCATGTGCGCTCAGCGCGCACATACAGACTCAGTGCACTGTCAATGTCAAAAAACATGATTATGCTGGAGAAACTAGAGGCAGCTTGTTTTTTGGACCAAATAAGAAGTTAGGGAACGAGAGAAGAGGGAGAAGCCACTCACTTAGGGGCCTTTTCCTCCATTTTCTTCCATTCTCTTCCACACTACTTGTTTCCTTTTTGTATTAGTAAGCCTCTCATGACAATGAGAGGCTAAGATACCCATTATTGGGAGTTCAACAACCAAACGCTCTTGATGTAATGATTCTAACTATCTATATAATGCTATTTTGATATTTTGTCTCTATTCTGTGCTTAATATCATGTTTATGGTTTGATCACCCATGCTCATGTAGTGTTATAGGGTTTATGCATGGGAAAATGTTTATCTCATAAGAACTTGAAAAGAACATTTAGGTAATCCATGTCTAGGAATAGAATGATATTATTTAGTCTTATTTATGCATTTTTATTCTTAAAACAAATTATTTGATGTAGCTCTTAAGGGATTAGGAGTGAAATTAGGTACTTTGGGCTCTTTCACATGAAGAATCATGGTTAGGGTATATAACACCCTCTACCCCTCACATATATACTAATAAGGAAAAAAAATTCAAATATTAATTAAAAGTATTTTTAAAACATTTTTTTTACAAGTCTTTCAAAGGGGAAAAAGGCTCACATTCATTTTCTTCTACATCATATTCAAACTTGTCCTAATAAATAATAAAGTATTCTCGACTCAAACAAGGTCATCTAAGCTTCATACAATTAATATAGAACTTATATCCTAATGTCACATCCTATCAGAGCGTTGTGTTCCGTGTCCTCTAGCATGAGGTTCTTCCTAATCATCCACCTATTCATCTGCTCCCCCAAAGGCTTACACTCCGAAGAGTCCGTCAGGGTCTCTCCCTCCTGATTCAGGTCCAACTCCTAAAATAATTTTTGCATGCAGACACTGCTCATGAATTATACAATACCCACGACCTTACACTCGTGTTTTAAACACGTTCAACACAATTGCGCTACGATTTAACACTGGTTCCTAAATAGGAAACCTACATTTTCTCTTTAACACTACGCATCAACGCTTTTCTCAAGATAACGCTGGTCGGGTTATTGTACAATTCATAGCTTACAACACGAGTAATTTCACATCAAGTGTTAACTACACACTTATCCACAACTAGAACTCATTCACAATTTCACATCTCATAGTGTCACAATCCACCATCACATGTTTACACGTATCTCACAAATTAACACATGTTCAACTTTACACTTATACTCAATCTCAATAACAATATTATAATCTCAAAGCAACATGTTATTCTACCATTCATCACATACTCACAATTTGAATCATCATTTCATATCCTCAATATAACAATTTATATAAAAAACTATCACAACATGAGGACTAAACCCCCTCAAATAATATTACACAATTATATCAAAATCATAGGTCGAAATATACAAATATCAAGAGCACAATTTATCAAGCAATTTTCATTAGGACATCAATATTTTATTTATAATCATAAAGGAAAAAAATGCAATTTAACAAACATCCCAAAATAAAACCTCAATTTAATCTTATAAGGATCCCTACACATGTTCTCACTAATCCCCAACTGTGAATAACTCATCCCTTACCTCTAAGCGGACTCACATGTCTTCCCACAGCGATAGCGTCATCTCTAACGGTTCCCTAAAATTCCTCCAGTTTTTCATCCGACTGCTCCGATAGAGTTCCCAAACGTCAGAGAAACGTAGAAATGATTAAAGCCTCCATTTGGACTATCTTCATGCGATTCCTTTTTCTCCCTCCACGAACATTATCTCGCAAATCCCAACGGTCAAAGCGTGCGAAACTGAATTTCAAAAAACATATCTAAATTTTACGACAATCCAACGGTTAACAAAACCGGGATCGTAGTTTTACCAAGACAGCTCTGGGTTTCTGCGGGAAAGAAAAATGCTACAATGCGAGGGATATTTCTCTTATCTCAGACGTGATATGGAAATTCCCAACGGTGAGAATTCTCGAAAATGGGTTGCGAACATGCTGTTTAAATTTCACGACGATCCAACAGTGAATGAGTCCGAGATCGTCATTTTTCTGAGACAGGTTTGATGGCCTGCGGGAAAAAGATAGGGTTTTGGAAAAGGAAGAGAGAAAAAACGAAATTGATAGGCAGAGGAGACTGAGAAGTCAGTCCGAAAACTGACCTAGCATGTCGCTATTTATAACTAGGGGTATTCACGACCTATTATTTACTTTATTTATTTATTTTTATTATTTTATAAAAAAAGAAACTCTATTTTATTCTCCATCAAATGAATAATAAAATACCCTTCTTATTTTCTCTCCAACCATTATTTTATTATAACTATTTTTCTTTATTTATTTAATTATAAAACATCATTATTCTCTAAAATTTTATATACGAAAAAAAATGGGATGTTACAGAGTAGGTTAGCGAATGAAGGTAATGATCAAAATAATATTAATCCATAAAAAATCCTTAATGTTGCATCAAAAGTAATTTTGCTTCAACTGACAACTCATCCCCTGAGTGTTTGTGTTCTATCTCTTCAATATTTTCTGCTTAATTATCTTTATTTATGTTGAATTTTACGTTCTGTATCATTATTCGACCAATATTGAATTTAATTCATTAATTACTTAAAATTAGACATATACAAACTCCGAATAGAGTTGAAATTCAAGTAGATAACACTTTTATGTTGTTTGCAGTTTAGTTCAGCCGTCACGGTTGTTGTACAAGCTATTTATGTTTGATAAGAACATTTTTCTTTTTCCTTTTAACCAGGATGTTTTTATGAACACATTGATGTGGTGGGAAGATTTTGATTGGAAAGTTCCCTACTCCTGCAAAATTGAAGCCTGAACAACTATGACAGGGAAACAAGTTTTCAGTCTCATCATTCCTAGACAAATAATTCTAATTTGGTATGCAGCTTCAGTATATAATATGATAATTATATAAATATTTCTACTTGAAATAACTAAATTATTTGGATTATGTAATGGTCAATATACCTTTACAGTCTCATCCAAAGGAGTATGGTTGACATTGCAGAGAAGATTAACCTTGAATTTGATGATGATTTGACTTGTATATTTAATGATGACAATGCTTTCAAACTTATACTTCTTATCCATATTATGAATGATGAAGCACCAAAGGGTGAGATTCAGGATGAATCTGCTGAAGATGATATTTTTTTTAAAGAAAATAGAAAGCAACATGCTAACTGAAATGACTTTACAAGGTGGGTGATCAAGTGGGCTGGCCTTAGGCCTAGGGTCAAAGTAACAACTCTATTCATTCACATTGTGTTGTAACTTTTTTTCACTCCTCTATGTTGTACAAACACTCCCTTGCAACTCTTTTTCACTGTGTACTGTGACAAGTTCTCTTTGGAGAACCATATCAATACCCAGCTATGAAAGTTTTCATATATTCAATTCTTCTATATTTTTGTTTTTTAACCACCACCCCAGCCCCCAAGAAAACAAAATAACTCTGTATGACTATTCTGTTGATTATTTACATAGTCTTAAACATATATATGATATACCTACCTTGTGATATGTTTATTGAAAAGTTTAAACACAGACATATCAATTCAGCTGATGCCGTATACTCGACATAATTTTATTTTTGTTCTTCTTCCTTTTATGCTGCATACATAACACCCTATCCTTTTCAAACTATTTAACTTTAAATATCTGGCTCCTTGTTCCTCTCCCACATGGAAGGGGCTTATCAACTCACCCGTGACCATTTTAAAGCAGATCTTGGTTTAATGATTTTCACGAGATATCCATATTTTCAACTGATATTTTTATTCCACTCAACTAACTAGATGCCAAGTTCTCTCTAATCACAATTTTAATGAACCTTTTGCCAATTAATTAGTTATTCCAGATAGTCTTTTTGGTCATAGAACCTCCCCTCCCCTACATGGAGGAAGGAGAGAAAAATTTGGAGACCATGGATTTTAAACGACCTAGAAAGCTAAACTTCAATGCACCTCTATTGTCAACAAAACGTTTAGGCTTTTCAGGTGTTGCAGATAGATCTTGCTTGTCAAACTCACTTAATAGTACAGTACTAAATACAAGTGTTCCATTTTCATGGGAACAAGCCCCAGGGAAGCCCAAAACCATGGAGAGGAGTGATAGCATCTATGATGGAGACATAGACACCCCTCGGCTAAGACCACCTCCTTGCCTCTGGCATCCACTAAAAGAAGCAACTAAAGCTGATAATGGTGCTCTTGCGTTTGATCAAGATGATGGTTGTGATGCTGACGACGATGAGGATGATGACAAGCAGAATGATGTGTTCTCAGATGCAGTGGATGTTCTATCACTATCAGAGGCATCAGACATTATGCAACAATCAGAGGCAGCTCATAGTGACAGCAAAGATGGTTTGAGATTAAAGCTTTCAGAGTCTAATGGTGGTCCATCTCCAACTTATATGATCAACCGTTTTCTCCCTGATGCCAATGCATTGGTTGCATCATCTTCTGCACATTTTTCCAATGATGCCAAAGTTTGTGATAATTGTAGTCATGAGGGTTATCTCAAAGGTTCCACTAGGCATTCACATGCTACTTCTCCAAAAGGTTGTGGCTTGGAATTTCTCTTCTCTTGGCTTATGAAGAATAAGCTTTGTGCTATAAAGAGTCCTGTCTTACCATCATTTACAAATGTGCAGAAGCATCGGTACAGTTCAAAACATACGAAACATCGTACGTCAGTCCATAAGCCCTGCACAAATGTTAAAGATGTTTGAGGAATATTACAATGATTTAGTATATTATTTTGTAACCAAGTTATTTTTTTCTTTTATACACAATCCTTTTGTTCTATTTTACGTCCGTACATGCTGAAACATCATGTTCCTGTTTATTTCAATGATTAATCAGTTCAATTAGAGTGTAAAAAAAACCTCATTCCAATTTGGGGTTGCTGCCTTTCTTGAAAACCAGTAATGTGTAGTTAAATTCATTTCAATCAGTGATTCACTAATTCAGAATTGCAGAGAAGATGTAAATTTAGGTTTTATTTGAATAAACTTATCAATAAACGGTTGTAAGAGAAGAGAATAAGGAGTAAAATAAATTTAATTTTTTCCATAAATTAAAATTAGTTTATAAACAAGTCAAAAGTCTTTTGAAGAAGTTAAATGACAGAGATTTTATAAATTAATATGTGCATAAGTTAATTTTAATATGTCAAAAACATTTAATTTAATTTATTTTCTTTTATCCGTGCTTATTGGGAATTTATCCAAACATGTCACATTTAGACGAAAAATGTTACGCTGATTTACTTATATATGTGCAAGCTTGATATCATAGATTTAATGATCTTAAACAACAATTTGATTGCTGGTATACATGCCCAAAAAACCTCCCTCTAAGTCAAAACAGATAACAAGCAAACAACTAGAAAGTGAAAAGTACTAGTATTTGACAGCTCTTGACTAAATGAAATTGCCTGAAACTTGTTCAGTATTATTCTTCAAACTTCATAAAAATGATGAGGACAAACTCCATCTCACCAAAGATGTGATAATTACAATATGGATCCTTGGAATTATCTTTTACTTTTCTCTAACTAGTCGCGTTCAACTGTTAGGATATAATATACATATACAAATATTACAACCAGATTCCCATAATATGTTCATGAAGTAAAATAAAAAAATAGAATATTCTTTAAATTTTAAATTAACCACAAAACAAATATGATAGCTTTATTTAGTTAAATTTAAAATACTTACGTCCTAAAATAAGTATTGTATTTAGAAAAAAAATTGTTCTGTTGTATTTAACTTTTAAATATAATATTAATGATCACTTTTTTTACACTAATACACCTAATAAATATTATTTTAATTTTTAAATCTAACATTAATACTATTATCTTTTATCTATTTAATAAGATTAGTTTTGTAAAATTATCATTTATTTATTAGTTTTTTATGTATAAAACAATTTAGACTAACACTTATTTTGAGATGGAGGAAGTATGACTAAATAAAAAAAAATAGAGTAAACATTTAATTCATTCTTTGAAAAATAAATCATTTGCTTAAGTCTTTAAAGAAAATAAAAAAGTTACTAAAATTCCTTAAGATTACAAAAACATTTTATTCCTTTAGTCATTTTCCTCCTATAAAATACCGAGGGATTATTTGGTCACTTTATTTTAGGAATTAAATTGAGTTTTAAGGATTGGAAATTTACTTAAAATTGAAATATAAAACTCCAAAAATACAAGAATTTGCAACGCATCAAATTGAGAAAGAAGCCTATCAACCACTGACTGCGGTACATACCGGACACCCCCGTCAGCTTCTACTCAAACCATTTTTAACTAATCTATCAAACTTTTCATTAATTCAATGTTTGAGAAAGAAGCCTTTAATTATTAGAGGATTTTCATGAAAGCTTTGCTATATTAAAATATTTATGAGATCGATTAATAGAAGAACAATGTCAATCTGCAATTAATTCAGCAAGAAATCGTAGTATAATGGCAATTGAATTCAACTTGTTGGTACCAGCATGATGAATGTAATCTTATCCATTAAGTAAGTCTGAATTTAGATATGAATAATAATTATTCACAAATATTTATGAGTATAGATACATATTTGAATATTATAGTACTCATCTTATTAATACTTACACGATATATATGTTGTGTTTTTATATATGATTAGGACAAGAAAGATCTTTACATATTTTGAATTGAATTAAATTAAAAAAATTTAATTTATAATTTACTTATTTAATAAATTATTAAAATTAGAATTAATAAAATAAATTTCTATCTTTTTAGTCCCTCAATATTTTATATATTTTTTTTTGTTTTTAGTCCTTAAATATTTTTTTTGATTGACTTTAGTCTCTTAACTTTTTTTTTGCTAAGTAAGAAAAAAAGAATTAAAGGACTAAAAATAAGGATAATTTTTTTAAAAAAAAACTTTGACTATTAAAAAAATAGGTAAGGGACTAAAAATAGAAAAAAGATAATAAATCTTAAAAAATTATATAAAGTATTCTTGTCCGATCAATATAAAACACTTTTATGCCAAAAATATATAATAAAATATTTTTAGGAAGACATAATAAAAGGATATTAAAATAGGTCAAATGATCTGCCAAAGTGTATGGCTCAATTTGCCATAAGCCTATTTATTTTTTCGATAAAGAAGAAATTTTTTTATTAAATATATTTTTATTTGAGTTAGATAAGACTATAAGACAAACTCATTTATTAACTAATCAATAAGGTAAGGTTTAATAAAACAAATATAGATTTTTTTTAAAATACACTGTATGACATTTATTCTTTATTTTTACGCCTAACAACTTATTTAAGTTAATATAACTAGTGCATGTTTTTTTTAATTTATTTTTAAAAAATCACATATTTTTTTAATTTCTCGATTTTTTTTTTAAAAAAATAAACAATACCCAAAACAATCATTTCTAGAGATTAGCTATTATATTATATACTAATGTTGTTATTGTTATGTATAAGATTAAGTTTGGTATGGTAAAATTACATGATTTATTAATACTTTGATTTAATCTTCATAAGAAAAAGTTATTGATATGATGAAATATCATTTTCTCCTTAAAATCAATTCGTTCTTAATGAGAATATCTTGTGTCGGACCTCACAGTAACTTTTTTTTAAGAGGTGTCAATATAACTAATAAATGCTTAAATGGGTTTCTCCATTTATAGCAATAATAGCATGGACCACCGAGAACATGCCTGTCATCAAAACATGAACCTAAATAATCTCCCATAATTTTTAAGTAAAAACTATTTTATTAATTTACTTGAATGTTAATGAACATATTAGCTGGGTTATTTCTCTGTAAAAAAATAACTGGGTTATTTTTTATTTTAATATACATACATATGAATATGGATTTTATGCAACTACATTAATTATTTTTATTACTTTTTGACCCTTTCACACCTTCAGTTTTAGATTTTCTCTAATGTAAGAACTACCAGACAAGATTAGTTAACAATTACTAACTATAACGTCTAAATGTCTTACACGTACGTGAATCATGGAAAGCTATGTTCTTGTACAAATTTCTATAGCGTCAAGTGTATATTCAACGGTTTTAAAAGCTATCAAATTACTTGCTATTTGTATCTCATCTTCAAAAAAAAGACAGTACGTCTTTATAGTATATGAACAGAACTTTTATGTGTGTATTTTTTTTTAATTTATGCATTTTTATGAGAGTATTTACATCTTTAGTAACTTGCTTTATATATTAGCATATTGCCAGCAAAATTGCAATAAGAAGATATTCTTTCCGCCGATGTACAATCACATTCAAATTATATATTTATATATATATTCAGCCTTATGTTTTTTATGTTTTGTTCGTTCTTCCTTAACTGTTAAGTTTATAAGTTTATGGCGCCTGAATAATTAAAGTGCAGTTTATATTTAATTTAATTTAAAATAAAGCTGAACCTACTTAAATCATATCCACCCCTAAATATAACGTGTTAATGGATTAATTAGGAAAGCATTGTTATTATTATCAAATAAAAGAATTACACTAGAACTATATATGTGGATATATTTAGAGAGAAATATACATTAAAGTGTAAAATGTTACTATATGATTATTTGCTGCCTACCAGCATCTATGGACTTAGTACTCATGCTAATGGATGACAAATACCCTAATGTTTCAACAGTTCCCATAGAATACGTAACTTCTAAGAAACCTGAACTCAATCTACTGCTCCCAGAAACACCATGTCCCCAATCAACAATATCAGGAAGAGGTTCATCAAAGTTCAAGTACCTTGTAACTTGTTTCATGGTAGGTCTATAATCTGCTCTATGCTGAGTGCAAAGTAAACCCAATTTCAGAACCAACTCAATTTCTTCCTCATCATAAAGTGAATCAAGCTTAGGATCAACCACCTCAAGAATTTGACCCAAGTGGTACTTCTCAATAACCCACTCCACCAAGAAAAACTGATCCGAATCAAGAGGCCTCTTACCTGTGGCAACTTCAAGGAGCACAACCCCAAATGCATACACATCTGTGCTTGTGGAAGCCTTTCCTGTGCGAGTTAACTCTGGTGCAATGTAACCAATAGTGCCAACCACACTTGTTGTGTGTGACAATTGACCATGGTTATAGAGCCTCGCCAGTCCAAAGTCACCTAAACGTGCATTCAAGTGTGCATCTATCAAAATGTTGCTAGTTTTCACATCTCTATGGATCACGACTTGCTCCCACTCTTCATGCAAATATAATAGTCCAGCACTAATGCCTTTGAGAATGTTGAATCTTTGCCCCCAATTCAAAACAAAGTTGTTGTTGTTGGGTTTATATAGGACATAATCAAGGCTACCATTTGGGATGAAATCATAGACCAAGAGTAGATCATTCTTTTTGTTGCACCAACCTTGAAGGTTCACCAAATTCTTGTGCCTCAACCTTCCCAAGCTTTCAATCTCAGCAGCAAATTCCCTCATTCCATGGAAAGGGCTTCTCACAATCCTCTTGACAGCAACCTCAGCTCCCGTGGAAGGCAACACACCTTTGTACACAGCACCAAAGCCTCCAACTCCAATGAGATGGCTCTCTATGAACCCCTTTGTGGCTAAGTGAAGATCTTTGTACCTAAACCTGTGAGGACAATCCATCTCCCAGTCCTCAAGAACCTCAAAGTCCATATAATATCTCCTATAACATGTTATACAAAACAGAATACACAAGAGGCAAAAAGTCGAAGCAGACAAGACGCCAATTGCAATATTGACCCAAGGAAATGATGTCGGTTCTTTCTCTTTTGGTGGTGGATTTGGAAGGTTGGAAATTTTCAGTTGAGGGGCAACACCATTCACTGCAAAACTCCACCCTAGAAGATAGTGAGAGCTTGTTTCCTGGCCTGTTGATGCTGAGAAACCAACATACATGCTTTCCTCCATAACATTGTAAAGATCAATGATATGATTCTTTATAATTGGTTTGCTTGGCCTTGGTTTTGACAAAGGAGCTATTGTTACATTCAGAGTTTTGTTTTCACCATCATATTCTATCCAAGCTTGGACAGCATCAACCTTGGCCATTCTAAAATCTTCCTTTACCTTATCAGTGCCCTCTTTAATGTATGCAGCTGGTTCAGTAATATTTGAGTCCATGCCATTGATGTTTACCCCAACATGGTTTCCTTCAGTGTCTGAGTCATCTTTGTAACCATTCATTGTGTCAAACTCAACTGCAAAGATGTGGTTTGACTCATTCCCATCATTGGTGGAGTTAACAAGGCCAAGATAATGGCCAGCCTCAGCCCCAGGAAACTGTGTTGAGGGTGCTATGGTGAAGGCAAGGCCAAAGCCACCAGAACCAGAACTTGGGGACACAATTGAGAAAACAAAATTGGTGCTGAAGGAATAAGCATAGGGTTGGTTTGTGTTGTTAAGCATTTGGAAGGGTGTGGCATAGAATGCATGGCCTACAATATTGGTTGATCTGTTGGTGAGTTTAAGTAAACGGCTGGTTTTGATGATGGAAGATCCTTCAAGATTGAGTTCACTGTTTTCATCATCGAATCCTTCAAAAATCACAGCCTTGGAGGCAATAACTTGGGGTAAGAGAGAGAGAAATAGGAGGAAGACAAATACAAGAGTTGGAGAAGCCATAATAAGAGGCTTAGAGAATAAAGATATGCTAAGAGGTATAGGCATTGGTTGATGATAGCAAGTGAATCAATTGTGGGGGCCTTAAACTACGGAACGGGTCAAAGCCAAAGAACATGCAAGGAAAGTCTTTTATACAAACATGTGAATGTGAGTCGAATGCAAGGCAAATTATCAAACAAGTGTAAACGGCAAAGAAATTATTTTCAGATTTTCTAGAAAAATATCTTCACATTTTTTTTTACAAAAGTTAGATAAAGTATTTTTAGTATTGCTTTTATAGTTAAAATTAGAGTTTTGATCACTTAGATAAAGTATTTTTTAATGCAAACTTTTATAACGCAAATTAGTGAAGTAAAACTCTAATTTTAATTTTAAAATGGTACTAAAAGCACTTTTTATTATATTTTTACACGGACCTTAGTCTTATGCCTCATTTTTATAATAAAAAGTAGGATAAACATCTAATTAAATTCTTATACATGTGACAGATTCTCAATTTGATTTCTATATGTAAAACTTATTAAATTGGTTCCTATTTGAGCAAATATTACCAGTTTAATCCCTATCATCTGGACGCTATCTCTAACGATTATGTATATGTTGATTGTTAGCCCCATTCAAACTCTTATTAATTTGATTCCCATATATGTAATGTCTTCTTAATTTGTTTTTATACTTAAAATTTTTTATGAATTTCAATTAAAAATAACTAATATGTCCTTTAAGGAAAAACTAATATGTTAAATGGGTAGTATATTTTTTTCCAGCATTTCTCGAATCTTGATAAGTATTCTATTTTCTCTAAGACTAGGAGCGCGCACACTTTTCAACACTGAATAATGGAATGGCTCATATTACTTTGAAGTTTGAATGCTGACATTCCAATGTCCTTGGACAGAAGTAAACTATCTTCCTTTGACCCAACTTTCGCGATAAAAAAAAAATGCAAGGGTTTGAATTTTCTCAGCTTCTAGGCTTAAATGTCCCACCATTAGAAAGTGATGAAGCTCATCACAAAAAAGAGATGACAGCACAAACGATTTGGTATAAAATCTTCGATCGGCAAGTTGATTTATTTTGCGTGATGGAATAAGACCGCAAGCTGTATGCTTCTTATTTCTTTGGCTTTTGATGTGATTTTGAAATAGCCAAGTGATGACACCATTCAATTATTAATTTGCAATTTCACATTAAGGGACCACATCCGAAAAAGATAAGAAGGACCCTAAGGAGTAATTAATTAAAGACAACCCCACAATCCCACACGCACCAATTTTTCATTTTGATGGGAATTTACACAAGCACATGAATTGACAAAACTGTTTTCTTAGAAAATGAAGAGAAGGTTACAAAATGAAAAGGACCCACGCGTGGGAAGACCGCCATATTGTTTGCCAGTTTGGGAAGCTTAATTAGTATGCTGCCATATATATCTACGGTGGAAGTTCTTACTATTAGAAAATACACTTTTAACATCGGTTGTTTACGACATTTTACATTAATTTTAAAATCAATGTTAAAAATATTGATGTTGAATGTATTATTATTAACATCGGTTTTGAAAAACCTATGTTAACATAAAAAAGCTAACATCAGTTTTCTCAATAATCGATGTTATATATAAAGAACTACAACAAAATAAGTATATACATGATGAATGTAGACATCGATTTTCTAGAAAAACCGATGTTAACTAATAGATTAACATCGGTTTTTTTATAGAAAATCAATGTCAACGGTCATCATGTATACACTTATTTTGTTGTAGTTAGTTATATATAACATCATTTATTTATAAATAACCAATGTTAGCTCTGAGCTCTAACTCAGAGATAATATTGTGCCCACTGGATTCGAAGCGCCTTTAATCTCTCTGGCTCCAATGGTCTAGGATTGTTAAAATATTGCATGATGAAATAAATGATAATAAATTAATAATGTAATACAAATTATAAAAAAATTGAATTTGTTTGAAATAAACGTACCGTTTCCCAATTATTCCTGAAACTTCCTAAAATGATGGTGGACATCCAGTGCATGACATAATAGTCACACTCAGTGCTTCCTTTTTGTCGATTACACTAAATATATAATGAAATTTGGGTATTAATTAAACAATTAGTGTACAGACACATAAGAAGTATATATAAGTGGAAGTTTTATGTAAATGACGTACCTTGACGACAATTCACCTAGCAGGAGTCTTTGATTTAGGTTATGGAGCATCATCAAGACCTTTTAAAGCACTGTTCCAGACGAGTAACAATTAAAAACTGGTGTTGTTGAGGTATTTGAATGCAAATGTATTGAAAAGAACACTGACCTGTTAATTATCCCTTTAAGTTAGTTGTCTAGCCTGTTATGCAAAAAACAAAACCTGACAACTAGGTGTTCCTTGGGCACAATGACCACCATCTGCCAGTGTCCGCTGCAGTGGAGACGAATATGGGTTAGTATATTAGTAAACATTAATTAAATTCAGTTATTTTGTGTGACTTACTCATTCATGTAGGCTCCAAGGTAGACATCGCGTTTTGAACTCTGTATTCAACTCTTATGTAACTCTGAATGGATTGTGGCTCGAGGAATCCATACAGATCAGAATTCCCCGCTCGCATACTTGTTTCAGTCAGATGCCTGTTTATGTTAAGTCAAAGTTAAATATTTATGAATTGAAAGCAATAACTTAGGTAATTAAAAGTAATCTAAAATGACTTACAGAATCCACAATTGTAACACTGATATGCTGAGATATTGACCACCATATGCGATTTAGGAGAGGTCTTCGTGCTTTATGTAGAGCGGAAAGTCTGGATTAAAGACCCCGAACACGGTGGCATCCCATGTAACCTGGTAAGGCCTCAAGAAAAGCTCTGAGATAGTCAATGCCATTAGATAAAGCAGATCATCGATCTCCGGATTCGGCTTTTGAGGTGGTTTTGCCAGAGACACAGTTGCCTATTCATGAAACAAAGTTAAATGGTCTAATTTGAGGCACGCTAAATGAATTAATTCAAAAAGAAGAAATATATAGTAAGAGTAAAGTACCTGTTGTGATAAAGGCTTGACCAGATGTGTCGGCCAAGCAAGGAAGGTGTGAATTGACTGTCCCACTAAGGAAACCTCATCAGTGGGTACAGGAACGGGAGCATCTGGATCTTTAACCTCCTCCACACCCATTTTTACTTGGCTAGGCAACAAAGGAGTGTTATGAACAATAGTGGATCCCTCATAAAGCCTTCTCAGGGCAACCAGGTGGGCAGGATTTGCTTCGATGTACAAGCCGCACCTGTCTGAGCCACCCGTCTCATGATCGTTTATTGAGGAATCAACACAACTCTCCTTTGTGCTTACTCGAGGACCTGAGGGACCAACCAGAGGCTTCAGAGGCAGTGCAAGTTCCTGAGATTGCATCTGGGACTGAAACTGGGACTACATCTAGCTGAACAATGCCATGAGCTGCCGAGTCACTTTCTCTGTGATCGACTCCTCTAGTTGGTCCCTGATTTGTTGGGTCAGCTGTTGCAATTCTTCAGGAGGCAGCAAGGAAGAGCTGCGAGACGTCCATGGAGCTGATCTGAAGTATTGCCTGATGGTGACACCGGCTCCAGCAGCACAGACACGTCCAGGGTGTTCTGGACATCCAATAGCAGCGGTGAGAACATCTTGACGTCCATGGGGGACGAAGGATCCCTGTGACGCCTGCTCCTCAAAGGAATCCTGCATAGAAAAGACACATTTGTACATGGCATTCACAAAATCAAGAAATATAATTCTAATCGTTAGTTGAAAATGACTTACGATCTTATCAGCGATTTCCTTTGCGGCCTCAGTCGTCATCTCCCCTGTTTTCTTGGTGCGGGCCATCTTCCACTTCACGTGGCGTCTGATGGGGGATGGAGGGTCGATGATGTCATCAACACTTCCTGACTGTGCAGCTTCCTCCAGCTTCTTCTTGGTCTTTTTAGCCAAGAGCTTCTGCTCTAAATATTCATAACCCCCACGAGACAAAACGTGGGGGGCAGTGTTCTGTTTCTGGATGGCCTGTGCCTTTTTCCGCACATCCTACAAAAATAAAACAATAATCTTTCAAATTGCTAGAATGAATTATAACAAGTTAATGTTTTTTGAAAAACAACTTAAATGGAAAGGTACATACCTCCCAAGAAGGGTCTCTGAGTCTGGAAAAATTGGGTCCATTTTTCCTTGCTTATGTCGTATTTCTCACAGACAGTGTCATCCACATCGTCCTGTTCGGCTGCAAGGGCTCATTTCCTTGTGAGGTCTGATTTAAACTGTCTCTATCTTTCATCGACAGTCTTAAGTAACTTCTTTTTTGTCATACTGTCAGAAGCCTCTGGGATTTCAAATTCTACCTGACAATAACAAATAAGGTTTATTTGTTACAATAATGTATTTTTTGGCTATTAATTAAAGTACATCAAATAAGAAAAGAAAAATACCTGAATATCCTCCCAAATCAAGTCCTTCAGAGCAGTAGGGACCTCCTTCTAGTTCATGTACGTGACGTCCACCTTATCACACGCCACAACCCCCAAATATGCTCTTAATTTCTTCCTATGGGGACCGTCGGCCTTGCCGGTAGCAGGATCAACATGGACCACTGGTCTCTCAACACCAGGTGATCTAGTAGACAACTATCGTAGACGTGTGGCTTTGCGTGTCCACTTCATGGCAGACGGTGAAGCTGATGCGTCTGAAGGAGGAGAAGGAGGAGGCGAGCCAGGTGGAGAAGCCATGATCCTTTATACAAAAAAAAAACCAGGGTTAATAAACATTACAAAAAATAACTATATGAATTATGTAGATCAATCTAGCAAAAATCAAATATATAAATAGAAAATTACATTAGACGATGTTAATTAATTCTCCTTCATCATGATCATTACAATTAGCATGAACGTCGTTAGCTTCTTCTTCTTCGACAACGTTAGGAGTGATTTGTGTGGACAAAAAAAAAACATAGGTGTCCATGTATGAATCATCATCTTCTACATTAACACCAATTGTTTTGCCCTGTAGAACCACGCACCACCTTTCATCACAAGGGTCTTGCACATAAAATACTTGTCTAGCTTGTTTTGCCATGATGAAATGGTCATTGTGGTAACCAAGTTTCTTTAGTTCTACCAACGTAAATCCTATATCATCGGTGCGCACACCGATGTTGCTGTCAACCCATTTACAATTGAAAACACAAATAGTAAATTTCACATAGTTAAGCTCCCAAATTTCATTAATGAACCCACCAAAGTAAGGGATGGAAGCTACATAGGGATTGGCATCATGCACACTTGTGAAGTATTGAGATTCAGCCCTTGAGGTGACCCCGCTGTTCTGCATTGTACTTTTGTTGTCTTGTGCTTTTGTGTAAAATGAATACTCGTTTATGTCGTATCCTTGCCAAGTTATAATATTTCTTTTAGGCCCATCTGCTAGCTTTCTTAATGTTTCTGAAGCATTTTCATCTGCAAAGATTGTATCTTTAAACCAATCACAGAAAGTCTTGTTATGCTTTTTCAACACCCAATTCTTTGACATTTTTGGATTATTCTGTTTGACTAAAGCTTCATGCTTAAGTATGTAAGGCAAAACTTCATTATTGTTGTTCAATACATACAAGTGAGCTTGTAACAAATCTTCTAGACTTAGAGTGATCACGTGTAGTCCTCTTGAACCCTTACCGCCCATTATGTCATTATGTCGAGACTCAGGAAGGCCAACAGGTATAGCCTTCTCAATGTATTCTGAACAAAATTCAATGGCTTCTTCTGCAATGTACCTCTTAATAATAGATGCTTCTGGACGATATAGATTCTTTGTATACCCTTTTAAGATCTTCATGTATCGCTCAACTGGGTACATCCACCGCAAATAAACAGGACCACAACATTCGATTTCTCTGACCAGATGCATAATCAAGTGAATCATGATGTCAAAGAAAGCAGGGGGAAAATACATCTCCAACTGGCACAGTATAATTGCGGCCTCAATTTCCAGTTCATCAAACTTGACAGGATCAACGACTTTGCTACATATGGCATGGAAGAAAAAGCACAGGCGAGTTATGGCTAACCTGACTTTGTTTGGCAAGATGTCTCGTATAGCCACGGCTAACAATTGTTGCATCAACACGTGACAATCATGAGACTTTAACCCTACAAGCTTAAGCTCCTTCAACTGCACAAGGCTCTTAATATTTGAAGAGTATCCTTGTAGAACCTTCACCCGACGAAGACACTGACAAAAACTTATCTTTTCCTTTTTGGACAAAGTATGACAAGCTGGGGGCAAGTAAATTTTCTTCCCATCAGACCTTGGTTGCAACTGTGATCGTATCCCCATCTCAGCTAGATCTTGACGGGTATTCAAGCCATCCTTTGTCTTGCCTTAAATGTTAAGGAGCGTCTCAATCACACTTTCACATACATTTTTCTCCACATGCATAACATCAATACAATGTCTAACGTCTAGATCAAACCAATAGGGAAGATCAAAGAAAATGGACCTCTTCTTCCATATGCAAGTCTTACTTTTATCCTTCTTTTAGGTCTTTCCAAATACAGTATTCAGGTGTTGAACCCGTTGGTATACATGCTCACCAGTCAACGGTATCAGTGCAATATCGTGCTTTTGACTTCCATTAAAAGCTTTTTTTAGTCGTTTGTAAGGATGATCGGGTGTTAGAAAACGGCGATGCCTATTGTAGATTGTTTTTCTTTCATGTTTTAGTTGTATGTAGCTTATGTTTTCTTCACAGATGGGGCATACATGATGACCCTTAACACTATAACCGATGAGATTCCCATATGCTGGAAAGTCATTAATGGTACAAAAAAGCGTCACACGCATTTCAAATATCTCCTTGTGAAACGCATCAAACACTAAAACTCCCTCGTCCCATAACTTTCCAGGTCTTAAATCAACGGACTTAGATAAACATCAATGTCATTTCCTGAATGTCTTAGGCCTGATATCATCATACACAACATCATGTATTTTCGCTTCATGCACAACCAAGGAGGCAAGTTGTAAATTACTAGAAAAACTGACCATGAACTGTGTTGAGTGCTTAAGGTGTCATATGGATTCATTCCATCACTGGCTAGTCCAAGTCTAAGATTTCTTGGCTCTTTCCTGAAATACGGATACAAACCATCAATCTTCTTCCACTGTGAGCAATCAGTTGGATGATGGACCATTCCATCAGAAATCCTTCCATTTTCATGCCATGTAAGGTCTTTTGCATCGTCCTCGTTAGCAAAAAGACGCTTAAACCTTGGAATGATTGGAAGATACCACAAAACCTTCGCTGGAGGGCCCTTCTTTGAGTTTTCATCAGAACTGTTTTCCTCTTCATCCTTCACTTTGTACCGTGAAGTCCCACAGATAGGGCATTTGGACATTTCTTGGAATTCATGCCTGTATAGTATACAATCATTGGGGCAAGCATGAATCTTCTGATACTTCATACCCATCGGATACAATATCTTTTTCGCCTTATAGTAATTTTTAGGCAGTGTGTTGTCCTCTGGAAGCAGATTGTGCACTACCTCAAGCAATGAGGTAAAACTTTTGTCACTCCCCCCACACCTGGCCTTCACATTAACTAGACTTAACACCACAGACAACAGGGTTAAGGAATTCTTACACCACGTATATAAAGGCTTCTTTGAATCATTCTACAATCCTTCATACACAGGGGTGTATGCTTGCTGAAAAGACTATTGTCCAAGGTCACGAATCATGTCCTCCAAGCGATCTCCCATTTCTACATCAAACAGTTCAGATTGGGACCCACTCTGCATGTCTATCACTTCACCATGCCATATCCACGTCGTGTAATTCTTCTTAATTCCATCACACAATAAATGCTCCCATATGTCGTCCAGTAGTTGTCGTCTTCCGTTCAAACAGTTGATGCAAGAACAATAATATTTTCCTTTTTCATTCGGTCAACCTCTTTTTGAAGAAAATTGCAAGAACTGCTCGACGCCATCCTCATATTCTTGGCTCATGCGACTTTGATTCATCCAACTTCGATCCATCTAAGCAATTCCATGCATGAAAATCTCACTTTTTTATTTATAGGTGTGGCCCTATCCCATTTAGGAAGATTGTCTTTTATGTTAGCTTCATACGTCAGGTTTAGCATTATTTTGAATAATTTGACTAAATTTCGGCAGCATTTCGCATTGGTCTCCAAGTACATGACATGACATCGGTGAAATTAATTTCCCGATTATCAAGTATGCACTTAGAGAACAACTTGAAATGCATTGTACCAAAATTTCATCAAATTAATCAAAATAATAATAACCTTAACGAATGAATCTAACATAAAAATACCAATCTCCCCAAACTGTCCAAACAGACAATTCAAGACTAAATACAATGACTAATGCAAACTGTCCACAAGAATCATTGCATTCAGCCTCAAACGGGAATCTAAGGTTCACTCAACATGAACAAAAGTTGTTTATATAGCAAATTACATTGATGACGTACAAGAACATACAAAATCTAAATGTCGATTACAGACAAATATCGACATCAACAGTTGTTTGTATAGTATATTACATTCATGACATACAAGAACATACAAAATGTAAATTTTGATTACAGACAAATATCGACATCAACAGTTGTTTATGTAACTAATTTGGAATTCTGGGTTTCGGGGGTGCTTATGCTTTATTATTGTAGTTGGGTATGTGTCTTCTTTTGTGAATATGTTAGAGGTATGACAGATTCATTTTATCTGTGATTCATTGTTATCTGAGGCTTTTGGATTGGAGAGGGATGGTCTTCAACCAACAGTCTTGTTTGGCCATTGTTGATTCCATGGAGTTTGTTGAATCAAACCCTCTCTTCCAAAACCCCAAATCCATGTCTTATTTTATGCTTCTCCTCCAACTTGGTGTGGGATTGGCGTTTGGAGGGCTGATTTGTAAGGACAAGTCTGGTTGTGCTTGGAATAGCTCCTAACAGACATGCTTTATCCTTATAAAGTTATAATAATACAAGCAAAAGCAAGATGCTAACCAAGATCGGATGTTAGGATCCAACAAGGTATGAGACTAGTCCCACATTAGAAGTATGGGATTCTAGTGTGGGTAGTAAAAGAGAAATCTCTCCCACTGGTAGTGAGAAGGTGGTCTCCAAAGACTCTTTTGGCAACTAATAGGTTCATTTGTGAGATTTGCAACAAGGGATTTCAAAGATACGAGCTGCAGGCTTAATAGTAGAACTAAATCAATCATTCGGTCTCTACTGTTGGCATATCAAAGGACAAACTAAATCTTGGTTACGATTCCACCATATCTTCACCTTAACTATTTATTGTCCATAATGGCAGAAGCATAAGCAAATATACAATAACAAGCCACAATCGAATGTTCTCAACAAATCAATTCAGTTTAACATTTATGCACATTCAAGACAACAAAACTACCATAAACAAAACCTATAAAAACATACAGTGACAATTGGGATTTGTTGGCTTACCTGTATCTGTTCTTTATTTCCAGCAGTAATGTTTGATATAGTCCAACAAGCGTCTTTCTTAATGCTTTTTTTATGATTATTTGTCAACAGGTTCAAAAGGCAGGGGAGTACACCATGATTGATAATACACTAATGGAACAAAAAAAAAAGTTCACCAGAATTAGGAGATTCTTAGGATAATGATGCATATGCACAGAACAGAAGGATAGAGGAAAAGAAAACACAATGAAGTAGACAATATGAATTCCTATTGTAGAGGCAAGGACTATTATACTAACAAGGTTCATGAATTTGAGGTGAGAAAAAGGCCACTTGAGGCATTAGCAGATACGGGACTAAATGGAGAGTACAATTTGAAGGAGTTAATGAGATTGGTAAGCTTAGGAGCTGCATGCACCCATTCTGACCCAAAATTAAGACCAAGCACTACACAGATAGTAAGCATTATTGATGGCAATGACAAATTAATCATGGGAGAGAACATGGACAGCAACCAAAATTGGAGAGAAAGAAATGCTTGCTTTAGTTATTGACATGTAATGAAGCTGAAAAAGGTGCCAGGTCAGAGTCTAAATGAGATAAATTAGTTGCAGCATGTGAAGGAAGCCAATTTCGTTATGTGTCACCTGATGCTATCACAATTCTTAGCTTCCACCATTGGTAACATTGTGGATTCTGAGTCCCTATGTCAATATCTACTGCAGCTGGGCCAGGTATATGCATGAAATGCCTTTGCCACGAGAAGAGAATGTGGAGCCAAAGACTAGGACATACTGAAGGCAGTGGAGCCAATTTCTATAGGTGTAGGTGTTTTGCCTAACAGTGATGGAGATAATGGTGAAGTCATGTACATAAGGGCTAGGTTTCAGAGAATTGTTAGGTCCAGAGACTCTGAAGCTTTCTACATGATGAATCTTGATAGCAATGGAGCACCTGAGCTCAGTATTTACTTGCTTAGAGTCTAGTACTGTTGCTGCCACTACCAGCCCCTTACAGTCATCTGTTTAGTCATCCTATACTACTTGTTTAGCTCCTTAATCATGAACAATGGTGACCTAGTTCTCTTAAGTTTTTTTCTTTTTTTTCCCCTCTTTTTTCAGGAGGAAGGAGAAGTGGGGTTTTTGTTATTTATTTATTTACTTATTTATTGGGTTTAGGATAGGTGGGTAGGGTAAAGGCAGAGGGCGAGAAATTTAATTGTGGGTAACCTATACTTTATAGGGTGATGGTGATGATGGTGTGGGTGGGTTATGAAAGGTGTATGTGTATAGTTTCCTTTTCTAAAACCTATAATTAGTGGATGAGATGGAGGTTAAGTAAAAAACATCATTCTCTTCCCATTCTTCTTTATTTGGATTTATTAGCTTTTGCAACTTCCTTGCGCCATGTTGTTTTATTTGATTCCACTGGATGGGTTGCCTTTTTTGTACTATTCTCCCTCACGCTCTTTTTTTTCTCATTTATTTTTCTTATTTGCTTGATGATTATTAATTCAGTCCCCCATATTTAAGTGTTGCTTGAACTTTTAATGTCTAAATTTTCAGCTACACTAGTCGATCTAAACATGTTCATATATCTAGGTTGGGTTGCAACAAACCAAAGTAGTAATAGATTCATAGAAAATGTTTCCTAACTAAAATAGAAATGAAAAAGAGACCAAGCTTACCTCAAATCCAAACAGTGACAATGGCACTGAGATCTAAAACAATGGTGCAGAGACTTGAAGCTCTCCTCGTACCTCGATCAGGTCACCACCAAATGTACCTAGGGTTAACCGAAACAACATAGACCTAGATTGTCTAAGCTATTTTATAATGGGCAGCTATAGTTACAATGATGATGAAATGAACTATAGAAAAAAAAAGTATAAAATACAGAAGAATAAAAAAAGAATTAAGGGCAGAACTCAAAAGCTTTTAGCCATGCTGGTTGGAATTTAATCAATGAATCAATCATGTCACTGAAATTTGGAACATAAATGAACTTCTCCCTTACTATCATTCTCTTTCTCTATTTTTTCTCTCTCTCTAGCTGCCTTGTTATGTTATATATCTATCTGCATATACAAATGATACTCTCTTTTTACTTCATGGTGAATAATTAACCTACCTAGGTCTAGAATGAGGGACTGAAAGTTCCAAGAGAAGAGTTTGAATCCAGAGAATATCAGCTGTGGCAGCAACTAAACTTCTATATTTTGCTGCAGGGGCCACTTCTATATCAGTTGTGGCTTTGTATCTATTGATATTGCCATCAGAATTAATAATGATCAAGCAAAAAAGAGAAAAGATGTTATTTCATATACATTGACCTAAAGATTGATCTACTAACCCGTGTGCTTAAGGACCATATACACTACATTGGTTAAAAGCAAATGTTGCATAGTGGTTAAAACTTGCTTCTTGTAGCCTAAACCAGTTTAGCATCTTGTTCTCAAATTACTGGTTTCATAACTATGCTACTGACTTGTGTAGCATAATGGTTAAAACTTGCTTTTTATAGCCTAAACCAGTTTAAGCATCCTATTTTCAAATTACTGGTTTCAATTTTCTACACAAGCTACATACAAAAATTCTTAGGATCACTTCACAAACAAAAATATGCATAAAAAGCAATCATTGGAACTATCTTAACTTTTAGACCAAAATACTGACATTGTGTTGGATTAAAAGAACGGGCTGATAAAAGAATCCTAACTAAACTGGGAAAGAAGAGCATAAGAAAACAAATGAAACGGCACTCAAACCAAATAATGATAAAGTTATCATTCAAAAATGCGCACAAAGGGAGAGAGGGGTAAGGAAGTGAGATTCTGGTAAGACAATCTGCCTCTACACCAAAGCAAACCAAGTAGGCAAGTATCATAATTTACATATCAATAGCATAGAACTAACATAATAGTCTCCAGTAAAAATGTTTAACCATTTAGGGTAACAATGGTCTGTGAAAGAGATAGAACGACCAATATTAATATAAACTCCAATAATAGGCGTGAACTCTTAAATTTTATAAGTCCAAGCAGCACTTAAATATGAGGGACTGAATTAATAATCATCAAGCAAAAAAGAAAAAAGAGAGCGTGAGGGAGAACAATACAAAAAAGGCAACTAAGTCATCAAGTGGAATCAAATAAAACAACATGGCGCAAGGAAGTTGCCCTGAAGCACAAGCATAATGCATGTGCTGCCCTGCTAGATCCTTTGTCTGCAGCACCACATATGGATTCATTTTTTCGTGGATCCATTCTTCAATTACTGGTTGCTAAGATTAACAAAGTAAGTGATACAGAAGTGGAATCTAGCCCTATGAAGCCAGAAAGATCACGGAAATCAATTTTCAGTGGAGGAAGCAGTAGCTTCAAGAGCTTGTCAGCCATGGGCTCATTTTGAAGGATTGTCGGCCGCAATTCAGGGAAAATTACAAATGAAAAGCAATGATAACAAGAAGCATGACATGAGGACATTTAGTCAATGACTTTGCAATTTCTTTAGGATGTTTTATCAAGGAATCTATGGAAACAGAAGATTTTCTCATTGGTGTCAAAGTAGTAAGACAATGTATGTTCAAGTTTGTTTTCAATCGTGTGATCCATACCCAAAATATGAAACACTAAGTTGGATCATCATTTGTGAGAAAGTGTGGAATGCAAATATGAAACACAATAGCAAGTACAAACAAAACACTAAGAGACATGGGAAGATTTCATGAGTTTCCAATGCCGAGCTAAGTTACCAAAATTTTCAACAAATGATAATTTTGATGTCTCCATTCAGCAGAAAGGTACTGGCATAATATAAGAGGCATGGGAAGTTCTGGCAACAGCTTCCCTTCACATTCCAAAAGTCTACGAGCCTTACATCACTAAACAAAGAGTTGTACAACAATTGAAAGCTAGGAACAAAGATAACTATTGTGACTATGCTTTGATGGGGGGTGTACTAATTTTGTTCATAGTTTTACTTACACTCACAGATCTACGAACAGTAGCTAATGAACTAGCTAGACTAGATTTGTTGTCAAGGAATACAAGTCTCGTCCTTGGTTTTGGATGATGTTTTTGCCTTTACAAAAGAAATCATTTATTCATTATGATCCAAATATACTTTTTTCAAGTGAACCAATTATGGATTTTACACAGATTATGAACAGAAAAGGAATAAGATAATATTCTCTAATGTGGACTTGGCTGAGAAATTTGGAGAAGAATTTCTCTACTAATTTTTATCAATGGTTGACCAATCTTAGGGAGGGGTTTTTGTATCAATAAGGGACCAAAATAGGGTAAGAATGAGCTTTTAAAATCATGATAGAGCCCAGCAGTGGTTCCTATCTAGACTAAATGTAGTTTGATTTGGAACCAATTGCATGGGTAACCAAACATTTGTAATTAAGTACCCCTGATACTATTTCTATATATATATATATATATATATATATATATATATATATATATATATATATATATATATATATATATATATATCTTTGCTGATAAAAAAATGAACAGATAAATTTGAACTCAGACTAGATGAATGCAGATTGTAACAATCTTATTTTTAGAAACTCGACAACTAAGATTGCATTAAGAACATAACCATAGGCTCTATTTCAATCCCATTTAACATCAAAACAAAATATAAATCATACTATCCATGGCTTGATACTTCATACGACATCTCTCTATGACTTAACATTTTATCTTGAAAAGAAACGATGATCGAAAGTTTCGCTCATCTGAATTTATTTATATTGAACTCAAATGCTAGGAACAATGTTCTCACGTTAACCAGTATCTTCAATAACAGTGTTAATTCATATATCAACAATACTAAAATAGTTAGCACCGGAAAGAAAACCAATACATGATTCAACCTTAAGAAAGGCCATAGGACAATTTATGCACTTTTTTCAAATGAAGGATCCACACAATAAGAAAGCTCAGACTGCAATGATTGGATTACCAAGTAAGCAGAAAGCTATCAATTGAAATAAAATTCACAAAAGAGAGCAATTTTGCATAAATCCCTAATTCATACTCGAAAGCACACATTTTAATTCAACCAAAGAAGCATCCCTTAATTTAAAACCATCCAACCATGGTGCATAAAAACACCCAAGTTGTACTTAACATGGATTTTAAGAGTGTGTCAGATTACAAGTTTTCAACACCTGCTACATCAACCAGGGATAACTGTAAAATTGTTGATCTCATCCAAAACACTCCTAACACAATCTCTCCTTTTCTTTTTTTTTTCTCTCTCTCTCTCTCTTTCTCTCTATTTCTTCCCTCCATTTCCCTTTCCTCATTCGAAAAAGCATATATTTATATAACAAAGAGACAAAGCTTACCTTGAACCAAAATAGTCACAATGGCAGTGAGATCTAAAACAATGGCGCGGAGACTTGAAGCTTTCCTCATACCTTGATCAGATCACCACTAAAAGAAGCTTAATTGAGTCACAAGCAAATGTATCTTGTACCTATAGAGAACTAAGAAGTGAACTAAAACAGAAGATAACTCTTTAAATCTTACAATTAAAAAAGAAAATAACCAACAAAACTAATTTACTTAAACTTAAAATAAAAGGACTCTATTTATCTCCCTATAAAATTTGAACTAATTTACTTAAGCTATGAATTTACTTAAACTAATAAAGATCTCCTTACTCTTATAAACTAAAATGCTAAAGGCAAAAAAAAATTCACAAACTGCACTATACTAGATCCACGGCTTAATGCTTGTGAGACATCACATAAGTATAATGACAAGGGCCAAATCGGGTGAAGTAAGAACCGAGAGAAAGCCACCAACAAATAAGAAAAGAGGCCTACATGAGCAGTACTATATTTATTGCATTAATAATAACTTCACTCAAGTAACTTGCAAGCAGCCAAGCACAATATGGTGAAGAGGGATGCACTATCAATTACGACCGTATTACTAACTGGCATATATGTATCTTTCAGCAGCTTCTTCCCTTAATATATGTGTGTACAACATTGAAAATGCTATTTTGGGTGTCTGAAAAAGTCATAAACAGATTGCATTTTATCTAAGGTCTCAAAGGGTTTGTAATACATACTAAATACAATTCAGGTCATAAATATTAATTGCACAACAACCAAAATCCAGAAGATAAAAAATTAAAGTTGGTTCTACACCAATTGCTGTTTGTGGGTCCCATACATGTCCAAAAAGCACCATTCCATTTAGTACTCTAAGTGTCACATATTAAAATATTCCAGAATCAATGCATTATCAATATAATAATCTTTAAATAACCATACTCATGATGAACTACTCATGAGTGAGCACCCCGAGCAATGATTAAGGATACATCTCATAACCTCATTATAATAAAGTATCTTAAAATATCTAAGATGATCTCTTAGGAGTGGTTTTCATATTTGTTTCCTATTTGATATGGATTATGGGACATCCTCTACATATTTTGACAACATAGGAATAGGATGTCTTTAGTATGTGTTAATATGGCATACAGGGAAAGGTTTGTTTAGTCAATTCTATAGACCATGTTTGTTCTTTTGCTTCAGTGTTGTATATTCATCACAAAAGTAATTGTAGAAAGAGACACTCTAAAGGGTATAACATGGAAACAATAATTGTAGAAAGAGACATACCCAGATCTAGATTTTGATGTAGAAGCCGCAAAACCGGCTCCCTTTGTCTATAAATAAATAGCCAAAAAGCATAATTTACAAACTTGATGACAGCATTGATCACAAACCAAATAACAAAAAGGGAATGGAATGAGATAACTCACTTCAACTGCATTAGTAACCAACAACTCATGCTTACATGTTACTTGTATCCTTCATATTGTAACATGTTAGATGCAAAACTCATGATGAACTACTCATGATGAAGATATCACAATGATTAGAAGAAATAGTTTACCTCACTCAAAATGACACCTTGCGAGCAAAAACCTAATCCTTGAAGCAAACGACTTCCACAAACTAACTCCTTGCAACACACATAAACAAACATCCTTGCAATGAGCACAAGTTCCCCAAACAAAGAAGAAGAAGAAGAAGAAGACAACAAAGACTAAGGTCCTTGCGGTTACAAAGAAGAAGAAGAAGAAGTTGTACCTAGGTAATGTGGCTACATGTCATGGTCGTGAACAAGTTGTACAAAGAAGCTGAAGAAGTTGTTCTCACGGTCGCGAAGAAGAAGAAGCGAAGAAGAAGAACAACAAGCAAAGAACATAGCGCGGGGAAAGTAGTAGGGCTCGAGTTCTGATATTTTAAAATATAAGTCCAAAATCGATTTTAAATCAAAAAAATGATGTTAATCCAATGATGTTAACATTAACATCGGTTTTCTAAGAAAAACCGATGTTAACAAATCATACCTTAACATCAATTTTTAAAAAACTGATGTTAATTAAAAGACGTTAACATCAGTTTTCCAAAAAACTAATGTTATCGTATGATATGTTAACATCGGTTTTTCAAAAACCGATGTTAACTAATGGGGTTAACATTGGTTTTTTAAAAACCGATGTTAACGTCTTTTAATTAACATCGATTTTTCAAAAAATCTATGTTAAGGAATATACATTATTTACAAATATGCCACCGGGTTTAGCTTAACATCGGTTTTCTACAAAACCAATGTTAATTTGTCGATGTTAAATGTGCTTTTTGTAGTAGTGTCTTGAGAAGAAAGTTGTGTGTAATCAATGGGAGAGATATCATAAACCTTGTGTCTTTCATTATTGAATGCAACGCTAACCAAGAAAGCTTGCAAGAAAAGCTAGAGAGAAAAGAAAATAGAAAACAATGAATGGAATTCTATGTATTGAATCAATGCTAAAAGTTGTACAGATGGTTATATATAATCAATTACAACAACAATTAACTTCCAACTAACTACCACTAGTTCCAACCAACTAAACTAACTTCTAACTAACTAGCTAACTAACACTAAGAGCCTCTTTCAAACTAGAAATGGATATCAGACATTCCTAGTTTGGAATGCAGAAATTTAAAAGCACCAGGCATTAGGGCTTTAGTGTAAACATCAACTAATTGATTTGCAGAAGGAATAGGAAGTAACTTCACAAGACCACTTAACACCTTCTATCAAACTATGTGGCAGTCAATCTCAATATGCTTTGTTCTTTCATGAAACATTGGATTTGCATCTATGTGAAGGGCAAATTTGTTGTCACAATACAAAGTAGTAGGTTTCTTAAAGTCTACTTTGAATTCTTCCAGCAGATAGGTAAGCTATTGTAGCTCACAAATGGCACTGGCTAGTGCTCTATATTCAGCTTCTGATGAGCTTTTGGATACAGTGGCTTGCTTCTTGGATCTCCATGAAATCAATGAGTCACCAATGTACATAGCATAACTAGTGATAGACCTTCTGATGTCAATGCAACCAACCCAGTCACAATCACTAATTCCCTTTAACTGAATTTTACTTGTAGCAAAAAGGAAAATCCCTACTATTGGGGATCCCTTAATATATCTGAGAATTCGAACAGCAGGCTGTTGATGAACTGAGGTGGGAGCAGCAACAAATTGGCTTAGATGTTGCACAACATAAGTGATATCTGGCCTTATATTAGTCAAGTAGATCAGCCTACCAATTAACCTTCTAAAAGAGAAATCATCTTCCATTGAAAGAGGAGTTCTTGATTGTTGATGCAACTTAGTAGCATAATTTGATATAGAGTAGATATTAGCTTAGATCCAAGCATATCAGCATCACTGAGAATGTCTAAGGCATACTTTCTTTGACATAGATTGATACCAGTAGGTTTTTTGGCTACTTCAAAACCTAAGAAGTATCTCAAGTCACCTAAATCCTTTATCTTAAAAGCATTGTCCGGTAGTTGTGTAACACCTTGTATTTCAATCAAATCATTGCCTGACAAAAAAATATCATCCACATAATCTAATAGAGTAGTGATAGTGTTGAATCTATGTTTGAGAAACAAAGAATGATCTGAAGCCCACTGCTTGTATGATAACTGCTAATTATGAGTATATTTTGGGGTTAAATTATATAAGAATTTATAATTTTTCTCTCCTTATTCTTCCTTTTTGAGAAAATAATTGTTAAATTAACATCATTTAAGTTTTTGTGTAGAGAATATTAAAAGTGATGAATTTATGATGCTTAGTGAGTAAAATAAAGCCCAAGAAAATAGGGATAATTAAGGAAAGTAAGACTAATTAAGAAAAACAATCTAATTAAGGAAATCATGTTAATTAAGGAAAACAAATTAATTAAGGAAAGAAAACTAATTCAGAAGTTCGCGTAGCTAAGCTAATCTGTACCTATAAAAGAAGAAGAGAAAAGAAAGAAAAGACACATAGAAATTCCAAGAAAATACAATTCCTTATAAAATGCAAAGGCTAGAAAAAAGAGAATTAATCATTAGGAGTCATTCCTTCCTTCCATCCCCTTTTCTTATCTTATTCCCCTTTATTAAATATTCTCCTCTTGCAATTGTAAAGCCTCCTATGACTATGAGAGGCTAAACCCCCTTTGTTGGGAACTTGACAGTCAACTACTTTTGATGTAATTTCTCTTCCTATTTATTTATGAATATTACATTTGCATTATCTTTTCTTGTGCTTAATATTATTGTTTGTGGTTTGATCACCCATTTGCATGGTAAGTTTTAAGGGTAGCATTGGGAGATGTTATTTTCAAATAGAAATAGGAAATGATATCTAAATAAAGTCATCACTAGGAATAAGTTGATATTTTTTTAGCCTGTTATACATCTCTATTCTTAATATAATTTACTATTTTAGCTCTGCAAAGGGATTTATGAGAGAAAATAGATAAATTAGGCTCTTTCATGCAGAGGACCAAAGTTAGAGTATCCTAGTAGATGCAGGTGTAAATTGGAATAATTATAAATAGAGAAAAATCATTAACATTACATCAAATAGTAGCTCTGGTAGGCTTAGTTCCCAGTATTCTCATCTTTTGAATTTACTTCTACAATATTATTAGGTTCTCTAATTTTTCTATCTTTAATTAATCAACTTAAATTCTTGTTTACTTTCTTCTCTTATTTGAATTAATTTTCTACCAATTTAAATTACTATTTTTCTCATAACTTTTTCTAGTCAATTTTATTTAACTTCTTTTATTAATAAAATATTCATCTACCTAAGTACAAACAGTGTTCCCATGGATTCAAAACTCGAACTTTCATTTTAATTTTACTACTTAGGACGAATTAGAGCACTTTCCAATCCATCAACACTTGTACCCATGTGAAATCAGAAAGGAAGACAATCTGGCATACCACTGTATGTTGGCTTGTTTCAGTCCATATAGGGACCTTTGCAACTTACAAACTTGCCCAGACTTGGCTACCTGCATACCTTGAGGAAGTATCATGTACACCTCTTCATTCAAATCACCATGTAAGAAAGCATTATTCACATCTAATTGCTTAAGATACCATTTATTGATAGTAGTTAAGGCCAATAGAAGTTTGATTGTGGTTAGCTTGGCCATTGGAGAAAAGGTGTCTCGGTAATCTTGCCTTTCCACTTAAGGGTAGCCCTTGGCCACTAACCTGGCTTTATGTCTTTCCACTAACCCATCAGATCTGTGCTTGATCTTATACACCTACTTACAGCCAATAACATTCTTATGTGAGGCAAATCAGTCAAAACCAAAGTATCATTAAGTTCTAAAGCCATAATTCTTGCATTCATTGCCTCTATCTAGACAGGATCCTTAGAAGCTTCATTATAGGACTGAGGTTCAAAATTTAGTGTAATAGATAAAATGATATTGTCATAAGAAGGAGACAATCTGCTATTGGAAAGAACGGAAGTAAGAGGATAGAGCCAAGTACTTGCAAAATAACTAGCTACAATTGAAGATGGGTATGAAACATGGAAGTCCTTATACTTGCTTGATTTGTGTGTCTGTCTCAGAGATCTTCTAGTTATATTAAAGGACTGCTCTAAAGTCAAGAGATCAGAATTAGTATTATTCGGCACAAGCATGATATGATCAGTTGGTAATTTTGATGAGACACCATAAGATTGATCAATGGAATAAGAAGAAGGAATAGAAAAGACAGTGACATGATCAAGTTTGTCTTGGCCAATGAATGGAAAACAATCCTCATAGAAGATCATACTCCTAAAGACAAATATGGCCTTGGTTTTAAGATTAAAAAAATAATGAATAATTTGGTGTTTGGCTTAAAACCTAAAAATACAGAAGTGACAGCCCTAGGATCTAGTTTCTTTCTGTTAACTACTACAGTACTAGAAAAACATAAACACTCAAACACTCTTAATGACTCAATATCATAGATGCTTCCATGTAATTTTTCATAGGGAGTATGATTATTAAGAAAGGGAGAGGACATGCAATTGATAAGAACAACAAAGTGAACCAATGCATAGGACCAGAAGACAGTTGGAAGATTTGATTGAAATAACAAAGATCGAGTCACATTGAGCAAATGTTGATGCTTTCTTTCAACAAAGCCATTCTGTTGGGGTGTTTCAATACAAGTAGTTTGATGCACAATATCAGTATCATCATAAAATTGTCTCATGATAAACTTTGATCCATTATCTAACCTAATCACTTTCACGTTTAACTTAAGCTGCCTTTCAACATTGGCAACAAAATTCTTTAAATGAGATTGTGTCTTAGCCTTTGAATGCATGAGAAAAACCCAAACAAACCTTGAGTAATCATATATTATAGTAAGGAAATACTTGTAACCATTTAATGAAGTTACATTGCAAGGACCCAGATATCAACATGTATAAGAGCAAAAGCACAAGAAGAATGTGATTCACTACTAGGAAATGATAATCATTTCTGTTTTGAATGATGACAAGTTTCACACACAAATTGCTTATCTGATGTAAGTATAGGATAAAATTATTTTAATAACAACAATCTTTCTAAAGATGGATGACCAAGTCTATAGTGCCATAGATCTATAGGTATTTTATTACATGAAAAGGCAGAAACATTGAAAATGCTAGAATTAACAAAATCAGACTTGTACTTAGACTTGAATGAAATCATCTTGAGTCTATAAAGTCCTTCCACCATCTCAATTGTACCAATCTTTTGTTGGTTCATATCCTGGATAAAAAATTTATCATTCATAAATGTTAGTTTGCAAGGCAAGGAGGAAACCAATTTAGATACTGAAATCAAGTTATATTGAAAGCTAGGAATGTATAAAACTTCTTTCAAGTACAAAAAATGAGTAATTTGGATTATGCTTGCAAGGGTTGTAGTAACCGTATGGCCATTAGGAAGCTTAACTATTATAGGTTTTATTTTCTTACATAAATAAAATAAATGTGGGAAGGTTATGACATGATTTGTGGCTCCAGAATCAAGAATTTACTCATCTTGGCTAGTCTTGCTAACACTACAAGTAATAGATAGTATACTACCTTTGTTAGTAGTTGTACCAATCTGATTTATTTGTGATTTGTTCTAGACTGGAGCTTGTTGTTGCAATAATAACATCAAGGCTTTATATTGATGAGTAGTTAATCTCACATCTTCATTTTGTGTCTCTTGATTTCGATCTAAGGGTGAACCATCACCTTCTTCTCTTACAACACTGACATTATTGATGTGTGGATTTTAAACCTTGTAAAGTTTGTGTCCAAGTGGGTATCCATGCTTCTTGTAACAATCGTCAACAATATGGTTAGAAAAACCACAATATGTGTATACCTTGTTTCCTTTTACTCCTAAATTTCCTCTGCTAGGATTGCTTTGACTTCTTTTTCCTCCTCTGGAAGCATAATTCTGAGGAAAACCATTCTTCCTATAGCATCTATATATAGTGTGATTATCTTTCCAATAATAGGTACATGAATGTTCATAATTCGATGAATTGTTGCCTGCTGCATTGATCAAACTCATGTTTCCTGTTAATTCATTGCTATTGATTTGTCTTTCCTACTGAACAACGTATGAGAAAACCTTGGCTATGTTTGGCAATGGGTCCATCATCAATACATTGGATCTCATAGTACTAAATTGATCATTTAAACCTCTATGGAACTACATTATATGATGTTGGATCAGGCCTACAACTTTTCAATTCATCCCAAATAACTCTCAATTTTGTGAAGTAAACGATGATGATTTGATCACCTTGTCTGATAAAAGCCATTTCTTATTGCAACTCTAAAATTCTTAGCAGATCTCCTTGTGAGCATCTTGACTTTAAGTCCTTCCAAATGTCTCTAGCATATCTATCCATAAGATACTTTGTCTTATCGAGGGTCAAACCGAGTGGACAAGCCAAGAAACCACCATATTGTTGCATTTCCTCCAAACTGCATGGAGAGGATGATTTGATGCACATTTCTGGATTGATCCATCCATGAATTCGACTTTATTTTTCGTGCTCAATGTAGTAAGCATCGAATGACTCCATGAGTTGTAGTTTATCGGATCAAGAACTGGAGAAACGAGTGTAATTGCAAGATTTTCTCCTGAATGAAGGTAGTATGGGCTATGAACATTCAAGGATTGGTCTTGTGAAGAAATCTCATTGGTCATGATGAAGGAATCGAAAGAAAAAAGATGCAGGTTCAAGATCAGGGAGTTGCACAACAGAGCACCTCCAAATACCATCATAAATCTCATGCCTGTCATTGTTGAATGCAACACTAACCAAGAAAGCTTGCAAGAAAAGCTAAAGAGAAAAGAAAATAGGAAGCAATGAATGGAATTCTCTGTATTGAATCAATGATGAAAGTTGTATAGATGGTTATATATAATACAACAACAACTAACTTCCAACCAATTAAACTAACTTCCAACTAACAAACTAACTACCAGTAGTTCCAACCAACTAAACTAACTTCCGACTAACTAGCTAACTAACACTTAGAAGAGATGCATGCATGATTAGAATTTATAATTAGACTAAATAAAAAATAACAATGTCCCACACAATATTGGAGTTTCTTCATTAATTTTTGGCATGATCCTCAATCTTGGAGGATAGTGATACTTCATTGACGTCCTAGTTTTCTATGTTACTTAACATGAAATGGGGAATGCTACAATGACAGGAGTAATATCCATACTTGAATGTATGCATTTCATGTGATTTTTTTTTTACTGAATGAACGAAAAGTATTTTATGGTTATTTAACGGATTCAAATAAAATATACTAGTATTTAATAAATGATAACTTTAAATACTTAGAGGATAAATTTGATTGCCCATAATTTAACCTTTAAATATACATTTTTATTAAATACTTAAATGGAGAATTTTGTCACTTATAATGATCTTATTTATTTAGAATAAGATTGTCTTAATGAAAATTACTTATAATTTAAAAAAATGATAAATTTAAATAACTTGATAAAATAATATATTGTTCATGTTTTTATTTATTTGAAACAATGAGATGAGGTATATTTATATAGATACTTCACTCCGTTGTAGGTTAGATATGGAGTTTTTTGTGAGGAAGCAAATGCAAGGAAAGAAGGGGAGAAAGTGCAATTACACAAGTTTTGTTTGGAATTTTTTTTAATAAATATTTATAAAAAAGAAAAGAAATTAAATTAAATTCCTTTCCAAAGTTAAAATTAATTTATAAAAGTTCTTTTGCTTAACTTTTGTAAAAGTTAATTTCAATTTATGTTTGAATATGATTCATCAGATTGCAAAGTTCGCTCCCTCAACCTCACCAAATAATCACTCACAACACCATCGCTCCCTTAACCTCACCACATTTTCGCCCATTCTGAGATAGCAAAGAACACTCTCACGAGCATGTTTAGCAAAACCAATGCAGACAAACACTTTAGCACAGACAATGATTGGGATGAGCTTGTTGATGGTGTGGACAATGATGATACAGGAGATTGGGTGAGAAGTGGTGACCGTGGGTTTCTATTAAAGAGGCTTGATAATATTTCAAATAGGATTACACTTCCATCTATATTTGTGGAAAAAAAAAATGAATAGTTGAAAAGTCATTACTGCAAAAAAAGACATTTAACGACGGTTAAAGAACGCATTTAACAACGATTACAAGCCATATTTATAGCCAGCGTTATAGAAAAATCTAACTTTCTACGATGATTATAAGACAATCGTCATAGAAAAATCTATCTTTCTATGACGGTTGTTAGCTAACGACCGTTTTAGAAAGTGGACTTTCTAAGACAGGTCTTAACTCACAATTGTCTTAGAAAATGTATTTTCTAACATGATCACAGCTTACAACCATCTTAGAAAGTGTATTTTTTAAGACGGTCGTTAGCTAATAACCGTCTTAGAATGTCCACTTTCTAAGACGGTCCCAAATAAGAACCGTCTTAAAAAAGTATTAAAACCTTTGTATTTTACACTGTAGTGTAGAATAAACACCATAACTAACCCATTAAGATGGTCACGAATACTATATTTTTAAGAGAATCTAATAATGCTACTTTTTTTTTTCATTTTCTAGCATTACCCTGCACCCAATCCTAGTGGCAAGGATATGTAGAAGCATATACCAAATGATGTTAGAGTGCATGACTAAAATAATGCTTGTTAATCTAAAATAGAATATTTCTCATCAACTTCATGATATTTATAAAAGCATGAGCATCTCAATTCAAATAATGGTTACAGATATGTTCCATTCCTATAGGAGATAAGAAAATATAGCAAAATTTGCAGTACTTTCCAGAATTATTTTATATTTGGTAAAAAAACAAAACAAAAAAAGAGCACAAATCAAGGGCAATTTGATAAAAAAAACAAATATGGTTATTTGATAGAAAATGTGTTCATCCACCATGCATGCAAAATGAATTTTCCAGATGTGTGTATTTTAATCTGTACATAAGTCAATATTTAGAAGTAGGGAAACAAAAAATATAGATCTACTAGGACCATGCCATATGAATGAAAAGAATAAAAATTAGAATAATAGTCAGAACTAGAGGTTCTAAAATTGTTTGTCAGATTATAATTTATACCAAAAGCATTGCTCATCAAAACTCTTTAATTCTAAAATCAATGTCATGCCCATATTAGCACCAAACTATAAACCCATATACGAGAACCTTTATCAATCAAATATGTCACCCATGCATGTTATTTAGCAATAGAATGTTAGGAAAAGAAAAAGGCGGTATACAAGTGTATAAATTAAAATTAAAATGCTACTTTAAACTGAGGTTGAAAGGGAACCTACCCATTCATAATTCTTGGAAAGGAATTCAGCTACAATAGATTTATGTCTTGTCAAGAGCTCCTGAAACAACACAACACCATATACCATTGACTCTGCTGCAAAAAAGTGCATGGCACAAAATAAGGAAACTGTGATCACGACTTCTTTCATAGAATATATTCTCAATGATATAAAATATTTTATATGAAAAAATAATTGTTATTAAATTAAGGAACTAAAAGATGTATCGTGTGCTTTTAGCTCAAATTTCTGAGGAAGTATAGAATATAGATTATTCCCTCCAATGAACTTTTCTATTTTACTTGGATTCTCACTGGTTCTAATTGGATTATCATTAGTAGTGACATCCAAATAACTAAATTGCATCTAATTACAATCTAGAACCTAATTGGAGGGGATTTAAGATTATTATTATAAAGTACTAAAAAAAATCAAAACCTACAACAGTTATATATTAAAAAGCTCTAGAATCATTTAGAAATTAGAAGCATGGGTATATATCTATCATATAGGCATTAAAGAAAACTACAGCAAAAGGCTGCATCATAGTCAGGAAAGGATGTAATTAAACTTACAGGGACAATATGCAACTATTTAACAATAATATACAATATTCAATTGAGTTCACTTGCGAAACAATGCAGTTATATATTAAAAAAACTTCTTATGAACTAACCACGCCGCCCGAAAGAAAAAGCAATGGCGCATAGTTTGCCACGTGCCACACATCCCAATTGGTCAAATAAATATGGTAGTCTAAGTCTTATCTTTTTATGGTTAGGCATAATGGCCAATCATTCCCTTTACATAAGTAGTAATGTATGGTTTATATATCCTGATATTTTGTTCTCACAAACCTTTGGGAAATTAAACAACTTTGTCAAACATTAATTGATTACATATAGTTACAATTACTTAATTTATTAATATATAAGAAGTTTTCTTAATTTAATAATATATAAGAGCAGTCTTTGTTAACTAATATCTCAATTTCTTAATTTATTAATGTATAAGAAGTTTTCTACAGATTTATTCTTAGACTCTTCAACATGAAAAGCTTTCAAAGGACATGAGAGCATCAACCCATTGATCAATCAAATTTTGGACAAAAAATTGCATAACGACCAAGCTTTATTTTACTAAGAGTAGTAAGTTATACATGAATGAATAAGGTTAGGTTAACCTCTTAAAATGAATTTTAATATTCAAAAGAATCACTGTGTTTTTGGTTTAGTCAAATAATTCAATAAAAAAAAGATATAATTTATTGCTTCCTATTTTTATGCTTTGAAAAGTAGGAACTTTTGTAGTGATGCGAATGAATTTCCAAACATTAGTCACTGGCTTCTTCTAACCAAAATTCCTTGAAAAGAAATAGCATCATAACGATTTAGTATAAAACTAATCATTGTTGACATGTAATCCTTAATTAATGATTTCACTTGATCAATCAGTTTTCTTGGGCTTATAAATTGACTGGTTTCTTTTATCAGTTATTAACTTATTATATTTTGGAGTTTGGGCTTTTAATTCTTCCTGGCACAAGAATAAAAAGGTTAAAAAAAATGAGACAAAATAGAAACAATAAAGCATCATATGAAGAGGATTTAGAAGCCAAATAGAGAAATCCAGTTTGGATAACTAATTTGATTGATCAATGGGTAAAGTCAAGAAACTAACATACAAATAAGCCTATGCTACAATTCATGGTTTAATGTCTACAAAAAGGTCTATCTGGATACTGAAACATAGCTTCCTTAAAAAAAAGTCTACAAAAATCTAGAAGATGGTTTCTCCTTGCTCAGTGATGATTCCAACACTTCTTTCTTAGCCTTCAAGACTGATACAAGATCACCTTTGGATTTCTGTATGACAGCCAAAATATGAAAGCAATGACCGACAGGGAAAAGAAAGAGAAATTGCACAAGTGCAGAATATGATCTGTTCTTTTGGGGTTACAAAATGAAGGCCATAGGCATGAACTACACAGGAATAACATGCTGGAGGCCTGGAGGCTAACAACATTTAATCAAGAAGGGTACCACAACCACAGATTGGAGGAGAACAGTCTAAAAAATGTTGACTTATAATATGAGGATGAGCATAATTTTCAATTCAATCAGCTACTTGAGGAGGGAAATAAAATATTTATAATTGCACATATTAATGTAGTTGTGGTTTGAACTTCAGAGTTATTTATGTACTCCGAACTGATTTTTCATTATTATTTTTCCTTGTTCATTATGTTGGCAATAAGAGAAAAATCACTCACTGACACAATGACATGAGCATAATGTGTTGTTACTCTATGATACTTAAAGTGACAGAAACTAAGGATTAATAATTTAGCAGGCTAGGGTCAGGGTTTTATGACAAATTCAAGGCTTAAAACTACATGAGTTGAGTTGAGTTGAAGGCTAATTTGAGGGGTATGTAAGGGAATTGATTCATTGCAAGTTCTAGGATGATGATAAAAATCTTTAATATAGTCTAGATTCTGTGCAAGGTTATAAATACAAGAGAACAAAAACTGAAACAGAAGAATATACCCAGTTTTTAGATCTTGGACTATGAGACAAAGGCATGCAGCCAGGAAAGTAGATATCTTGTTAAATCTGATTTACGAGCTAATTTTTTTATAAAATAAAGCACCACAGTAAAAAAATTAACAAAATTAAATACAGAAACAAGAGGATTCTTAAAACCAGAAAGAAATAATGTAAATCCTTTGTAATAATACATATTGGTGGATCAGCATCATGGCCTACTTCAAATTCAGATTCCACATTTTTTACATTTGGGATAGTCTAAACACTGTCTGGTATGGAATTTTCAATTATTTTGGATTGCAAGGTTGATTTGTGGCTTGGTTTAAGAACATAGACCTAAAGGCAGCAAACCAAATCAAACGAAGGCGAAAGATAAAACAAAAGCAAAAGAAAGCAGAAGCAAGGCAAAATTTTGAAATAATATTTTCATTGTTGTAACGTCCATTGTACCCTCCAAAAGATACAAGTATATCTTCACCATCATAAGAGCTTACAACCAAGCTCAATCCCTGTAAAGGGGAACATTTTAATTATCTTAATCAGATGGCACTAGAAACATAGCCTTATTACACCATAGCATGCAGTTAACAAGAATCAGTAATATAGCTAGATTTCTTATCAAATGCAACCTTGTTAAAATACATAAATAATGTACCTCACTGGCAACAGGAACTCGTCCTTGAACAGAAGTTACCACTGACCAAGTCAGTGTAGACATATTCAGTACAATCGTTTCAGAGACCCCTGCAGAATAACATGGAATATATAAATAGTAAAAGAGATATATAGTTAAAACAAAACAGAGCACCAGAAATGTAATGGAATCCAAAATAATCAGTAAATTTACAACCTAGGAAACCAACCAAGTCATATAGATATATAATAACCACCCCAGAAGTTATTAATCTTCACAGTGATCCCAATAAAATGGCAATGGTTCCTATATAACTTTCTTTCACAACAAAATAATATGCATAAAAATTTCACATAATTAAGCACTAATATCATTGCACCAATGCATGATTATCAAAGCTTTTACACCCCTTACTGTCCTTTCAGTGCCATAAATTTATCTATTACCCTATCTTCAAAATATGTTAAAAGGATTGAGGAGCAAAAAAAATGTCTATTAACATCCATCTATGCAGGAAATATCCAAAACCAGAGGGAAAACAAAGAATTGGGGGAATGGAGCTATAAGCAAATGATCTAATAGAGTAATTGTTTGCTTGATTTAGTTTACTTTGACCCACAACATACACTTGTACACTCGAAAAGTTCAAATAATATTTGTTAAATATATCAAGCAATATTTTTTACAATGAAAAATCATTCCTCAATGCAAAAAGTATGACTTTAAGTGGCAAAAAGGCATACCACTCTTATTGTCACCACCACTAACAATGAACCAGTTTTCCCCTACTGTCACACCAGCATGTCCAGCACGTGGTGATGGTATTTCTCCTAGCTGCGTTGGGCGAGACCATTCCATCTGTAGAGTTCGCACAAATGATTAGATGGAGATGATTTTCATGTACAACAGCAATATGATCGGACCTTGGAGAAGGTGGCACCCCACTGCCAGTTAAGACTTAGTTAGCACCAAACCTAGGCGGCACCCCATTACCGTGGGAGTCCTTGACGAAAATGACAGTGTCGCCGGCGACGAGCTTCTTATGATTGACAAACTTGCTCCAGCCGATGGTGAAGAAGTGGTGGCGTGGCGTGCCATGGTAGATGTGGCGGAAGCGCCACTCGACGCCGTGGATGTCAGCGACAGAGAGGAGCTAGACAGGCAGATCGGTGCGAAAGTCGAGTGGAGGGAAGCACGAGTCGGCGCAGAAGCGTGGCACAGAGAAGTCGTCGCCATTGTTGGCGTCGGAGGGAGTGAGGATCTTCGCGAATGAAATGACGTTGTTGTTCTCGCGGTCCTTATCGTCATCGTCATTTCAAACCTCCTTGGTGTCATTTTGGAAAGGTTGTTGTTGTGATTGTGAGAGGAGAGTGAGGAGGAACATGGCAGGGGACGAAGGGGAGAGAGCGGATGAGAGGGCTGAGGTAATGCGAGGGAAAGGCATGCTCCATGTGACCCTAAGGAACTAGTAAACCTTAGAATGTAGCTTGGGGATTTGCACTTCAATTTTGGGAATGGAATGAGAAAGAAGACGATTTTTAAGTAAAATCCATCCTAGTTTTTAGGGTAAAAAGCTTTTTTCATTTCATTAATTACAAAATTGTTACCACGATCCTTTCTAAGATGACTCCACAGAAAATTGCCTTAGAAATAGACAAAAATATCAAATGGGTTTCTCTTACAAATTATTTATCTAAATGGGTCTGTTTTGAAATTATTTATTCCATGGGCTTATTTTTTTTAGTACAAAGCATCTCCCGTTCTCCGTGAAGATGACACGTGGCAGGACTTGGGACGCGTCGGGTTGTGTTGGGGATCCAGGCACGACCGGTCTGCTGGGACCTAGGCACGACCCAGTTAAGTCGCACTTTATTTAATATTTTTTTATATTTTGTATATTGTTTTTATTTAATATATTTTTATATTGTTTTATTTAATTTTTTTATATTTTATTTAATAGTCTCTATATTAAATAAATATTTAACATTATGTATGATTTTAAAGTCATAAATAATTTTTTATATTGTTTTTATTTACTATATTTTTTATATTATATTAAATAAATCCTTAATATTAGAAAAAATAAAGAAAATATTAAATAAAATATAAAATATAAAAAAATTAAAAAATGTTAAATAAAATAATATAAAAAATATTATAAAAACAATATACAAAAATATAAAAATATTTAATAAAATAATAAAAATATATTATTTTAAATAAAATTATTTATGAGTTTAAACTCTAAAGTTGAATTTTAAAAAAATATAGTTTTTCTACGATTTTAGTAAAAAAAATATAAAAAAAATAATTTTTCATAATAAGATATTTAAAATAATTTTATGAAAATATCTTATTACTTTAAATGCAGATGAAAATATCTTACACATATTCTTTCTCTATGGTCTTTAAAAGGAGTTAATATTTTTTTTATGGAGATGAAAATATCTTACACAAAGTGAAAATATCTTATTATGAAAAATTATTTTTTATTTTTTTTACTAAAATTGTAAAAAAAATATTTTTTTAAAATTCAACTTTAGAGTTTAAAGTCATAAATAATTTTATTTAAAATAATATTTTTTTATTATTTTATTAAATATTTTTATATTTTTGTATATTGTTTTTATAATATTTTTTATATTATTTTATTTAACATTTTTTACTTTTTTATATTTTATATTTTATTTAATATTTTCTTTATTTTTTTCTAATATTAAGGATTTATTTAATATATAAATATTAAATAAAATATAAAAATATAGTAAATAAAAATAATATAAAAAATTATTTATGACTTTAAAATCATACATAATGCTAAGAATTTATTTAATATAGAAACTATTAAATAAAATATAAAAAAAATTAAATAAAATAATATAAAAATATATTAAATAAAAATAATATAAAAAATATTAAATAAAGTACGACCCAACTGTGGATCGTGCTTGGGTCCCTAACACAATCCGATGCGCCGACAGCTGCACTACCTGTCACGCCTGTGCGCAGGGCGTGTCCCAAGTCCTGTCGCGTGTCACCTTCACACGGAACACGCCCTTCGGGAAGACGCTTTGTAATAAAAAAACAGACCCATAGAATAAATAATTTCAAAACAGACCCATTTAAATAAATAATTTGTAAAAATAACCTTTTTGCCTTAAAAACAATGTCGTAAAAATTACATTTGTAGTAATGATGGACTCTTTGCGTTGCACTAGTCAAAATTTCTCAACCACCTATTTATTATGAAGTAGGTTGGGTCTTTGTATTTGTCATTTCTCTTTCAAATAGAAATTGTTAGATTTGTTGAGAAATCAACTTCACCACAATCAACAATCAAATTGATGTTTTTCAATCAACATGAGCATCGGACTTTGAATTGGAACTAATTTTATTTGAATTTGTTGTTATTGTCCGGGTGTTTTCCTCATTTTTGAGGTAGGATGACTAGGATTTCTATGTATTTAATTTTACCTATGTTTTGACAAGTCTCTCTCACGCGCAGAGTTGTTAATAAATTAAGATTTAAATACGTTTTTAATTTTTTTTAATGTGAGTTATCTTTTTTAATCTTTTAAATTTAAAATTATTTTTTGAATTCTTGAAATTTGTAAAATATTTTGTTAGTTCTCTTATGAATTATGAGCCAAATAAAAAATAAGATATTAATTTTTTTTGAAAATTTTACTTTTATTGTGATTTTATATTTTATATTTTAAAGTATGATTTTTTGACAATTTAAAACAGTCAAAAACAAGTAAAAAATAAATAAAAATAATTTTAAAGCAATTAATGATTTTTTAATTTTTTTTCAGATTTTATGCTATTAGTTTTTAACCACTAAAAGCATATTTTAAAATATAAAATAATATACAAATTTTGACAATGAAAATTGTCATAAATTATAAATCACTTTTCATATTTGGCTTGTACGGTACAAAAAGACTGAAAAATGTATTTTGTTAATTTGAAAGATTAGAAAAAAAATTTAAAGGACTAAAAAAATGACTCAATTTTAAAAGAGTAAAAACACATTTAAGTGATAAATCAAATTTATTTTCTTTCGGTCAAAAAGTTATATAATAAGGCCTTTTTACGGTATTTAATTAATTAATTAATTTTTTTTTAAGAAACAACTAAATTCAATAGCTAGAGTCCTATTCCCTTTATCATGCAAATATCTTAAGAGTTGACATTAACCCTACGTAAACACATTGATTCATATTTTGGCTGTTTGCATCTCGTATGTGTGTTTATCTTTTAGATAGGAATCTGCAATAAACTTCATGTTACACTAATTTGCAAAGATCGTGATTAATTATCTTTTAGATAAGAAGCCGTATACATTCCAACTTTAAAAATACGCATATAATTAGAGATGAGAGATGCTGCTTTAAAACTTCTTCATTCCAAACTTCCAAAGTCAATATAATGTAATCAATATAGTTCGCTGAACAAAATAAAGGACGGAATTAATTAAGAAATGCACCAAAACAGTGGCTTAGAGCAACATTATTATACTGAAACGAAACTGCTTAATTAATTAAGGCAAAAATATTCAACTATGCATGGCACGGGGCGGGTCGAATTTTCCAGTCCCTGACATGATTATAAAATTCTATATAACCGACATGATTATAAAATTCTATATAAAAAAATTAACTTTTTCATAGAGTGAAAAATATAATTTTAAATAATAATTATAATATATGTTTAGATTGAACATGACAATATAAAATCCAATTCAACATTAATATAAAATTTAATTTAAAAATTTCATGTTTTAGTGTGTTATATATATGCAATGATATTTTTGTAAATTAATTATTAGCGAGACGGATTTGGGGATGAGTTCAAGTCGGGTATTAATCATCCCATTTCCAATCCCGAACGTCTGGACGGGTCTGGAACAGGCCCGCAGGTTCGAATCCTATTGTCATGTCTATATTCAACTATGCTTTTAACTTTCCTATTGAATGGTAGTTGTGATTCTTTGTAGACAAATGTATGAATATATCTAATAAAAAAAATGTATGAACGTATAAAATTAAAGTTAAAGATATGTTTTTTTAATGAAAATTAATTTCAAAAGTCCCCAAAAAAAATTAATTTCAATAGAGGTAAATTTTAGAGAGATTTACATTGTATGACAATTAACTTCTAAGAATTTATCATTTTGTTATTTAAATATAAAAAAATTGATATCGCATGTGACATGAAATTTGTTGTTTTTTTATTATATTTTTTTATAGGTACATCGAAACAAGATGTATATTTATGCATTGACAGCTTAAGAAAATTTTAAATTATCATTTAATTATAAATTATCATGTATAATAAGTTTATTAATTTTTATTATGATTATTTTAAAAGTCATATTTATCATAATTTTTTATTATTAACAATGTAAATTTTTTTACATTGTATAAAAATTAAACTCTTTAAAATATATCATAAAATTTAAAGAGATAACTTTTTACTATCTCATTGGATCGATATTCAAATAACATTTTCCTTTACATTTTTTGAGAAATTAACTTAGCCATACATGATAAAACTTGGTCAAAAGAAGATATATACAATTCTTAATTATTCAAAGCAATACACGAGGAGTATTATTTTTAATACATGAGGAGTATGAAATTTCTCAATATATTACAGACAAAATCCATGATATTTAAACAAAATTTTGCCAATACTCAATATTTAAAACTTAAATTTAGAAATGAAGATGAAATAATTCCACACTAGTTTATTCACGTAAAAGTAGTATAAATTGTATTTTGTTGTTTTACATTAGATAGAGTTTGAGATAAGGGGAAAAAAACATCATTAAGGAAAGCGAAAGGAAACAAATATAAGGACATTATGTCTTCTTTAACTTAAGTTAACGCAAAATTTTCAGGCAAGTTATTGATTCTTCGTCACTTGATTAAAATACGTGTTAACCTTATCTTTTATTAACCTTTCCCATGTTTTTTCTATGAATCCACCCTTTCCATCATGTTGGATCCAAAGAGTTGTAAGCATATTAACCCTATATATTTTAAAGTTTAAATACGCACAAGTCTTCTTCAATTCATGCAAATATCTTGAAGTGGCATATATTCTTCATGTGTTTTGTCGCATTGACGCTTTGGCTATTAAAACTTATAATTATCTTCAAAGTTAAGAATCACTAAGAATTATTACATGACATCTTTATGTAACAATAATATAATGAAGAAAATACCAACAGAATTTAGTCTAACAAATAGGGATATTCCCTTACATCCGATGAATTAAGATTTAAAAATCTATTGAGAAACCATATTTAATGTCTCACCGTTTCTTGAGTGAAATTGTGTCCGAAAGAAAATATTACTCCTAAAAAATAAGATAATATATAAGCTCTTAGGTAATTAGGCTTGTCAAAATGGATTAGCCTAATTCTCATAAGTTGACTCACCCCAGCCAACCCGACTCATTTTCTAGAGTTTAAGAATAATAGTTGTAGAACTTATAAAAGTTAACAATAATGAGTTTAAAACCTATAAATGTGAGGTTCTTAAACTTATATTTTTTTAATTAGATCTCTATTATTATTTCCAATAAAGAAAATTAACGAAGAGACCTACCTTAAAAATAAATTAAAGTCCAATAATCCAGTTGAGAAAAAAATTCAGGAACATCATTAAAAATGATCAAATAAGTCCAAAAAATGCCAGTTACGCAACTTTTATTATAATCGTGAATTGAAGAGCTTCTGGGCAGGACGTTGGTATTGGCTTTGGCTGTTAGAAATTAGAAAATGACAATAGTGTTATGATTCTGAGGTATGCATGCCAGATCAGAGTTCTATAAAAGGATAATTTGGAAATAAAATTGTTTTAAATTTATTTGTTGACCCCTTCTACTTTAACTTACATCATTGGGGAATGTTGAGTTTCTAATTACTTTCAAAGGGTTAAATTTATTCACTACACTTTCAAAAGGTTAACTATAGCATATTATTAGATCCCATTTAGTGGAGACTACCACAGGAAAATCCACAATGAGTGATCTCATGATGAATAAACAACTTACTTCCGATAGATCAAGCCAATGAAGGATCAGTTGTTGACGTTAAAAACCTATCCTAAATTTCAAAATCCAGTTACTGATGATCATTTTAGAGATGTCTGACCATATTGGATTATTAGGATCCTTGAATTATGACCTAAGTGATGGTATAAGAAGACACCTTATACGAATAACAAAGGCTTAAATTAAATACATTTTTTATGGTTGTAATTTAGTGTTTTGTTTTTTTTTATTTTTGTTCATGTAATTTTTACTTTTCTTGTTTTAGTCTTTGATTAATTTGTTTGTTTTATTTATTTCTTAGAGTATTTTAGATTTTTTTTTTAAATTACTGTTCAAAGTATTTTTTTAATTATTTAAAGCATTATTTAAAGTACTCTAAGAAAGAAAAACAAAACAAACATATTTTCTAAGAATTAAAATAAGATTTATTTTTAAGAAAGAAAATGAAAAAAATACACAGAATTACAAGAATAAAAAATATATTTAAGTCAATAATAAAACTAGTAAAAAAAAAAAGAAACACAAACAAAATAATATGTTATATATTTTTTAAAATTTAAAATTATAAAGAGAATGATAATTAAATACAACATTTTATCCTCGACCAGCTTAAGTCATATGATTCGCCTTCCATGCCTAAATTAAATAGGTCAACCGAAGCTTCATCAAGCCATGATGGTTCTAATGGAAAACGCTTTGATTAAGGCATAAGAATGGAACTAATACCCAATATCGGGAATTCGGGATCATGACACAAACTCACCACTCCTTTTTATTTTTTAGGGAACTCACCACTCTTAATATTTCTTGATTGTAATATATATTTTTTTAATATTGACTAGTATTGAAAGATAAATTTCTCAAAAAATAATCAAAATTAAGATTGAGAAATTATTGGATTAAGAATACGTATTAGTTTAGTAGTACAACTGTACGATGAACTTAGTTGTTCACTCTATGTACTGTAATTCAGCTTTCATGCAATATTATATATTTTCTCTTCTGTTTGAAATATGTTTTAGATATATCTAGAAAGCCTAGAAAATTTATTCGATTTTAACAGTAAAACATTCTTTATTAGTATTATTCGATTTTAAGATAATATTTAGTATAGTTGCTAATTAAAATAAAACGGAATTAATAAATAAAATTTATTATTTTTTTTACTGAAAATAAAATTTATCATATAATGTGTTATAAAAATAAATAAATTTTATTTTAATTTAATAAAATAAAAAATACAATAAAAAATTATTTTTTATTGTGTTTCTTCCGTTGTATTTGCACGCTAAATTATGTATTTAAAATTAGTTTTAAATAATAAACTCCCACTATATCTTTAAGTAAAAGTTTGTTACTTTGGAGACAATATTTTAAGCGTAATGTTACTTTCATTTAAAAATCTTACAATTTTTTTTTAAAAAAATTGCTATCATATCTTTCATTTTATTTTACATCTCTTTTTTATTATAAAAATAATTGCAAGAAATTTGAATGGAAATAACATTACGGCATTACCCATATATCTATAATTACCAGCAGAGCTCTAATTTTGTCTTGTTTTCCATAGCACCTTTCTAATGATCACAATTAGGATAACACGTGTCACTCTAAGGAGCCTTCCCACGTGGACGCGTGTACATAATAATAATAATAATAATATTTCACCATATGTACACGGCTATGCAGAAGGCAGTGAAATTTCATTGTCATTGAAGTTCAATTTCTCATGAATATGATACGTAATTGTGTTGAAAGGACATGAACTATTAACTAATCAATTATTTTACTATAATATGGAATAGTGATATCACCTGTAACTTGGGTTGCCCATTTAGTTTCGCGTTCCATCGCAGCTGCCAAAAGAGGAGACAGACTTTGCATGCAACCTTGTTCCAATAAAACTCCGTAAAAACTGCGTGAAAGTGATTCGTGATTTTCTATTCCTATCATGTAAAGATAACGATTGGCCAATAATTTTGTTATTTTATTATTTTATATGATGTGATTTCAATATATATTACTAATATTATAGTAATCATTAAACCAGTGAATTAATTGATAATAAGCTAATTATGTAATTTTGTTAAATATGAAAAAAAAAGTTTTAACCCTTATAATTATCTTATCTAATTCAAATAAAATACTTCTGGAAAAATATATATGTAATTTCTAAAAAAACATACATATTATTTTATTAATGTAACTTTGTATTAGTGTTTCTTTTAAAGGATATGCCGGGCTTGGTGTTCAAGTTTCACAGGTTAAAATATCAGCTAAAAAAAAAAAAGAAACAGATGTGATATTAAAATATATGCTAAATGGTTTCACTATAAAACCATCTACTTATATATATAATATTTGTTTATTCAATCTATTGCGTGAGTTTTGCGGAATAAGATAATGCCTCATTAAAATATAATTCATGCTATTTTAATTAACATATGGATTTGGCTGAAAGTGAGGGGAAACAACCTTTCCCCTATTATAAATAAGCAAACATTATCACACATTAAAACTCCCCAAAACAAGAATCCCCTTCTTTGTAGTGTGGAAAAAAAAAACTAATAGTAAAGATGATGCAGTCAGAGGATCTGCAATTCCAATGGCCATTCTTTGAAGACATGAACTCAACTTTTGATCAAGGTGTTGAGTCCTATGGTTTCACCACCATGGATGACCATGTTGGTAATTGTGAACCTTATGGCTTCACTATGGATGACCATGTTGGTAATTGTGAACCTTATGGCTTCACTATGGATGACCATGTCGGTGATTGTGGCCTCAGTACTCTATTGAGCACTCCAGGGGATTCTACTTCTGAAATTTGTTCCATCCCCTTTCCTTCCTCCCCCATGTTCTCCAATGATCATATTCATATCCAATACCCAATCAATGAAGAAACCATGGACCTTCCATCACTGATGGAATTGGATGATTTTTATTCCATCTTGGATACTCAAATTATTAGTATTCAAGGTCATGGAGAAAGTGAAGGGAGCTTCTTCCCTTCACAGAATTTGTCAAGTGAGGTGGAAAATGCATGGAGTCCAACCCCATCTGTGATGTCAGAATTGTCCACAAATCAAACATCACCATTGACCTTACCACTAGAAAACATGGAAATTGAAAAACAAGTGAGCCTTCCACACTTGTTGAAGGCCTATGGAGAAGCCTTGGAGCAAGGACAAAAAGCACTGGAAGAAGTGACTTTGAGGCGCATAAGCCAGAAAGCTAGTCCACTTGGTGAGTCTTTAGAGCGCTTTGCATTCTACTTGTCCCAAGGCATGACAAATCATGGAGACTATCTCAAAGGGGAGGCCTTCAAGAACTTTGGGATTACTTTGAGGGCACTCTATCAAGGATTCCCAATTGGGAAAATTGCTCACTTTGCAGCTGTTTCAACAATTCTTGAAGCCATGCCACAAGATTATGATGTTGTGCACATAGTGGACTTTTGTATTGGACATGGTGTTCAATGGCCTCCAATGATTGAGGCTATTGCACACATGCACAAAACATTGAAATTGACAACAATCAAATGGGGTGGTGAGGGTTCTGAATGTGTCTCTAGTCCATGCAATTTTGATGAAACTAGAAGGCAGCTCTATGAGCATGCCAAATCCTGTGGTTTGAAGTTGAAGGTAGAGGAGAAAGGCGTGGAGGAATTGGTTACTGAGATTAAGAAAATGAACAAAAAAGGTGGGAGGAGAGAGTTTTTGGCCTTCAATTGCATGATTGATCTGCCACATATGGGAAAAGTAAGGAGCAGAAAAAATGCCTTGCAGTTTCTAAGGGTAGCTGAGGAATTGATCAACACCTCTGGCAACAGGGGAATTATCACTTTTGGGGATGGGGGTGCTTTTGAGAAAGTGAAAAATAACTTGAATTTCTGGTCATTTTTTTATGGACACTTGGTGCATTACCAAATCTTGTTAGAATCAATGGAATCACATTTTCCAACCCGTTTCTCAGAAGTGAGAATTGCCATGGAGCAATTATTTTTACAACCTTGCATCTCTTCTCTTGATTGGTTACAAACATGGGAGGAGATGAAAAGGGGTGACCATCTTGAGGCAGAGACTAGTTTAGAAGGTTGCCAATTAAGCAAAAATATCTTAATGGAAATCAGAGAAGTGTTGAGAGAAAGTGAAGGTTCCTATCAGGCCAAAATTGAAGGACAACATGACAATGAACTAGTTTTGGAGTACAAAGGAACTCAACTATTAAGATTTTCAACTTGGAAAAACTAAAGCTAAATGGTTAAGGACTAAGGAGTTGAAAATACTGAGTGTATACTAATCAAAATTATACAATTAAATGGTAGTAGTTATTGTAATTTGTACAGATTCATGCTCACATCAGTCATATGTACCCCCAAAAATTATATATAGACGTATATTCTTTTTCCCCATAATATCATAGCTTGTTCGCAAATGCATTAGCTTTCTTTTATTGTTTCTTGCACCTTAATTAAATAAAGTGAATGAGAATACAAATAAAAGAAAAGTTGCACTTCTGTATTGGATTTTTGTCAAGCAATAAAAACACATTCAACATAATCATATCGTCCTCCTCTATTTGTCAGATAAAACTAAAAATGAATTACAATTTGAATTGAAGGAGTAACTAAAAAAGTGAAGATAATCAATTCATTAAATTCAATCTAAAGTATTCATATCATTGCAGGTTGAATTTATCATTTTTTTAAAATCATTTACCTTTATAAAACTATTTTTAAATTAAGTAATTTCCAAAAAATTCAGTATTTCAAAGACCAAAATTTACTCTCTTTTTTTTCCTTTATAGAAGTGGATAGTTCATTTTGAACTGTAATATATTTTCAACTGCATGGATGTACTACTGAATTCAATGTTTTAAAAAGGTAAATGATTTTTTTTTCAAAATAAAAAGCATAGTTCATTTTACTTAAAATGTGATAATAATGGAGTATTTTAATAGGATAAAAATAAATAACCTTCGTACTATCTTTCTAATTTGTATAAAAATATTACTACAATTTTTTTTACCTCAAAGTAAAGATGTTGGTGACTCCATGTTTTTCAATTTTTTTTATCAAAAAATCACTAGAACTAAATCTAAAAAACATAAGCGGTTTGATTTTTATTTAAAATAAAATTTGAATCAAATTAAATCAATATTTTATAGTTTGGTTCAGTTTTATAATTTTTATCAAAATATTATTTCACTAAAATTTATATACTTCCTTTTCAAATTTTAAATTAAATTACATTAAAAAAATTGTTAATAACAATCTACGAAACTTATTAATATGTTAAATCTTCTACAATAAAAAATTATCAAATTTTTATCAATTTTAAATCAAACATATCTAAAAAAAAGTCGACTAAAAAAGAAAGTGATATACATTGTATACATTTATATATACATACATACATACACACACACATATATATATATATATATATATATATATATATATATATAACACTACAAACACTGTAAAAATCAAGTGGTATACAAATAAAATGTATAATATTAAAGTAATATAAATGTTAGTATAAGTATTATGATTTATTCGATTTCAAAAATACAAACAACAAATTGAACCAAATCAATTTTTTGAGAAAAAAATCATCCAAAAAATCTAGAAAGAATCAATTTGGATCAATTTTCAATTTTTTTGAGCAATTTTTGGTTTTATTTTGGATTGGTTTGGATTTGAACACCCTTTACCTCAATACAATTGTTAAGGGAATCTAATCAAGTGACTAGACACATGTGACTAATGTATTAAAGTTAAAGTTGAATTATTTGAATATTATTAAAGTTCAATACTTGACAAAAATAATTATTGGTTAGACTTTATTTATTTTTTAATCAAATAGAATAATCAGAGTTCCATTTCTCCCTATAAACCGGAGGATTAACCCCAATAAATATTATTAAAAGAATTTAATTTAATTGATTAAATATTTTTATAAATAAAAAATACAATATCATTATAGAAGATTGTGATGAATTTAATTTTGATCCACAAAAACTAGTATAAAATTCATATTCATATATTATTACAATCACCCACATAAAAAAAAATATATACTATCTACTATCCTTATATAAACAAGGTCCTGGATGGCCTGCTGTCGCAATGTGGTGCTCCCGTTTTCCGCCTAAAAATGTCAACATCAATCTTTAGTGACGTGTCGACCTAACAAATTTTAACATTCACACTTTTTTTTAATAAAAAAAATTTAAATGAGTTACTCGATGCTGTACCCATTCCAAGACGTTTGCATTTTCAAAAACCATAATTAATGCGATACCAATTATCTTCCTTCATAATTTGGGAACGCACAATTATCTAGTTGATAGAAAACGCACATTCTCTCTCCACGATTTCCTATTCTCATCCTCTCTCTCATTCTCTTTCTTTTTTTTTTCCTACCCGTTCTTCATTCTCTCTCATTCCACTACAATTGAAGACAATGCTTTTGTGCTGTTGTTCTCCAAATACTGGACGAGAATGAGGGAATCCATCACTCTCCTATTGTTTTGGCCGAAAAACCGAAAGGTTGTTGCTTGGTTTGCCTGTTGGTTTCTCTCACGTGAGGAAAACCCAAAGGCTCAAGCTTTTTTCCTTGGTTTGATAGTTCTTTGGTTGGTTTGGTCGAAAAATGATTTCTGGGTTCTTTTGTCTCCTATCCTTCTAAGTTTTCTTTTTTCATTTGATTGTTTTGGCCGAAAAACCCAAAGGCTGATGCTTGGTTCTTTTCTCTCCCGTGAGGAAAACCCAAAGGCCGAAACTTTTTTGCATGGTTTGGCAGTTGTTTGCTTGGGTTGGCTAGAAAATGATTTTTTCTAGGTTCTTTTCAAAACTATTCTTTCTGTGGTTTTGTTTTCCGTTTGCTTGGTTTGACCAGGAAATGATTTTTTGATTCTTTTCAAGACTATCCTTTTGCGTTTTGGCTTTTCATTTGCTTGGTTCTTTCTCCATTGATTTCTGGGTTCTTTTCCAAACTATTCTTCTGCGTTTTCGTTTTCTGTTTGCTTGGTTTTGACGAAAAACTCAAAGGCTCTTGCTTGGTTGTTTTCTCTTCCGAGAGGAAAACCCAAAGGCCGAAGCTTTTTTGGCTTGGTTTGACAGTTCTTTGCTTGGGTTGGTCGGAAAATGATTTTTGGGTTCTTTTCAAGACTATCCTTCTGCATTTTGGTTTTTCATTTGCTTGTTTCTTTCACCATTGATTTCTAGTTTCTGTCGGTACAAAAGCTTGGATTTTTTTGTGATCCTCGACATTATTTGACCGTGGTTGTGTATTGTTCTTCCTTTATACAAAATTTTAAATTTTTTGCTTGGTTGTTTTCTCTTCCATGAGGAAAACCCAAAGGCTGAAGCTTTTTTGCTTGGTTTGGCAGTTCTTTGCTTCGGTTGGCTGGAAAATGGTTTCTGGGTTCCTTTCAAGACTATCCTTTTGTGTTTTCCTTTTTCGTTTGCATGGTTCCTTCTCCATTGATTTGTGAGTTCTGTCAGTACAAAAACTTGGATTTTTTTTGTGATCCTCGACCTTATTTGACCGTGATTGTGTATTGTTCTTCCTTTATACAAAAGTTTAAATTTTTTGCTTGGTTGTTTTCTCTTCCGTGAGGAAAACCCAAAGGCCAAAGCTTTTTTACTTGGTTTGGTAGTTCTTTGCTTGGGTTGACTGAAAAATGGTTTCTGGGTTCTTTTCAAGACTATCCTTTTACGTTTTCCATTTTCCCATTCTCTCTACTCATTCTCCCTCAGTTCTCTCTTCTCCCTCATTTCTCTCTCCCCAATTGGTATCTTTCCATTCTCTCTTCTTTGTTCTCCTCTATTTTTCGTTTTTTTTTTAAATTATCTTCTGCCAATTTTGCTACAAGAGTTGTTGCTGATTTTTTGCAACAATATGATTCACAGGGCTCTCTGGAAGAATAAAGATGTCATTTTTATCTATTTTTTTTTTCATTTTTTGTCTAATTTTTATCTATTTTTTTGTTGTTGATTATTCTCCACTTTTTGTTTCTCCTCTATTCTTTTTCATTTTTTTTAAATGATCCTTTGTCATTTTTGCTACAAGAGTTGTTGCCGATTTTTTGCAACAATATGATTCACAATTAAAGTCTTGAAGAATAAAGGTGACATTTTTATCTATTTCCCCCCCTTTTTTTTGTCTAATTTTTTGTGGTATGATTTTTTGTGGTTTGATTTGTGGGACAGGCTAACAACGGTGGTGAAGGTTTGATCTTCAAATGAACAAATAAAGAAACTGCCACCCAAAGCGTTATTTGGAATATATTAGTTGCAATTTTAAAGATTTTTCCTCCACATTTTATGTTTATTGTGTCTATAGAATTCAAACTCAGATCATGTAACATTTTAAAATTTCTAATTTGAATTTGGATTGTTATATCATTAAGGTTAATATAAAATACTTTAACTATTATTATTAATTTATTTATTCAATTATTAACATGTAATTTGAATTATTGTATGATTAAGGTTAATATATAATACTTAACTATTATTATTAATTTATTTATTCAATTAGTAACATGTAATCAATTAAAAATTTATTTAATTTATTCAATGTTGATGCTAATAGTAATAGTAAACATATTATTCATTTCTGAGTTCTAACACTCAACTGCAACATTTAATGTTGTACTCTACCAAAAAAATTATTTTTCAAATGGGATTGAAAATGTGGAAATAAGTACCGTGTAGAGTTGAAATAATTACCGTGTAGAAAATTTAAGTATCGTATTTATTAATGTTAGATTACTGAGAGTTGAAATAAGTACCGTGTAGAAAATTTAAGATGTTACGCTAATGTTGATAATAATTCACCATTCTTATGACTCTACGAAGGGTTTTACAATAGAAAATTAACTTTTTTTTATCAGAAAAAAATAGCATTGTCTACCGTCCATCATAATAAAATAAATAATTAATAAATATAATTTAAAAATATCAAAGCTAAAAAATTAACTTTTAAAATTTAATCTATTCAAATAAAACACGGTAGATGTGAGGATTTATTATCAAATTTGTCATAAAAAATAATTCAAATTCGTCAATGTCAATCAACATTTATTAATTTTTGATCTTTTGCGTTTAACTTGCTTCAGTTTCCCTTGAATGAATGATTCTTGGGTTGTTTGAATTTTGTTGAGCTTTCACTTCAATTTCTGGAGTTCGAAAGATCATATTTTTAATTTATATTCATTTTCTATATTTGTTTCAATGATTATTGATGGATTTGCATTTTAAATCAAATGACCGAAATCAATTTGCATGGGAATAAATAATTATCAATACTAGTACATTTAGTCATCATTATAATAAATTAATTTTATTTTTAAATTTAAATGTTAACATAATATTAATGTTTCAAATGAAAAATAAATAATTAATAAATATAGTTTAAAAATGTCAAATATAAAAATTAAACTATTACAATTTAATTTATTCAAATAAAACACGGGAGATGTTTGGATTTCTTACCAAATTCGTCATCAAAATAAATCAAATTCGTCAATGTCAACCAGCTTCAATTTTGTATTTGTTTTTTCTGTAATCATTGTCAATTTATTAATGTTTAATTAATAAGCATATTTTTTTCATATTTTTTTTCGTATTTTTGCTACTTTTCATTTCAAATGCATGAGTATAGTTGTAGTGTTAATATTGCTGCCATAGCTGTAGTGTTTTGAATTGGTTAGTTTTTGTGATTTGTGACCCTTTTTTTTGTTTCTTGAGGTCAATACTGTTGGTTTTGAATTTAACAAGAATTTTTTGAAAAGGTTGGATTTTTGGTTCTGCTTTAGATTCCACGGTGTGATAGTTTGTGGTGGATTTACATTTTATTATTTGTGATTTTCTTTATAAAGTTTTATTAGGAGATTGAAATGATGACAATTTAGACGTTGACTTATTCCTAATTAGTAGGTACTTAACAATCAATCTTAAATATTACACTATCAATCGATTTTCATTTCAAATTAATAGGTACTTAACAACAAATAATCATAATTTTCGAATTAATAAGCATATTCTGTTAGGTTATCGAAATAATGATAATTTAGACGTTGACTTATTCCTAATTAGTAGGTACTTAGTAATCAATCTTAAATATTACACTATCAATTTTAACATATTGTTCAAACCAGCTTCAATTTTGTATTTGTTTTTACCGTAATCATTGTCAATTTATTAACGTTTAATTAATAAGCACATTTTATTTATATTTTTGTTAGTTTTCATTTTAAATTAATAGGTACTTAACAATGAATTTTAAATATTCTGTTAGGATATGAAATTTATCATAATTTTCGAATTAATAAGCATATTCTGTTAGGTTTATGCTCTGTAATTTTTGTGTGTATTGCTTTCTTTAATTTATGGTGGACGGGATTCAATCAAAAAGAAGAAAAAAAACATGCAGTCAACAATTTGAAGGCACATACAGACACCACTGATATTTGATTGTAGCCATGTGCATCCTAAAGGTTCTTCTCATATTTTTATTAATGTTGTAAGATTTTGGTTACCATCTATAATGTTTTATGAATTTTAATTGTAGATTAAACGTGGACGAAAAGTTTATGCTCAGTAATTTTTGTGTGTGTATTGTTTTCTTTAATTTATGGTGGAGGTGGAGGAGATTCAATCAAAAAGAAGAAAAAAAAATGCAATCAACAATTTGAAGGCATGAGTAGTCATGTGCATCCCAAAGGTTCTTTCATGTGCCTTCTTCTCATATTTTTTATTAATGTTGTAAGATTTCGATTACCACATGTAATGTTCAATTTTAATTGTAGGTTAAACGTGGACAAAAGATTTATGCTCTGTAATTTTTGTGTGTATTATTTTCTATGATGAAGGGGATTCGATCAAAAAGAAGAGAAAAAAAATTCAGTCAACAATTTGAAGGCACGGTCCGACACTACTAATATTTAGTCATGTGCATCTTAGAAGTTTTTTCATGTGTCTTCTTCTCATATCTTTATTAATGTTGTAAGTTCAATACCTTTGAATATCAAATAATTTTTCAATTTCTTTTTAATTTTGACTAAACAATTTATGATTTGCTTTGATTAATTATAAACTTATTTTGTTGACTTATATTTTTTCTCAAATCTTTTTGGCTGTCTCTTGATGTTTCATGACTTAGTGTTCTTAATCTTTCATGACTTAGTGTTCTTAATCTTTCATGACTTAGTAAGATACATATTATTGTACATTCTTTCTTTTATTTTAAATAATATCAAACAATATATAATATTAACATGTTGCCTTAAATAAGGGTATGAGCCCATCTATGTGACCAAAGTCTAGTTACAATGAATAGTAGTTATCTTTACTATTGCGTTTAACTTTACCATCAATAGTATTGAATGAAATTAAAACATTTTTTTTCTAGCTCTAAAAAGGAGATTACCCACGGCAAAAACACCAAATGGGGGCACTTTTACAAATTATTTACCAAAAATGGGCTCTTTTGCAATTATTTTCAGGGGGGTCTATTTTTTTATTACAAAGTGCCCCCTAGACAAGCGTCTCCACTGTACACGTGACATGTGGCACAACAGGTAGCGCCCCTGACGCGGGCGCCTTTGGTAGCGCCCAGGGGTCAGGCTCCACTGGTGGCGCCCCTGCTGCAGGGGCTACTGTTGGTTCAAGGCAATTATTCGGCTTACCCCCCCCCCCCCCAGCCTCTTCTTCTCACACCCCCCAGCCTCTTCCCACACCCCCACCCCAAAATTGTATATTTTTTAATTTGTTTATCAAAAATTTAAATTTTGTTTCATTTTTGTTATTAGTATTATTTGTTATTTTTTTATATTCCCACACCCCCACCCCAAAATTTCAATAAGATTATTTTTTATACACTCTAAATTGTATATTTTTTAATTTGTTTATCAAAAATTTAAATTTTTTTCATTTTTATTATTAGTATTATTTGTTATTTTTTTTATTCCCACACCCCCCACTCCAAAATTTCAATAAGATTATTTTTTATACACTCTAAATTGTATATTTTTTAATTTGTTTATCAAAAATTTAAATTTGTTAATTTTATATTATTGTCACTTCAACGTTTCAATCTTATTGTGCAATGCTTTTAAAATAAATAAAAATAAATAACCATAATGTTAATGACACATAAACCAAAAGTGATCTCTAACGTAATTTAATGACCAAATCAAAAAAGAATTGACCAAATCAAAAAGCATTTTAAAACATTTTAGGATTTCAAAATGTATTTTAGGTGAAAATGTATTTTATTGAAAATGTACTTATATATACTTCAAAAAGAAAGAATAATAAAATATAAAAAAATAACAAATGATACTAATAATAAAAATGAAAAAAATTTAAATTTTTTATAAACAAATTAAAAAATATACAATTTAGAGTGTATAAAAAATAATCTTATTGAAATTTTGGGATGGGGGGTGTGAGAATATAAAAAAATAACAAATAATACTAATAACAAAAATGAAACAAAATTTAAATTTTTGATAAACAAATTAAAAAATATACAATTTTGGGGTGGGGGGTGTGGGAAGAGGCTGGGGGGTGTGAGAAGAAGAGGCTGGGGGCAGGCGCCTGGCTGCGCTGCGCTAGCAATAGGGTCTGCAGCAGGGGCGCCACCAGTGGAGCCTGACCCCTGGGCGCTACCTGCTGTGCCACGTGTCATGTGCACAGTGGAGGCGCCTGTCTGGGAGGCGCTTTGTAATAAAAAAACAGACCCCTAAAAAATAATTATAAAAGAGCCTCTTTTTGATAAATAATTTGTAAAAGTAACTCCATTTAGTGTTTTTGCTGATTACCCACGGCCACCCCATCAAACGCAGAGAGAGAAAGAGATTATAATCCAAGAACGCAAATTAAATGATGTTTCCCTCCTTGGAAAGGTAAAGAACAAAATTTCAAAGTCGAAACCCCAACGAACCAATTTTCAAATTTTCTCTCCGACCTCTGAAGAAGCGAATTCCAGAGTGATGGCAGAACCTTGGAGAAACATCGACGTGGAAAAGCTGATCTCGTACAGTGACGACCTCGTCAAGGTATTGTCGCAGGGTCCGCGCGACTTCAACAACCTCTCCCACTCTCTCCAACAAAAGCTCGCCCTTTCTTCCTCCTGCGACTCCGACCTCGACGATGTTCGCTCTTCTCTCCAAGGTTAACCAATTCTACACTTCTTTCTCCTTTTTCTTTTACTCGCTAGTATTTATTTCACTATAGTTCGTAGGTTTAGTTTTCCAATCTTGCAAACGGAAACACTAAAGTGAAATTAAAACGTGGGACTTCGACGCAATGATTCGGGTTCAGTTGGCAACAACACACGCTGAACTTGTGGGGAGGGACTTAAATTTGATTCCGCATAACTCATTCTTGGAGGGAGGTTTAGAGTTTTAAGTGCGACTAAATTCGAAATCGTGGATTAGTCTCATAGTTGATCCAAAGGACTAAAATTTGTGGGGGTGTCAGAAGCAGACACCCTAATTACGGTAGTTAAAAAAATGTGGGAGTATGAGGTTTTAGATTTGAGTTTTCCTTTTTGTGATAATGGATGTTGTACTAAGAAAGCCTTTTTGTTGATGAAAAGGAACGTGCATTTTTTCTGTAGTTGTTTGCCATGTGTCTTTGGCTGGTGAAGAGACGCGCATTTCTCATATTACTTTACCTTTACTCAGTTTAAAGGAGTCAGATTCAATTTTATGTACAATGCCAATGCGAATATTTCACTTGGGGTTTTAGTGCCAATGTTTGTAGCAATAGGGTTTGTTTCCATTAGGATTTTTTTCACCCTATTTATCATTTTTCTATTTGAGATGTTTTGGTGTGAAGGTTTTGATCCCCAAGTTTTGATTACAAACAAGTCTTGTTAACATTATGAAGACTTGAGTAATAATATGAATCACTATGAATGGAGTTGATGTATTTCGATGTTTTATTCCCCGTCTTGTTTGTGGTTTTAACTTTGAAATTATTTGATTTTATATTTTAATTTAAATAATGGTAATGGATACTAAAAAATTAAAAATGCTGGTGGATTTGATAGAAAGTTTCTAGTGATTCAATTGGAAGTGGATTTTGTGTATGCTAATTGCTACTGATTACAAAGGTTTTAAATTGCAGTGTGGTTGTGATTTCGTCACATTCCTTAACATTGCAGGAAATTGTGCACAAATGTGGCCACAATTGTGGTCGCAAACACCCCAAAAACCTTAATGTTAAAACCTAAATTTTGGCTGCAGACTTCTTTTTAAAACCTTGATTACAAATGCAGCTAGAAATTCTACTATTTCTTGAGTAGTTCATACTACTGTTGTCTGCTGTGAGAGGATCTTCTTTATTGTATTATGCTGCTGACTGTGCTTGTATGAATCAGACTATCAGAAAAAGGTAGATACATGCAAGCAGAAAATAGAGGAAGCTAGATCCGAGACTGCTGCTGATGCAGACCTGGATCTGCTACAGAGAGAACTGGAGGAAGAACTTGAGAAAGAACACTTGTTGAAAGAGGAGTTTAGATAAGTCTCTAGTGGTTTTTGTCTTTTCAATTGTATGCTCATTTTGGATTATTAGCTTTCCAGCATGGTATATCTTACCATCTATCTCTTGTCAACACAGGCATCGGCAATGAATTTAATGATCTAGAACAACAATGGATTTCTGTTCAAGAGCAAAAGAAGACCTTACAGAAAATTGAGAAAAATAAGCAGAGGACACAGTAAGTAAATTACAGAACTTAAATCTAAGATAGTAAAGATGCCATGTACATTTGATTTTCTGGTTACTCATGTTTTCTTTCATGTTAGAATCTCTCAGTTACTTGTTCTAAACTTATGAGTGTTTGACTTTAACGTATTCTACATAAAGTGGAACATAAATGCACTCTTCTCTTCTGTTTCAGGATGGTACTTTCAATGTATGCTTCTGTCACAAATATTGTGCCTAACTTGGATGAACATTCCAAAATTTCAGGCTGTATCCTTTTGATGAATTTACTAATTCTGTCTCTTCATCTTTTTCTTCTGGTATTGTATATATGATATTGTCTGTTGATCGTTCCTCTTAAAAAAAAATAAAAATTGGTTGCTCCTTAACCCCCAATTGCAGATATTGTGGAAAAGGATAAAGATGCTGTTGAGAAGTTTGAATATGACACCTCAAAGATGACTGCCCTTGATATATGTAATGGTATTTGGAAAATAATAAGTGAATGATCCATGTCAACCAAATAAGTTGATACATGCAACAATGTATTATTTCTCAATTTTGAGTGGCATCTTAGTGATCTTGCAATTCACTTATTGGTGTAAGAATTCAATGTTTTAATTTATTATGAATGAAAATCTTGCAATGTTGATATTTTGACTACTGAGAGGGGGTAATATAGCTTGCAATACTCAGTTTCATCGAGTGGCTTTTCATCAATAATCAGATACTAGTTTGAATCTTTTCGTAGTTGGCCTATCAACTAGTGTGCAGTACACTTAAGCATATATTTAAAAAATCAGCAGTTTCAAGCTACCAGAGGTCTCTGTGTGAAGATTCTAGTGCTGGTGCGGTATTTTATCCTGCCATTGCAATGCAAAGGCTGTACTAATCCAAAATGATGATTATCTTTTTCCATTTGCTTCAGTTTTCACTTTTCAGTTAGCACATTTTGTGGGTTTGTTGAAACTTTATTATTCTACTTTTATCTGTTGGACTTCGTATATTACCTATAATTTCCAATAGCTGATTTGCTTCATATATTTCCTGTTGAAGTGAATATAGATATAAAATTTTAAGTTTTTTAAGGGACTAAAATTTCATAAACATAGTAATAATAGTAACAAGGACTAATTTGTATTAATAAGGACAAATAATTAGGATTAAAACTTGGGGATTATTTTATAGAATCTGAAATGAGTATCATTTACAAGAATCAAATGATTATTATTTTGACCGCAACAAACTAGGTACTATTCCTTTGATAAAATCTTCAGTGCTACTAACGGCAACCCTTGACATTGCCATACATTTGCAACTAACAAGATTGTCATCCAAGTTCATAAACTTCATCCATTGATTAGTTTCACTACTCGTGTCCAACTTGATCATTTTAACTGGGGTAATCTGAGGTGGGTAGAAATATAGTGAAATATTCAAAAAACTTGTTCAAGTTCGTGAATTGAGTAGTAGAACATGCAAAAAAGGAATACCTCTCCTCTGCATCATCTTTGTCTAGACAGAAGATGACATTACTCTAGACAAGATGTTGGTTACCAATTATACTTGACACTGGTGGTTGCTTTATTTGTGGAAACAAGGCTAAAGCTGCTAGCCGGATTATTGCAACCTACCCTGTATGTCTCCCTTTAATTGCAAGAAATCATTTCAGGTAACCGTATCATCTAGAACAGGCTTTTCTTTTAAGGTTAAAATTTATCATCTTTTATTGTTTATTGTTTTGAGTTTAATTTTTATGAGTGTGTTTGGATATGCGTTGTACTCATGTTGAACGTTAAAATTACATGTTCCAAAGCAAAAACGTCAAAGCAGCTAGGTTGTAGCTTTGGCCTAAACATTGATTTGTGTTGGATTCATTTGCTTTTCAAACACACTTTGTACGTTGTTAATATAAATAGTTTTATAGAGTTGATTAATTAGAAATTCTATGAGACTTTTAAAGTAATTATTAAAATGTTAATAAGTTTACAATGAACAAAAATTTATAATTGGATGAAAATGTAAATTATTTTTATACAAGAAATATATTTAATTAAATTTTTGTTTTACATTAACAAAATATTATTCACTTTTCCATCCCTTCGAAGGTATGATTTAAAAAAAAATTGGCATAGCGATGGAATTAATCCTATAATTTATAATTTGCATCATCTTTCCAAGGAGAAGGGGGAAATGGTCATTTTTCAAATGAATACAATGATGAAAAATCAATGTTTTCTGTATTATGGTTATCATTGTTGATTAGTATTAAGCATATGCAGCTTTCATTATGTAGCAGGCATGGGGTATGAAATAATTAACTACCTGCCATGTATTCTGATGTTCTAAAAGTTGTGTAGAGAGCGAGGGTCGCTATAGAGGACAATGTCATTAGGCATGAGCATAACATAAAACGTGCATATAGCAACATATGTATTAAAATTATTTGGGTATTTGCTTTAATTTTTTTTCCCTTTTGTGAATCATGTACATATAAGGTGACTTCATCACTGCCTTGATGACTAGTGTAAATATAAGTTGTTCTACCAGGTTGTGTTTTTCCTGAAGAGCTTTCACCAAAATATTCTTCTCATGTTTATAAAGCCATGCATATACACACTTTATAGTTTATTTGGACTTCATCAATTCCTAGCGACGGTTGCATGCTGCTGGAGCCGGAATGCCTTTATAAGCCTCACAAACATAGCGTGTAAAATTTTCATATTCCTGAAATATCACAAATGACATTAATCTTTAACTCTTCGTTGATGAGTATCATGGCAAGAATATGGAAAATGTACTAGTGATATGTGTACTTGTATGTGTAAAAGAGAAGAAAATATTGTATGGTGGGAGATCATTGTGTCTATGGTTCTAATTAATCTTTCTGACATGTAGTCAAATTTTATTAACTCTTTTTTATAATTAAAAAATTCAATTATGTCACGCGAAGATTAATCAGGATCAAATGTGATAATCTCAAACCATATAATAATTTCTTTTAAATGAGAGAAAAATAAGAGAATGAACAAACCTTTCCAATAGATTGATTGTTAACTACCACCCAAGGCAGAAATTCGTGGGGTGTGTAAAAGAGAGTTGTTTCGTTGATATATTTTTGTCCAAGCTGCAAAGAGATTAAAGCTCTATGTTAAAGACCATAAAGCACAGTTCATAAAGTAGAAAATCAATTAAATACAAGGTTGTATTTATAAGTTTTTTTTGGTAGTTATTGTATTTATGAAGTTAATAATACATCATCTATAATTTTGCATAGCACTATAGTTATTATTAGGTTCAACTATGATTAACCATGAATTTGTGGCACATTGACTTCACTACAGTAAAAAAAAAAAAAAGCATTTCCTTGCTATTAGGTGTGGTTAATTATTGTATAGAAATGTACAGTAACCTCTGTTCCATTTCCTCTGTTATAGCAGCTCAGAATAGGTTCCAAAGGCAAGTCCAATTGGCTGAAACAGTCCTGCCAATTCTTGTGCCTTCCCTCAATTGCCAGAAACTCAAAGCAGTAAATCAAAGCATAATGTTTGTTCTGCGTCATAAATTGATTGCAGATATCAGAGAATCCAGCAGAAAGAATCCTTTGTGTGAAATTTTAAGTTTACCCCCCATCTGAGGTGAGGTTGACTAAAGAACTGAGGAAGGAACATCACACTTACCACATCATCCAAAACGTTGAGAGCACATGCTTCCAACGAATTTAGCTCGCATTCATCAGGGCCATTCTGCAAATTTATATTGAAATACAACTTTCATTTCGAAGATAATCATCAAATATTCGTATTTCTTTCAAGGAATTTTATTATTCAGACATATTTTACAACATTATGCCAGTCTTCTTTTTTTTTTTTTTCTCTTTTTATCTCTCATTGTTGTAAAAAAATTATAGACCCTTTAGAAATGTGATTTCTCTTTTTCAAATATTCTCTACTGTCATGTTTTGCATGTATAACATAACTCATCAGGTGGGGAAATTATAGTTGAAAAATTGTTAGAAATTAGTATGGGTTTTGACTATATTAGTAATGGTCATTGACCAAAACATGTACCTAATAAAAATTGAAAGCCATGGTTAATGTTACACATCTTTTCCTCCATTGAACTATTAAGGTGACCAGAAAATCATAGGAAAAAGGCACATATAAAAAGCATATTAATAGATCCCATAAATAGAATAATTTAGAGCAAATGAACAGTATGTACTATGTACAACTAAGCCAAAGTTCTAGCGGCTAGGAGGATACTATACTATTTAAATGTTTGATTATTGTTTATTTCTCAAAAAAGCATAACTCATTTTTTTTATCACCAGAGCTCATAATCAACAAGCTTGTCTACCCTCAATTTTCTCTCAGGCCCTTGAACCGAATTCATATCAGAACAAGTTTTGTCAGTGACAGAACATTCAATGATGTTAATTGCTGAAACATGTAATGCTTTGCATGGCATCAATTCAATAAACTTTTATCTAAATCTTATTTTAGCACAACCATACATAATCAAACTTCTAATTCTTTCAAGCATAGGAAAGATAATAGGGATAGAATAAAACCTGGCATATTATGGAATGATTAGTCTTATCGACATAAGCATTGGCCCAAGGAACTAGCTGAAGGTTGAGAATGTTGATGAGATCACTGTGGAAAATTTCCTCCAGATTCTTAACAATGAAAGTTGCACAAGGTTGGCTTAGGCTTGCATAGTACACTGAAAGGTTAACTTTCTGAGAAGCAAAGGGTGTAACCTCAGCACTATCAGATTCATTGATGAAAATCAAAGGGACTAATGCAAGTGCAGTGATGATGATAGCTAGTTTTGGAAAAAACATTTTTCTTTTCCAGAACCTGAAAAACTAGAAGAACTTTCCCTGTTGTGTTTCTGGTTCTGGGTGTAATGAATATTGCACTGGCTCTAATAAATAAGTCATTCATGTATCATAAAAGCACAAACAAAAAAGAGTAATAATTATACTTTTTTTTGTCTTTAGAATATCTCAAAATTTGATTTTATTCTTTATAAAAAATTAATATGTTTGAGTTTCTATATTCATTAAAAGTTATATAGTTTTAATTTTTCATTAAATTATAAATATATATATATATATATATATATATATATATATATATATATATTTCTGTTAAAATATAAGAACTAAAACATATTAAACTTTTTTAGACTAAATTAATTTTGAGATATTTTAACGGCTAAAATATGTTTTTAGTATTGTAAATATTGAAATATTTGTAATTTTTCTGAGAATTTTTTTTTTTTATCTATTTTTCGTTATCTCAAAATTAAAATCTGTTACCTGAGCCTATGTGTACGTGGACTTATAGTTTTTTTTCAACTTTGCTACATCGGCTATTATAACCGATGTAAAAAAACTTCTCAATTCTCATGCCGCTGCGGGAGACATTGACAGCCACCAACAATAGTCATTCCTCAAACATTGAATTCAAAGACCCATCAACACCAACCCAACCCCAAATTCACTCTCTCTCGCTCAGATCCGCTCTGTCTCTCTTTGAGACACACAGTGAATCTTTGATTATTTTTTTAATTATTCATTTTAGTTTTTATAATTTCATTATTGATACATTTTAATTTATATAGTTTTAAAGTAATTTTTTTGTTCCTATAATTTATATTTAATTGTCTTTTAGTTCCTATGGGTTGAAAATAATTTTTTTTAGTCTTTATAATTTATATTTTAATTTTCTTTTAGTCTTTATAATTTGAAAATGATTTTTTTAGTCTCTATACTTTATATTTTAATTTCCTTTTAGTCCTCACCATCAAAATATGTGTAATATTATCAATTATAATTAACTACAAAAATATTAGCAAATAATTCGTAACTAACTTATCGCAAGATAATTTGTAATAAAAAATAGTTGGTAATTTATAATTAATTTGTAGCTAATTATTTATATTTTTTGTAGTAAGGACTAAAAGGTAATTAAAATATAAATTATAGGGATTAAAAATACCACTTTTAAATTATAAGGACTAAAAGAGAATTAAAATACAAATTATAAGGAGAGATTAAAAGAGAATTAAAATATAAACTATAAGGACTAAAAAAATTACTTTCAAACTATAGTGATTAAAAGGTACGAATCGTGAAACTACATGAATCAACTGAATAATTTAACCATTATTTTTTATTTAGATTTGAGTTTTGTGGTCAGATCTAACCATGTGGGTTTTCCACCAAAGAGGCAACAACTTCTGGTGACTTTTCTTCTTTTCGACTTCAGCCATATGGAAACGATGGTGGTTTGTGTCAATGGTTCTTCTTGTGTCGTTATGATCCTGAATTCTCTCTTTTGCCAACATTAAACAACATTTGTGCTGCACTTCGCCACCTACCTCCTCCCTCTCCGTCGCGTGTGTCACTGATCCTGGGGACTCAGGTCCTCTTACGGGTGCAACCTTTCCCACACCAAATCTGCCATGCCTTCCCACCATCAACATCAGATTATCAAAACACCCCCATCTCCCTGACCACAACCATTATTGTGTCGCCACCCCATGACCCAGAATCGTGCGTAACCAGCCTTTAAAGCATCTCCAACCGGAGGTGCTTCTGTGGTTTCTTAGGCTAAGGAACAATCTCTTGTGAGTTTCTTTGGCATTGGAGCATAGTGACGTGGCAGATTCGGTTTCTTCAACGGACTTTGGATTCCTTATATAAGGAACTATTTCTTACGTATAAAAAACTATTATTTTCATAGAATATGTAAAGAAGCCGAAACAAAAAGGAAGAAGATGAACAATTCCAAGCGCAAAACTACCTAGACAATGAGAAGCCCAAGTGCGAAAGCATTCCCTTGTTTTGGACAGAGTCAAAGGAGGCACTTGAAGTTGCTTAACCAACACTAAAATGACACCTCCTTCAACAATCATGCTCACGAATTCCTTTGCAAAGAAACACAAGCAGTGAATGAAACACACACGAAGCAAAGGAGGGAAACAACAAAGAAAGAAGGAGGGGAAGAGATTTATTATTACCGTTTTTGGCGAGATCGGCAGGGGTGTGCGTGACGCGCTTGGCGACGACATGATCGAGTTCGTTCCAGGAGAAAGTGGAATTAAGGAAGGAAACTAGAAGAGGAAAAAATGGTGGCATGATCGGAGAGGGCATTCATGGCGTGCTTGGTGGCGGCACGTTGGGCATGATCTGTGGGTCGTCATCGAATTCCTCTTCTGCCCTTTCCTCTCTGGGAGGCACTGATCTGGAGGGTTGAGAGGAGGAAAGGGTTATTGTTGTTGCTGCGATATGTTGTTGTTGGGGATGCTTATGGAGAAAAGAGGCACTGATTTGAAAGAAGAAAACAACAGTGGGAAAGGAAGAAAAGAGAGACTAGACTATTGAAAGCTTTTATCACAATTCATTTGTACCATTGAATGTGCAAATGACCGTTATGTAGTTTTTTTTTCCACTGTGTGTTGCACTTTTCATTATAAATTATGCATTGTTGAACATGTTTTGCACAATTCATTTGTACTGCGTATTTTTTTTTTGTTGCTATCAAGTGTCATTTTTTTTATTCTCCTTGAAATAGATCCCAATCAGTATAATTATCAATCTCACTATGGTTATTTGCAAAACCAATCACTCCCTACTAGTGAAAATTCTCAAAATCCACCGCATTATGTTATGTATCGACCATTCCATACCAATGAAAATTCTCAAAATCCACTGCAATATGTTATGTGTCCACCACCACCCCTTATTAGTGAAAATTCTCAAAATCCACCCCAGTATATTATGTATCCACCACCCCTACACATGTGGTATATGCATCCTTCATCCAATGTAGAGCCACCTACCAGTGGTAGTTCTCAAAATCTACAAATTTATAATCAACCATCAACTCCCACCAACTCAAACACATGTTATAGGCCTTTTTTTTATCTAATATTGTGCCCCCTAGAAATGAAATTGAATCACTCATCAGTGTAGACAGTATTCAACTAGACGAAGGAGATCAAAATTCAAGTGGAAAAAAAGTCGTACCGCATTCTCAGTGACAGAAGATATGATTCTTGTCCGATCGTGACTCAATGTGTCAAAGGATTCAATTATAGGAGTTGACCAAACATCAAAGCAATATTGGACAAGGATAAAAAATGCGTACAACAATGACGATATGTGTCAAAGCGGACAATTTTGCGAAAGAAGCTAGACTTAATTAAAATCTCGGTGGAACAGGATCCATCCTCCAGTTCAAAATTTTAACGGGTGCTACAAACAAGTAGATAAACATAGGAGAAGTGGAAGTTTAGAGAAGGATGTTTTGGCTAATGCCCATATGATTTACTCACATGACACAACTAAAAAATTTGAAGTTGAGCATGCTTGGTTGTTGTTTAAAGATCAACCAAAATTTGATGCAGAATTTATGTCAAAGTGTTCAAAAAGAACAAAGGTTTCTACTTCTGAAAATTACTAGTCGTCTTCTAACCCAGAGACATTCGTTGAAGTTGAATAATATGATACGCCTTTGCTAATGTCTCGCCCAATTGGAAAAAAGCAGTAAAAAGGAATAGAAAAGGAAAAGAATCTTCTAACACTGGATTTATCTGGCATAGAAAGTGTAATAAAGGACAAAAATATGAACACCTCAAAACTTATTCAATTAAAGGAGGCACAGGAAAGGCGTCTGCAAGAATAGGAACGACGTTTGGAGTATGAAATCCTCATGAAAGATACATCCAACATGTCCAAACAACAACACAAAGACCACGAAAATTATTGTGACCATATTAGGAAAAAACTAGGATATTAAATTTTTAGTTCTTATGCTAATGTTGTGTTTGATATTTGTTGTGTGTTAAATTTAGAATTTTATGTTGTAAAACTAGTTGTTATGAAAGTAGTCGTTATAAAATTGGTTGTTGCAAAACTAGCCGTTATGAAAGTAGTCATTGAAAACTAGTCTTTATGAAAGTAGCTGTTGAAAAACTAGTTGTTATACAAGAAACTATATAAATGTCCAATGTTTCATCATTATATGGTAACCGAAGTGTTTGAAATAAGAGAGAAATAATGTATGTTGTATGAGAATATATCAAAAAGTAGCCATTGAAAACTAGTCCTTATGAAAGTAGTCGTTGAAAAACTAGTTGTTATAAAAGAAGCTATATAAATGTCCAATGTTTCATCATTTGATATATTCTTATACAACACACACTATTTCTCTCTTATTTCAAAACACTTCGGTTACCATATAATGGATCCAAACATCGATTTAGATGAAGTTTTAGATCAAATCATAGATGAGGAATTGGAAGACAACATCGATGAAGAAATCATTAGGTTGATACTTAAGAGCCAACAATAATTACATGGCAACACCACCGGGCGTAGCCAAAGAAGAAGAATGGTACATCGTAATCCTGAAGAAGGTCATGATCGATTGTTCAATGTCTATTTTTCAGAAAATCATGTGTACACAGACATTCAGTTCCGAAGAAGGTTTCGTATGCAAAGGCATTTGTTTCTCCGAATTGTAGACGCGCTTAAAAACCATGATGAATACTTTCAAATGAGGGTCGATGCACTACGTCGAAAAGGCTTATCTCCATTGCAAAAGTGCACAACTGCTAGTATATTGACTTATGGATCACCTGAATTGGTGAAACAACTGCAGTGGAATGCTTGGAGCGATTTGTATCAGGCATCTGCACCATATTTGGGAATGAATACTTGAGGAGACCAAATAACAAAGACACCAAACGACTACTACAAATGGGAGAGGCACACAAATTTCTAAGTATGTTAAGTTCCATTGATTGTATGCACTGGGAATGGAAAAATTGTCTAGTTGCTTGGAAAGGTCAATTTTTTTGAGGTGATCATCGCAACCCAACAATCATTATTGAAGTCGTGGCCTCACAAGACTTGTGGATTTGGCATGCATTTTTTGGAACCGCCGGTTCAAATAATGACATTATTGTGTTAAATAGATCTAATGTGTTTTATGAAGTTTTGTCATGACCTGCGCCCGCAATGCAATTCACAGTGAATAGAACCCAATATAATATGAGATACTATTTAGCGGATGACATTTATCTAGACTTTGCCATATGAAGACCATCTCAATGCCACAAGGAGAAAAGCAAAAATTATTTTCACAACGACAAGAATCGGCAAGAAAGGATGTAGAATGGGCGTTTGGAGTGCTCCAATTTCAATTCGCAATTATACGTGGTCCGACACGTTTTTGGGATGTTGGTAAAATGAAAAATCATCTATACATGCATCATATTGCATAACATGATTGTTGAGGATGAACGTGACATATATCAAAATAATATTGATTACGATAGTGTAGGTAATAGTACTTCAATATTCAAAATACTTTAGGTGCTCACCCTAGTATCAGATTAACATACCTCTAAAGGAGAGCACAACTTCATGACAAACAACAACACCGCCAACTTCAAACAAATTTAGTTGAGCATATTTGGGAACGTTTTGAAAAAGAAAATAACAATTAATTTTATGTAAGATTTTTTATTTTTCATCATTATGTTTTTATTTCAATGTCATTGTATTTATTTATCTATTATTATGTAAAAATATATTTTTTATTGTTACACATTTCCTTTTAATGTTATGTAATTTTTAATTTATGTTTAATATTTTCTTCATTTATTCATATTTATTATTTGTATACATAAAAACTGAAAAAATAAATTATTTATTCTTATAATAAAATAATTTAAATGTTTGGATTTCTTGTGATTTCTTACATTGGAGTAAAATTTTGTATGAATTTCTTATGAGTGATATGACATTGTGGGGACCACAAAACATATTACGGGGACCACAAAAAGATGATTAAAAAACACATATAAGATACTTGCAAGTGATGCTCTTAGGGCTTCTATACATCTAAGATTTAACAAAACTTATTTCTTATTTGAGAATTTATGTTTGTTTTGCCTCTTAAGTCTTAATTTTTTTTAATAAATTAACATTATAAAATATTTACAGTAATAAAATCAGAGAAACATTAAGTATAATAAATTCTTGGTACATATATTTTGTCATGATGTCAACTAGTAACAAATAAATATTAACGATATAATAAATTTGTCTTATTTTTATTTTTTTAAGAACTAAACTTTATTTTATTTTTTATATTTTTTAAGAACAGATTTGTTTTTTCACATGCCAAAATAATTATTTATTATATTTGTAACGGTTAAAAATTAAAAAATGGTTAATTATTACTCCTTTTTATTTCCAAAATATAACAATCAATAATTAAAAATTGTCAATTGTAAACCGTCAATTTTTTTTTTTTATTTCCAAGATTTAACGATGAAGAGGACAAATGGAGACAAATGAAAGATTTCACGTAATAACTCAAAAATATATAATATATTGATATTGATTCTATTAATTTAGTTACATTGATTAATTTGAATAACCCAAAAATAGAATAAATATATTAATTTATACTTGTATGTTTCATAATAGAACAATATGTATTATAATTGTATTATAATTGATTTAAGATTTTACTGAAAATCAAATAATATAGAATAAATATAATTTTTGTATTAATTAATTAAATTATTTGAAAAAAAATAAATATAAAATTGTCATCTAACATCGTCTCATAAAATTAAATTTTCTTTTATGTAGATAAATAGATAATAAATATAATAGATAGTAGAATAGTAGATAATTTTGTAAATTTTTAATAAGATAATATTTTGCTTGATAATTTATCATTAAATAATATTATGCTTTATTCAAAATATACGTAGTTTATGATTATGCCATCAATCATTTTAACGAACTGTACATAAATAGAGCATTATATTATTTTTTATGCGATTATATATATTATCTACTGTTAATAAAAAGAAATAGTGTTTTGGTGTATATATTTCTTTTCCCATTTCGTCCTTAAAATCACTTTTTCAATTTTTTTTTTATTTCTATAACTACTCTGTTCAACCAATTTACACCTTACTCACATCCTAAAAATTACCCAATAACATTTCACGGATTTTTATTTTATTATTTTTATTTCTCAAAAACTTTAGAAAGCCTTTCCTCCCCTAAGTGACACTATACTAACCGTTGTGTAGTGTCAGATTTTTTTTCTTATTTTACTACCCATTGTATAGTGTCAGATTTTTTTTTTCTTATTTTACTAACCATTGCATAGTGTCAGATTTTTTTTTTTAAAAGAAAAATAGTTTCAGCGTATTTTTAATGTCCACACGTATCTAATTCCTATATATGCTCCATTGTGAGATTCAAAATTTTGCCATCTCACTGGTTTATTCATGCCCGTCCCTTGTATTGTTCGCTTTCTCTCTACGCGAAGCCGCACTCTCACTCAAACTCTCGCAATCACTAACTCACTATCTTTGCCTCTGAACCCTACAATCATCGTTCGTCAAACCGTATAAGGCCTTTGGTTTCTAAAAAGTTACATACCAAAGTTTATTTTCTTAGAATACTGGCCCAAATTGGTAGTCTTTCATGGTTAAGTCTGTTCAAAATTGCCACTTGCTTTTTATTGATGTAAAAGAATCTCGTGTTCTAAACTTCTAACATTACCTTGGTTCTTTTTCTCCCAATAACTTTGGTATAATTGTTTTGGCTTTTGCTTCCAGGTTTCCATTTTGGCTAGTACTCTTTCTCGTTTGGATGGGGATGCTCCTCATTATAAGAAGTATGTTGTAGAATGTCTGCCACTTTTTTGTGCTCTTTTTGTGAACGGTTTGAATTTAGATAGTTAAGCTATTATTTGATGCAGGGATGGGTATAACGATTTTAATATATTCTATATGCAAGTGAGAACAAATATTATTTACATTAAAATTTCAAACTATGAGTTTGTTCATGTTATTTTCTTTTTTCTTCAAATTTTAACATCCTTTAATTTCCTTGCTAGATCGTATTTTAATTGTTTAGGTGTCTTGAAATTTATCCAATGCCATACTAAATTTTTTCTTCAATTGCTTTTATTACTTTATCTGGAAATATGCTACAATTGAAAGCAAGATTAATTGCTAAAAATGGTAGGGAAAGAAAATCAACTTCAAGGGGTTAAAAATAAATTTGTACCAGCGTTGGGCAACATAATTCGTAGACTAAGTGATTTGTCTGATGTGGTTTTCAAGTCTTTTTTAGAAGTGATTTACAATTACTGAATATGATATGCATGTCTAGCCTATGCCCATTCCTTTATTGCAACCATATATCTCCTAAGGATTAATGATCCCAAATCAAATTGTATGCTTAAGTTGTTTCTTAATGTGACAGTAAGATGAATTTTATATTCATTATCGAGATGGTTTTTTTAAGTCTTAATGATCTTACATTGAATGATATGCTTTAATTGTTCCTAAATGTGGTTGAAAGATGGATTTTATATTCATTATGGAGATGGTTTTTTGAAGTCTTAATGACCCTACATTGAATGATATGCTTTACTTGTTCCTAAATGTGGCTGAAAGATGAGTTTTGTATTCATTATAGGAAAAATAAACAATATTTTTGTGTCTTAATGACCCTAAATTGAATGGTATGTTTTAGTTGTCCCTAAATGTGGCTAAAAGATGAACTCTATTCATCGTTAGAAAAAGAGACAGTTATTTGAAGTCCAATGACCCTAAATCGATTTGTATGCTTCAGTTGTTCCTTAATGTGATTGTAAGATGAATTTTATATTCATCATCGGAAAAAGAGACGGTTTTTTTTTTTTTAGATTTAATGATCCTACATTGAATGATATGTTTTAGTTGTCCCTAAATGTGGTTGAAAGATGAATTTTATTCATCATCGAAAAAAGAGATGGTTTTTTGTGGTCCAATGACCTTAAATTGAATGGTATGCTTCATTTTTCCCTTAATGTGATTATAAGATGAATTTTATATTCATAATCAGAAAAAATAATGGATTTTTAAAGCTTAATTGCCCTAAGTAAAATTATATGCTTAAGTGGTTCCTTAATGTGATTGTAAGATGAAAATTTTATACTCTTCAACGAAAAAAGATACGGTTTCTTTGAGCCTTAATGATTCTAAATCGAGCTTTATACTTAAGTTGTCTCTTAATGTGACTGAAAGATGAATTTTATTCATAATAAAAAAAAGATTATTTTTTGAGTTCCAATGACCCTAAATTGAATGGAATGTTTCAGTTTTCCCTTAATGTGGCTATAAGATAAATTTTATATTCATCATTAGAAAAAAATAATGGGTTTTTTTTAAGCTTAATGACCCTAAATAAAATTGTATGCTTAAGTGGTCCCTTAATGTGGTTGTAAGATGAAAATTTTATATTTTTCATCGAAAAAAGATACAATTTCTTTGAGGCTTAATGACTCTAAATCGTACTCTAAACTTGAGTTATTTCTTAATGTGGATATAAGATGAATTATTTATTCATTATCAGAGAAAGTAACAATAATTTTTAGGCTTAATGACTCTAAATTGAATGACATGCTTCAGTTGTCCATTAATGTGGTTGTGAGAAGAATTTTATACTCACCATTGAAAAAAGAGATGGTTTTTTCCGACTTAATAATCCTAAATCAAATTATATACTTAAGTTATTCCTTAATGTAGTTCTAAGATGAATTTTATATTCATCATCAGAAAAAGAGACAGTTTTTTTAGACTTAATGACCCTAAATTGAATTGTATGCTTCAATTGTCCCTAAAAGTGACTGTAAGATTAATTCTATATTCATCATAAAAAACATGTATTTTATTTTTTGCTTTAATGATCCTAAATCGAATTGTATGCTTAAGTTTTCTCTTAATGTGCTTGTAAGATGAATTCTATATTCATTATCCGAAAAAGAAAATTTGTTTTTAAGCTTAATGACCTTAAACCAAATTTTATGCTTAAGTTATTTCTTGATGTGTCTGTAAGATGAAAATTTTATATTCATCATCAGAAAAAAAAAATGATTTCTTTGAGGCTTAATGACCCTAAATCAAACGGTATGTTTGAGTTGTCTCTTAATGTAGCTACAAGGTGAATTTTGTATTCATCATCAGAAATAGAGATGATATTTTTAAGCTTTATAACCCTAAATCGAATGATATGCTTGATTTGTTTCTTAATGTAGTTATAAGATGAATTCGGTATTCATCATTGGAGAAAAAGACAACATTTTTTAGGCTTAATGATCCTAAATCGAATGGTATGCTTCAATTGTCCCTTAATATGACGGTAAGATGAATTTTATATTCATCACCAAGATGATGTTTTTAGGCTTAATGATCCTAAATCGAATGATATGCTTAAATTATTTCTTAATGTGATTGTAAGATGAGTTTTGTATTCATAATTGGAAAATAAAACAATATTTTTTTTTGGCTTAATGATCCTAAATTGATTGGTATACTTTAATTGTTCCTAATTGTTGCTGAAACATGAATTTTGTATTCATCATCAGAAAAATAGATGATTTTTTAAGGCCTAATGATCTTAATTTGAATGGTATGTTTCAATTTTTCCTTAATGTGACTATAAGATGAATTTTATATTCATCATAAAAAAAGAGACATTTTTTGTAGACTTAATAACCATAAATTGAATGGTTTGCTTCAGTTGTCCCTAATAGTGACTGTAAGATTAATTCTATATTTATCATAAAGAAACATTTTTTCCTAGTTTAATGACCTTAAATCGAATTGTATGGTTAAGTTGTTCCTTATTATGGTTGTAAGATGAGTTCTATATTCATCTTCAAAAAAATAGATGAATTTTTTTAGCCTTAATGACCCTTAATCAAAGTGTATGATTTAGTTATCTCTTAATGTGGTTGTGATGTGAAATTTTATGTTCATCATCGGAAAAAGATATGGTTTCTTTGAGGCTTAATGACCCTAAATCAAATGGTATGTTTGAGTTGTCTCTTAATGTGGTTATAGGATGAATTTTGTATTCATCATCGAAAATAGAGATGACATTTTTTAGGCTTTATGACCCTAAATCGAATGGTATGCTTAATTTGTTTTTAATGTAGTTACAAGATGAATTCGTTATTCATCATTGGAGAAAAAGACAATATTTTTTAGGCTTAATGATCCTAAATCGAATGGTATGCTTCAATTGTCCCTTAGTATGACGGTAAAATGAATTTTATATTCATCATCGAGATGGTTTTTTTAGGCTTAATGATCCTAAATAGAATGATATACTTAAATTGTTCCTTAATGTGACAATAAGATGAGTTTTGTATTCATCATCAGAAAATGAAACAATATTTTTTCCTTAATGATCCTAAATTGATTGATATGCTTTAGTTGTCCCCAATTGTTGCTTAAAGATGAATTTTGTATTTATCATTGGAAAAATAGATGATTTTTTTAGGCCTAATAATGATCCTAATTTGAATGGTATGTTTCAATTTTTTCTTAATATGGCTATAAGATGAATTTTATATTCATCATCGAAAAAAGAGACAATTTTTTATAGACTCAATGACCATAAATTGAATGGTTTTCTTCAGTTGTCTCTAAAAGTGGCTCTAAGATTAATTCTATATTTATCATAAAAAATATTTTTTTCCTGATTTAATGACCTTAAATCGAATTGTATGCTTAAGTTGTTCCTTATTGTGGTTATAAGATGAGTTCTATATTCATCTTCGAAAAAACAAATGAATTTTTTTATCCTTAATGACCCTTAATCGAATTGTATGATTAAGTTATCTGTTCATGTGGTTATAACATGAAAATTCTATATTTATCATCGAAAAAAGATATGGTTTATTTCAACCTTAATGACCATAAACTGAACAGTATGCTTGAGTTGTCTCTTAATGTGGCTACAAGATGAATTTTGTATTCATCATCAGAAACATAAATGACATTTTTTAGGTTTTATGACTCTAAATTGAATGATATGCTAAAGTTGTTTCTTAATGTAGTTACAAGAATAATTATGTATTTATCATCGAAAAAAAAAATATTTTTTAGGTTTAATGATCCTTAATCGAATGGTATGCTTCAATTGTCCCTTAATATGACGGTAAGATGAATTTTATATTCATCATCGAGATGGTTTTTTGAGGTTTAATGATCCTAAATCAAATGTATGCTTAAATTGTTCCTTAATGTGACTGAAGATGAGTTTTGTATTCATCATCGAAAAACAAAACAATATTTTTTTTGGCTTAATGATCCTAAATTGAATGGTATGCTTTAGTTGTCCCTAATGATTTTTTGAGGCCTAATGGTTGAATTCGAATGATATGCTTCAATTTTTCCTTAACGTGACTATAAGATGAATTTTATATATTCATCATAAAAAAAAGAGATGATTTTTTGTAGACTTAATGATCATAAATTAAATGGTTTGCTTTAGTTTTCCCTAAAAGTGATTGTAAGATTAATTTTATATTCATCATAAGATAAAACATTTTTGTTTTTGGCTTAATTACACAAAATCGAATTGTATAGTTAAGTTGTTCCTTATTGTGGCTATAAGATGAATTCTATATTCATCATCGGTAAAAGAAATGGATAATTTTAGCCTTAATGACCCTAAATCGAATTGTATGCTTAAGCTATCTCTGAAGTGTCTATAACATGAAAATTCTATATTCATCATCGAAAAAGATATGGTTTCTTTTAGGCTTAATGATCCTAAATTGAATAGTATGTTTGAGTTGTCCCTTAATCTGATTATAAGATGAATTATTTATTCGTTATCGAAAAAAGAGATGACATTTTTTAGGTTTTATGACCCTAAATCGAATGGTATGCTTGCGTTGTTTCTTAATGTAGTTACAAGATGAATTTTGTATTCATCATCGGAGGAAAAAAACAATATGTTTTAGGCTTAATGATCCTAAATTGAATGGTATGCTTCAATTGTTCCTTAATGTGACTGATAGATGAATTAGTAATTCATCATTGGAAAATGGGATAATTTTTCTATTTAATAATCCTAAATCGAATTATATGTTTTGGTTGTTCTGTAATGTGGCTGTAAGATTGATTCTATAATCTTCATTGAAAGAAACTTGGTTTTTTGTAGGCTCAATGATGCTAAATCATATTGTATGCTTAAGTTGTCCCTTAATGTGGTGGTAAGATGAATTCTATATTCATCATTGGGATGGTGTTTTTAGTCTTAATGATAATAAATTGAATGATATGCTTTAATTGTTCCTTAATGTAGCTATAAGATAAGCTCTATATTCATCATCAGAAAATGAAACAATATTTTTTGACTTAATGATCATAAATTGAATGGTATGCTTTAGTTGTCCCTAAGTGTTGCTGAAAGATGAATTCTATATTCATCATTGAAAAAATAGATGATTTTTAGAGGCCTAATAACCCTGAATCGAATGATATGTTTCATTTTTTCCTTAATGTGATGGTAAGATGAATTTTATATTTATCATCGAAAAAAGAGATGGTTTTTTGTAGACTTAATAATCCTAAATTGAATGATATGCTTCAGTTGTCTCTAAAAGTAGATGTAAGATTAATTCTATATTCATCATAAAAAAAAATGTCTTTTTTCCAACTTAATGACCCTAAATCGAATTGTATGCTTAAGTTGTCTCTTAATGTGGTTGTAAGATGAATTCTATATTCATCATTGGAAATTTTTTTTTTTTAGGATTAATGATCCTAAACTAAATTTTATGTTTAAATTGTCCCTTAATGCAACTGCCAGATGAAAATTTTATATTTATCATCGGAAAAAGAAATGGTTTCTTTGAGTCATAATGATCCTAAATCGAATTTTATGTTTCAGTTGTCCCTTAATGTGATTGTAAGATGAATTCTATATTCACCATTGAAAAAATACATGTTTTTTAGGCTTAAAGACCCTAAATCAAATTGTATGCTTAAGCTGTCCCTTAATGTGACTATAAGATGAATTCTATATTCATCATAAAAAAAAAGATGAGTTTTTTTAGGGTTAATACCTTAAATCAAATTATATAGTTAAGTTGTTTCTTAATGTTGCTGTAAGATGAAAATTATATATTCATTATAAAAAAAGAGATGATTTCTTTGAGGTTTAATGATTCTAAATTGAATGGTATGTTTGAGTTGTCCCTTAATGTGGCTACAATAGGAATTTTATATTCATTATCGGAAAAAGAGATGACATTTTTTAAGATTAATGATCCTAAATCGAATGATATGGTTTAATTGTCTCTTAAAGTGCCTTCAAGATAAATTTTGTATTCATAATCAAAGAAAAATACAATATTTTTAAGCTTAATGACCTTCAATCGAATGTTTTGCTTTTGTTGTCCTTTAATGTGCCTGAAAAATAAATTAAATATTCATTATTGGAAAGAGACGGTTTTGTGAGGTTTAATGACCCTAAAAATTTTTTTGTACACATCCTTTATTTGAAGGTAAATTTTTTTTAATGATAGACAATTAACTTGGAATCATATAAGTACATGTTATGTCCTTTCATTTCTTCAGTTGTTATGTTCTCCCTTGTAAATACATGTTTTCCTTCTTACCACTTAGCGGCATATTAGAGTCGAATTAGGCTTGCTAACTTTTATGGGCCTGGCTAGTTTTTGTCATATGTTGAGAAATCAAATTTTAAATCTATTTTTGCTAAGACAAAAAATATACTTCTCATCTCTGTTTATTTGATCACTTAAATAGTGGGTAATGATACTGAAAATTACACAAGATTAATTCCTACAACCATATCAATCATGATCATCTATTTTTTTTTTTAAAAAAACTTGCTTTCTTTATAGCTCCATAAAAGAAACATAGAAAATAAATGTTCGGCTATTTTAAAGTTGGCATTCTTGCATGTTTTTATTGTAAATCCTTTATACAAATGTTATTGTCTTGAATTTGTACGATTTTTTTTTTTATAAATTTTAAAAAAGTTGGCATTCCTATGTGTTTCTATTTCTTGTCTATCCTCCTCATTCATTTCTCCGTTTGTCTATCTCTAATGCTCTTCCCTAACTCTACTTTATCTTTACCAACTCTAAGCTATACAAAACTCCTTGTTGGATTTTCATTTGTTAGTAGGTTTTTAGTTTCTTTTTCTTTGGCTTTTGTTCTTGTACTATCCAGGGTCCACCAAATACATGTGGCATGCCACCTGGCACTCAGATACACGCGTCAACCCTCCATGTCAGTCCTGGCACAGAAGCACAAACATCTAGCCCTTAGTAGTCAGGCTGTCAACAGATAGGTTATCTCTAATTTCTTATTATTTGAATATAGTGTCATCTCCTTATCACGTGGTAGGTAAATAATTATCTATAAGGTATTTACTTATCTCTAAGCTACACATTATCTCTAACATTATTTGTAAGCCACCTTTATTATCGCCTATTATCTACAAGTCAGTAATTATCTACAAGGGTTGTTACGACATTGTAACAGTTCCTACAAACAAGGACTCGCAACTCCCTTTCTACATTATAAGAATCAGGTTCCCTCGTACTCTTTTCATACATTTTCACTTACTTTTCTAACTCATGTACTTGAGCATTAGAACCCTTTGTTTTGTAGGTCCCCCCCTTATGTCCTCCTAACAAAGGTCATTCTCAGTCCGACATGCGAAGTTCAGGAGCCCACCTTAGCCACGTCCACCCTAACGTGTGCCAGCTCTAGATTTTGGTAAGTACATTTGGCGGCCAACTCGGGGCCGTGGTAAAACATAACTCGTGGTCTCTTTCTTTCCCTTTCACCCTTTATTAGCACACAATTTGGCCTCAAATGTGAGATCCCTTTCGAAGGCTGAAATCCTCCTCCAGCAACCATAACTGATTATGATACTCTCCAACAACTCCAAAATCGCATTGCGGAGATGGAACAACGCCATGAGGAGGAGCTCAGAAAGCTAAAGGCTGACCATGATCAGTTAAAGGCTCGTGTCAAACATCTCTAGGGCAACAAGCACTCATTTCATACATTTCTTGAGCGTACTCAAAAGGAATCACACCCCCGACGCACAACCAACACCTAAGATGATCTAAGTCTCTCCCACATGCACCATTCTGCAGGACAAACTGCTGGTTGACACACTCTTTGTCGACTGCATCATGGAAACTGACATACCCCTAGGTTGGAAACCACTCAACCTAGAGCGATATGACAGAACCACTGATCCAAATGAACATTTGGACGCTTTCCTCATTAGGAAAATATATACACTAATGATGATGCAATTATGTTTCGTGTCTTCCCAACGTCCCTCAAAGGGATGACATTAACCTGGTACAATGGACTTCCTCCAAGGTTCATCGATAACTTCAAAACTCTTGTCAAGTGTTTCAATGCATAATATGCAACCGGTTGGTCACACTGTATGATATCAACCACTCTGACCAGCCTACAACAAGAAGATAATGAATTTATCTGGAAATTCAAGAATAGGTTTGGACTCATTATTGTCCAGATTCGTAATCTCAGCCTAGAGGTATCACTACACTCCATGTTCCTCGCTCTAAGGCTTGGTAAGTTTATGGATAGTTTGTGCAAAAAACCCCAAGTAGCATGGATGAGTTGTGCAAATGAGCTAAAGGCTACATCTAGATGGATGAAATGTCCAAGTTCAGGAACGACGTCTGACAAGAGGAAAAAAGCGCGACAAGAGAGAAAGAGGTAATAAGACCAACTCACACAAGTCAAACAAAAGGCATAAGTTAGACAAGCGCCAGCCTCTCCCAAAAGGGCCCAGGTACGAATGCTACACACCTCTGACGGCCAATTGCACTACAATCCTTAAGGAGACTTTTAACATGGAGGTTCCAATAAAACTACCTCTGCCCCTTCCTCCCATGTCGGTGTTAGAAAGGACCAAACACTGCAAATACCATTGCAGTTACGATCATAACACAAAAGATTGTTGGACCCTAAAAGACAAAATATAATAACTCATACAGGCTGGATATCTAGCTCAATTCGTGAAAGGGTCAAACAATCATGCAACAGGAGCGAGACCCAAGGACACTAGGAGGATCGACATAGGAATCACGACACGGACAAAAGAAGGGACAAAGAAGAAGATCGAGGAAGACAAAGACACCACCGACAAAGACGCGATCGACAACCTCCACAAGAATTGGAAAATAAGCCCGTCCAACAAATCAGAGGTGTAATAAACACCATTCTCCTACAAAGGGCAGTCCAGCCAGTCCCGTAAGCATCACCCCCACACCATCCGGGACATCGACATCAACTATGTTGATACACCATCACCATAAAGCCTTCCTTCTATCACTTTCATTGATAGAGACTTCAAGGATATCAACCCTATCAACCAAGATGACCTTATGGTTGTCTCCATCGTAATCTCCAACTTCATGGTGTCTAAGGTCCTCATCGACCATGGGAGCTCCACTGACATCTTATACTGAAGACATTCCAGAGGTTTGAAGTTTCACCTGACATCATCCAGCCTCACGCTGGTCCACTCCTTGGCTTCGTAGGAGAAAGAGTAGAGACCAAATGCTATTTCGACCTAATGACCACCTTCGGTCAAGGCTAGTTCTTGAGGAGCTTTACAATTAGGTATTTAATCGTCGATGCAAATACCTCTTACTTTGCTTTGATTGGCAGGAAAATGCTTAACGAGCTCGAAGCCATTTTTTCCACACCGCATCTAAAGATGAAGTTCCTCACCTTGATGGGAGAGATCATGACGGTCAAGGAAGATCAAAAGCAGGCATGATAGTGCTATGCAGGAAGCCTAAAAGTGGCACTTTATCCTTCCACCACGAAGCCTGTTAAGCCTCACCTCACAGCGGATGGTACCACTCAGGTCATGAGCATGGACGAAGGGTCTCCAGTCCGAACCTTGACTATCTACCAAGCATGCAGGGAGAATGTTTTCGATGTAGATATGTGCAACAACACTTCTGATAGAGGCCCAAAGCCTATTGAAGAACTCATCAAGTTGCAGTTCGAACCCAAACTCGAGCAATGTTCGCAACTCAACAGGGACCTCACCAGCCATGAGCACAGATGCATAGCTGATGTCCCACATAAGAATACGGACCTATTTTTTGGCAATAATCTGACATGCAGGGAATCAACCCCAACATTATCTACCACAAGCTCGTCATCTGTCCCCAAGCAAAACCAGTATCACAAAAGAAAATGAAGATAAAAAAAGAACGACGCAAAGCGATCAGAGAAGAAATGGACAAGCTCCTCAAAGCCAACTTCATTAGAGAAGTCAAGTATTTCACCTGGCTCACCAACATTATCTGTGATGTTAGAATACTTTCCATTATCAAATGAATATATAGACCTTTTATACCTAATTAGTGATTTCAAACTTTCTACATCAATTATGATGTAGAAAAAATAATTTCTATGATAATTATAACTTATATAATATTCATTTTTTATATCAATTATAATTATAATCCATATCAAAAAGTTAAAATTATTATTCAAGTTTTTGCAATTATCTAATTTAATATATAGTTTAATGAAAGCACTAATATAGTAAAAAAAATTGATTATATGTATAATCCTTACTTGAAAACAATATATAATACTGAGGCATGATAGAAACAAGATAAGTGAAATTTTATAACCGGAAATAATATCATGACATCAATATAAGTTGTGCAGAAAAGGCGAATATGTTAAATCTTACTTTTCTAAAAAAGTTCTGATTTGTCTTATTTTCATTCAAATGATTTTTTTTTCTTTTCTTTGATTTTCCTTTCTATTTGTTTATTTGATACTCAAATTTAATGATGAGAATGTAAGTTAAAGTAAAATTAAACTTCCAAGTTCAAAATTAATAACTTTGCCTGGACTTTTTTAGTCGACATATTATTTTAAATTTTTTTAATAGAGAAAGAGGGAAATCCAATTAAAGAACATATGAAAAAACAAAAAAAAAATCATATGACATATCATTTAAATGGTAATCACTTGCCTAATAAAGTTTTGTACTAGCTAGAGAATTTCAACCAGGAAAGAAGTTTAACATTTTTCAGTTTTCACACGTCGCCTACCTGAACTTTTTTTTCTGAGTTACTTAGCCTACTTGATCACATTAAGGGTTTGTCACTTCAAATAAAAATATAAATAAACAGTCTCATCTTTATTGATTAATAAAATTTATATAATTGTCTTATTTTAAATTTCATTATTAATGTTATAACTATCAAATTTAATATAATATTTTTATTTTATTTCATATATTATTTGTGTATAGAATTTATAATAAGAGAAATATTTAAATTTTATTCGTTATTAAAGATTGAGTTATTTAATCCTATGTTCATGGGTTCTTTTAATAAACTTTTATATTAAATTGTTAAATACAGGGGTCTAGAAAATACAATCAAGGTGGCTACAAAATCCTAGGACTTTGCTTGTATTTATCTATCCCACCGACTTCATGTCATTGCTTAAAGAAGCACCACTTGTCTCAACTTAAATGGCTTATGTTGTTCAAAGAGACAACACCTGCGAAGTACGTGTAATATGACACAGCTGTTAATGTTCCCGCTTCACATTTAAATATTAGTTTAGTATATCCTATTTCAAAGCTTATCTATTTAGAGTTTGAGGGATAGCAGGAGAAATTCACAAACCCGGCCCTAGTCCAAAATCTCATAATATGAAAGACGGTGGAACAAATGTTGAGGTTTCAGAAGATGGATCTAAAAGAGAAGATACAACCTCAGAGAGTGGTGGTGGAGGAGGCCTTATTAACAACTTGGTTTCCACTTTGATAGCACCCTTGAGTCCAAGCATTGGGAAAGCCACTGAGCATGAAAGTGGTGCTGATGATGATGGAGAAAAAGAAGGGGTTGATGGTTGTGAAGAGGGAGGAGGGATCATCAGAAAAATGGTTTCCAATTTCTTCCATCAAAGTGAAGGTGAAGGTGTGGTTGAAGCTGAAGAGGACAAGGAAGAAGAGGATGAAATCATGGCTGGTGGTGAAAAAATCAAACGGTTGAAGACAGAGACTGGAGGCATCATTCATAACATTGTTTCTCATTTACCTGCTTCAATCCCAGGTAATTAGCAACATCTATATCATTCTAGTATTATAAGCAACTTTTACCTTACTCCATAAAATAAAATAAAAACATGTACTGTTCCTTTGCCTTTGGATTTGAGTCCCTTGTTATATTTTTTAGTTGCTAATAGGGACTAATTCGTGTGTGAATATAGTGCTTGCAACCCATGAAAAGTTTAAGATATACTATTGATGCTTTTTTAAGAAACAATAATAGAATCTGTGTTACAAAATTATTTTATTATTTTAAGCTTTTTTACTATTGATGCTTACTTGCTCAACAAAAGTTTTGTTGATGTGATTTTTAAATTAATAAAGTTATTATATAGGAGGGTTTTATTTTATTAATTAACAGTATAAAACCTTTTGTTTTTTTCATTGTTAAATAGTTAATATTTTATCAAGAGAACATATTGTAGCTACATTGATGGTTTTTTTTTCTTTTTTCTTTTTGCATTTGATTTACACTGACTTGTTTTGACCAGATGGTGCGGTTCCCACAGCAGACGAGGCCACTATTTTAATTAACTCTCTTGTTCGTGACTAAGTAGTGCAATAGTTCCAACTCACAGTGCACCAACATGGATTATTTTGCACTGTGTCTTGTGTCTTCTTTAGTCAGTGTTCTTTTTTCTTATTTTCTGAGATGTTTTTTTTTTTGCAATTGAGACGGATAAATACATCAATGAATCATGTAAAAATTTCACATCACTTTTTAACTCAAATTTGAAAAAATACTTTTGATTGATTTATGATAATACTTGTACTTCTTGTTTATTGAGTATGGAGTCCATATATTCTCTTGCTCAATGGTGTTTAAAAATTGGTAGAATAAATGGACATCTCTAGTCCATCAAAACAGATGGCGACACGTGGCACCAAACTTTTAAAGGCTGAGATTCGTTTTTAAAATCCTTCCCTCAACCTCTTCGCGCCTATGCCCCCTCTCTTTTACTTCACTGTTCTCGTTCCCTCACCACGCCCCCTTTCTTTCTCTCTTTCTTCTCTTTTCACATTTCAGTCTTATATTCAATAAAATGAAACTTACTTAAATATTAAAAAATTAAAATTTTTAATTCATTTGATGTTATTATTTAGTTAATTAATAAAAAATTAGATTCTTTAATGTATAATACTATTATACTTATAAATTATTATTTAAATAATATTTTATCAAGTATATTTGTTATTAAACTTTTAAAATAATGAGTGTAATTTTTTCATTTTTTATTTTTTTATTTTGAGAAAAATAATTATTTAAGTAAATTAAAATTTCTTTTATCTTCATAGCATTTAGGAGGTGTTTGATAGGAGAATTTTTTTTTTTCATTCATGATTCTTGGGAATCATTCATCTATTTGGTTGATCACAAATACTTTTGAGAATATTTAGCTAAGTTTCTTAAAAATTAAAGAGTTATTTTTTACCACACATAAATCAAAGAGTTATGTGATATTTTTAATTATTTATCACAATAATTAATCTAATAAGAGAAAATATTTTTTAAAGTAGGTAAAACATTTACTTAGAAAAATAAGATTCACATCTCCCATATGAAAAAAAATTGTGGGAAAATAGCTAAAAAACACATTCCCAGGAAATTTCAAGGAAACCTTCTTTCCCATGAAAGTTAATTTTAAAAATTGATACCAAACAACATAAGAAACAAAATTATCAATCTAGCATTCTCAAAAAACTAAAAAAAAAAATTCTCTTACTAAGGTATTGGTTTAAATAAGTTGCTTGTATTAAATATTATATCTTTTAAATTTAATTCTGGTTTAATTTTTTTTAGTCTTTACATTTAATAAAAATATAAATTTTAAAAGATTAAAATACCATACATTTAAATATAATTAAACTAATCCTATAAAGTAAAAATAAAATTTCTTTAACTTCATTTTTATTTCACAAAAAAATTACAAGTATTTAGGTATAAGAGGATTTTGTTTCATGGATAAATTTTTTAGTTATGGCAATATTATTCCTGCGAATAAAAAATAAGAATGTTATGCTCAAATATTTAATAAAAATGTGTTTGGTTAATTATAAAATTAGTTGAGAATATTTTTTTATTCCTGAGAGTAATAAAGAAATATGTTTGGTTGAATATTTTTTTCCTAGAAATATATACTAAAATATCTTTATTATTATGTTAAAGATGTTGTTTTTTCACAAAACAAACAATTTTATTATAAGATGAATGACAAATAACTTATTCTCAAAATGATATATATTTCACGTTTTCTTGACAAAATTCCTCACACTACTCCTTTAAAATTCATGAGATTTACAATAAATAAAATTGATACATGAACGAAAATTTTGAGAATGATAAATTAAAAAATGTAAATGAAGAAATCATTAATAGGAGAATGTGATACTGAGTTAGAAGAGGATATGCGTATATTTTTACTCAAAAATGAGATTTTTATTTCATAAAAATAAATATTCTTTACCTCTTAGTTAGGATTAAATATTTGTCGAAGATAAAATTATTACTTACTTTGCTAAAAATATACCTAAAATTAATTAATTTGCTACTTTATAATAAATGTGTGATTATTTTCCCTTCCATATTTCTGACACTAAAAAATGTAGTCATGAAACAAACGGTCCAATAAATAATTTCAAATTACGATTTAATGATACATAAAACAAATTAAGAGTATACTTACAAGAAGGATTTTCGATGACTATTGACTATGGAGTTAAGAAGAGAATCCATAAACTTATTATAATAAAGGATAGAAAAAGAAAAAGAAAGAGGATAATTAGTAGATTGGACTTAGAACGTGCAGATTCATCAAAAAGAAAAACTTAGAACGTGTGAAAAGAAGTGCACTGAGTGGAAGTGATTAAATCTCAGCCATTCATTCCATTTTAAGCCTTGTGTCATGTGTTCATTAAATGAAATGGAGTTGTCCTTTTCTTTTGAGTAATGGAGAGGATCCGGTCTTGCACTGTGCCTCTCTTAGAAATAACTGAATACAACATTGATCCTGAAAAACTATGAGCTATAATATTTAGAACATAATTTAATGTCCTGCTTCTATTTCTTATATATCAATCTGGATTCAGAACTCAAATAAAACTTTTTCTTTTCTGCCATGGTCCGTGAACTTAAGTTGGTGAAATTTCAAGAGTTATGTCTTTTTTTTTAATACTGTTTTTAGTTGTGACGAAAGGAAGTAAGAAAATGATCGAAAGGGAACAATACAATAGGTTAGAAAAGAAAAGAAGAAAAATGGAGTAGAAATGCTATATAAAAAAAAATAGAGTAAAAAAACAAGAAAGCGAAGACTTCACAGACAAAATTCTGTGGTTTATAGGATAAATCCCAAACTGTCAGCAAGGTATTATTATGGCTTTTTCCAAGTATTAGAACGTATAGGATAAATACATGCATGCACTGTGCTAGCTAGCTAGCTACCTGGAAATGTGACTCAATGGGGGAGAAACTGTCACATATATATTGAAACAGTGGAGGAGGACAATGATAAAGTTTGTAATGATCGAAGAAGCATGCCTAAGAGAACAATTGATTCATCACATGTTACATGTTACATGTTAGATGCGCCCCAAGTGTGAAAGGTCTATACTAGAAAGAATAAAATAGTATGCGATTTCGGTATCAAATAGGATGGGTGGAGATAATAAGAAGAAAGTGGTAGGATTGAAGAAAAAGTAGCTAGTTGCATGTATGTTTATAATGGTTGTTTGTGATTTGAACCAAATTAGTGCTACTGCTTACAATTTTAGTTGGATCAGAAAGGAGACGTGGCATTCCTTAATTTGATGGGAGTCTCCTTCTTGTAGAAAGTCAAAGATTGATGATGATAAAGTAATCATCTCATGTAAGAAGGAACTTCAGCTTTAGTGCCAGACTTAGGTGATGTAGTGGTCGTAGTTAACATTAACAATGATCGAGTATTTGAATGTTTAGAACTAGAAAAGTTGTGTGTTCAAACTTCAAATCTACACCATCCTTGCCCTCAACATAATAGAAAATGTGTTATTATAATACAATGTACTCCTATTTATCCCTCAAAGTGAGTTTGTGATTGTCTATAAAAGGAATTTGTTACTTTAAATCTTTACCATCCTTACACTTCTTGTCAGTTATTGAGCTGATTCTAATAGTCATCTCCAATGAGAATCCATCAAATCTTCTTTAATATTTTTATACTATTGTGCTTGATAAACCTGAACATCAACATCGACGTAGCAACATGCCACTGTCTTGACCATCCGCAATTCATGTTACTTCACTTGAAGGACAACCTTGTATTCAACCCCGCCACGTCCAAGAAATTGGTTCACTGGAACCATAGTGGGAATTGCTGTCAATGGAATGGAGTAACATGCAGCATGGGCCATGTAATTGGTCTTGACTTGAGTGAGGAATTTATTTCTGGAGGACTAAATAATTCCAGTCTCTTCAAGCTGAAATATTTGCAGAATTTGAATCCTGCTTACAATGATTTCAATTCCTCCATTCCTCTGGAGTTTGACAAGCTCAAGAGTTTGAGGTGTTTAAATTTTTCAAATGCTGGATTTCATGGGCAGATTCCTGCTCAGGAAAAATTTAACAACACTTGACTTGTCTACATCTGCCTCACAACATTTTCTTAGACTCCAGAATCCAAATATTGGAATGTTTTTGCAGAACCTTACAAAACTCACAAAACTATATCTTAATGGTGTAAGAGTATCTGCTGAGGGAAAGAAATGGTGTCATGCTTTATCTTCTCTTCAAAAGCTCAAAGTGTTGAACATGTCATTGAAGGAAAAAGGGTGTTCAAAAACATATTTTGTGAAATAAAAGAATCTATTTTGTATTTAAATTATATTATAAACAAATGACATATTAAAAACGTACATGTTGATCAGCTCTTGAAGCATAAAAATTCTTTAATAGTGTGAAGACCCTACTCTATGTGTATTCACACCGAGACTAACCTCTATTCGTCAACAACTTTGACAGGTGGAAGAATAAGAATAGAGAAGTGATATTTTTATTACTTTCAAAGTGCAGCCTAAGACTGTATTTATAACACGCTAAGAATACTAAATTTCTAATCAAATCAAATCATTATTGATAGTATCCTTTTTAATTGATAGTATCCTTAACATCCAGATAACATGAAGTAGTATTTTACTTTTAAGAACCATTAGAAGAGTAGTGTAATAATTTATTCCATCTTTCCAGCTCTGAGTTAACTCTAGAGTATGATATTACTGTCAAACCCTTTTGAGTTAACTCATAATGACTTAAGAAAATCATTTCTTCTTTAATTTAATTTTTCTGGCCAGGATATAATTTTATTTATAGAGCTCAAACTCATTACCAAGACTTGATGAATTCCTTATTGATTAATCATTAATACTATAGGTATTTAATCATATCCAATATACATTCAACAAGTGCTCTAAAGCACTAGGTGTTCGGAATCAAAATACAACAAATAACCTGTTAATTACTATGACAATCTCAGGTCAAAGAAAGCTATTATATCTCTTCTTGAGAATTTTCTATTGACAGTTTATGGTAAATTTTAACCATTAAAAAATTTCAATTGAGTCAGTTTAATGATCACATCAACATGTGACTCATCTATATATGAAAATTAATAAATGAGATCTATTAATATTTATCCAATAAATACTATCACACATATATTAATCTATCCAGATTATTGATATCCTATTTACAATAATCTTATGATCAAGAATGGTTTAGATTAAAATTAGAACAAACTTGTTTCTCATTATCATAATCTCCATTATAATAACAAGTCTTTAATTTTGATCAAGGACATTATCAAATGAACCATTTCATCAAATAGTGAAATATGACAATGAAAATAAAATAATACTTTATTATTAAAATTAAAATTGATTACATGATGACTTGGATCATAGGCATACAAATTTATTCCCAATAGTCATCATGCAATATCTCAAGGCCAATTGATTCTTCACTAGCAACACTTGAGGAACTCTCAGTTGTTCAACTGAATCTGAATAATATCTCAAGCCCGGAGCAAGAATTCTTTGCAAATTTCTCCAATTTGAATGTCTTGGAGCTTAGCAGTTGCAGATTGAGTGGTCATTTTCCAAATGGTATCTTTCAAATGCAAACATTAAGTGTTATTGATATCTCAAACAATCGGGATCTTCATGGTGTTTTGCCAAATTTCCTACAACATGCAATTCTTCACACCATGAATCTTAGTAACAAATTTCTCGGGGAAATTACCAGGTTCTGTTTCCAATTTAAAGTAGTTGTCCATATTTGATCTATCTAACTGCCAATTCATTGAAACACTCCTAATTTCAATGTCAGAAATCACTCAACTTGTTCATATGGACTTGTCTTTTAACAAGTTTACTAGTCCACTTCCTTCTTTCAAAATGGCAAAAAATCTCAGATATTTATCTCTCTTGCACAAAAATTTGATCGGATCCATTCATGCAGCTCATTTTGAAGGACTTGAAAATCTCCTCAATATCAATTAAGGAGATAATTCCCTCAATGGAAAAATTCCTGTGTCTCTTTTCCATCTTGGCAAGAACTTACACTTTTGATGAGAATCCAAAAAACTGCCCAAATATAGGGATCTATGACCAGGAGTAGGACCAAACAGTCAATGGATACCCTCCAACAAATGATAGCAGACACACTTAACAAGGCCTGTGTGGAGAAGGATGAAGGCCCAGAGGCAGAGATACTACCAAGACTATTAATTGTTGTTGAAGGCCCAGACTACTTTGAAGGCTCATGCCAAATATGTTCTTTTTTTACACAAAATCCAAAAGAAACAAGAACAAGAACAAGAACAAGAACGAAAACAAGAATGCAACGAGGACGCAAACAAGAACGAAACAAGACGCAAACACGAAACTGAGACACAAATGACAAAGGAAAAAAATAAAAAATTGGATAGGATAAAACCTGTAACAAGAGCCGAAGCTCTGATACCAGATGATGTGATCCTTACTAGGAGCGGATCGCTTGATACAAGTCACAAAGTTTGGATGATGCCACTTTCAGTGAAGGAAGATAAGTCAGGGTAGACGCCACAAGGATTACCTTGATAAGTCTGAGATTGGTTCAACAAGGAACCCAAAGAGAAGCTCTCACAAAATTTTATCAAATGCCAAAAGTCCCTCTATTGAAAATGAAATCTATACATATAGAGTAGTATCTGAATGAAAAGATAGAAATAGACATGGGCCTTCAAAACAGTTTGGGCCAAAATTACAATGAGAAAAAATATAAATAGAAAATAATATATTTGACATGGGCCTTCAAATTAGTTTGGGCCTTCAGCAACAATTAATAGTCTTGGTAATGCCTCTGCCTCTAGGCCTTCATCCTTCTCCACTTGGGCCTTATTAAGTGTGTCTGCTACCATTTGTTGGAGGGTATCCACTGACTGTTTGGTCCTACTCCTGATCATAGATCCCTGTAAAAAAACAAAAATTATGTTTGAAGTCTGTTTCAAATTCTATTTGGGGACAATTTGGCTTATTGGAAGAATTTTGCGGGTTTAGGGTTTAGTAGGCCATTGAATTTCACATATTTATTTGTTTGACTATTGAACGAATTGCTCAATTTCCTATTGAATTTGGACCAATGGAATTGGTTGAGTGAAAAACAATTTATTATCCTAGATGAATTTTGAAAAAAGAAAGCAAAAAAAAAAAGCTGCAAAAAGTTTGAAAAAAAAGAAGAAAAAGTGGGTGTTTGAATCTTTGAACACGAATTTGAGGTAGTTAGAGGCGTTTTATTTTTGGCAAAAAATATGTTATCCAAGTTTTTTATCTGATCTGTTAGTTTGTTATTCAATCTGTTAGTTTATTATTAAGTATGTTAGTTTGTTATTCAATTCGATAGTTTGTTATCCAATCTGTTAGTTAGTTTGTTATCCAATCTACTATTCCATAATTAAGTTGTCTTTCCTGTTCTATTACCTTTGTGCGTCCAATTTGATTCATCCAGGTACTTAAAAGGGAGTGAGTGGTAAAAGACAAGAGTGAATAAAACATTACACAAAAGCCTATATTGAGAGCATCAAACACGAGTGAACTACCATCAAAGAGAGAAACACTTGAGTAAAGTGTGGTGAAGTCCTATAACCTTTGTTTAAATTACTACAAAATTTTATGTTCCTTAATTATGGCAAGAACTGGTGACGGTGGTGGTGAATATCATCAACTAGACGGATGTCAGCGATTGTTACCAGACGTGATGACTACACAAATGCAATGTTTGCTGAATCGTAACAATGAAGAGCTCTATGGATGAATAGAAGGACTAGAGCACCAAATGAATCAAAATACTGGGAGACCTTATGGTGGGAACAGAAGGGTCAATGACGGACTGAACCGAATGGAAAGGCAGAACATAATTGAGGGAGTAAAACTCAATGTACCCCCTTTTAAGGGCAGGAGTGATCTATATGCCTACCTTGATTGGGAGATGAAGATTGAGCATGTATTCTCCTACAATGATTATACTGAAGAACAAAAGGTAAAGTTAGCAACAACTGAATTCTCAGACTATGCCCATTGTTTGGTGGAATAAAAATCAAAGAGAGATGATGAGAGAGGAAGGGTGAGAGATAGATACATGGATTGAGATGAAAAAGGTTATGCGAAAGAGGTATGTCCCAACTAGCTGCAGTAGAACCATGCGACAGAAACTCCAGAGGCTATCACGGGGAAGTTTGACAGTGGAAGAGTACTACAAGGAGATGGAGATGGCACTAGTGAGGGCGAACATTGAAGAGGAAACTGAGGACACAATGGCTCATTTTCTGAGTGGCCTAAATCCTGACATTAGAGATGTTGTTGAATTACAGGAGTATGTGGAATTGATGACTTGTTGTGTAAGGTAGTCCGGGTTGAACCGCAGTTGAAGGGGAAAATTGCTGCGAAAAGGAACTCATCCAACAATTTCAATTGGAACTGGACCAACAGATCCAAGAAGGAGGGAGGCAACTTGTCCAGTCCACATGGAAAGGCAGCAGTGTCCAGCGCTGAAACCAAGCATAATTCTGCCTTATCATCCAACACCAGTTCAGAAACATAAAATACTTCAAATGCTTAGGTAGATGACATATTGCTTCTGAGTGCCCAACCAGGAGGACCATGATCATGAAGGCAGATGGAGAAATCACCAGTGAATCTGAAATCAGTGAAGAAGAAGACATGGAAAAAGAGCTTGAGGAGGAAGCTATGCATGGTGATATGCTAATGGTGAGAAGGCTTTCGGGAAGTCAGATGCAACCACTGAACGACACCCAAATAGAAAATATTTTCCACACCAAGTGCACAATTAATGGTAAGATTTTCTCTTTAATTATTCATGGAGGAAGTTGTACCAATGTTGCAAGTTCCAGGTTAGTGTCCAAACTGAATTTGGATACTCAGCCCCATCCTAGGCCATACAGACTTCAATGGCTTAGTGAAGATGAAGAGGTAAAGGTGACTCAACAGGTTGAGGTGTGTCTCACCATTGGAAAATACAATGATATGGTGTTGTGTGATGTGGTTCCAATGGAGGCGACTCATATATTGTTGGGAAGACCATGGCAGTATGACACCAAAGTCGTGCATGATGGCTTCACCAACAAGATTTCTTTCCAGCACCATGACCGGAAGATTATTCTTAAACCTCTATCCCCTAGAGAAGTGTGTGATGACCAAATCATAATGAGAGAAAACAGAGAACAAGAGAAAGAAAAGAGTGAGGTACCAAAGAGGAATAGGAAAAAGAATAGTGATTCACCTGAGAGAAAGAGTGATACACATGAGACAGTAAAATTTCTACTAATAATTCTAATTAGTTAACTATTTCTGTTTCTCCTAGTGTTTAACCCTTATTGCAGGAATTTAAATATGTCTTTCCCAAGGAAATTCCTCATGGACTGCCACCTTCAAGAGGCATAGAACATCAAATTGACCTCCTTTCAGGAGCTTCATTGCCTAACAGGCCAACTTACAAAAGCAATCCCCAAGAGACTCAACATAAGGATGGATAGGCTAAAGTTGAGTATGTGAAAAGATTGCATGACCAAGTGAAGGCACAAATTGCATAGAAGAATGAAAACTATGCCAAGATGGCCAATAAGAACAGGAAGGAAGTGGTACTTTAACCAGGTGATTGAGTTTGGGTACACATGAGGAAAGAGAGACTCTCTAAACAAAGGAAGTGCAAACTTCAACCTAGAGGAGATGGACCTTTCCAAGTACTAGAAAGGATCAATGACAATGCTTAAAAAATCAATATTCTTGGTAAGTGTTAACAGTTTGGCAAGTGCACCAAATGTCCAAGTAGTTAAACTCAGAAGAATGAGTGTCGAATTCCACATGAATTTTGTTTTGTACTTGTATTGTATAATTTTCAATTTGTAAGGAAAGAAGTAAAGAGTGGTGTAAAATAAGTAAAAAAATGGTAACAGCCAATGGTAGAGAAAATAATAGAAAGCAAATAACTAATTAAATAATTCAATAGAATGAGAATGTTAGAACCTAGCATGCCTTGTTTGCCTAAGATGTATGATTTTTGGATTTTTATTTATCAATTAGGTGAATTTATCCTACCCACATCTATTTGATTACTTGCCCCTGATGTCTCATGATGACAAGCCTATTTTACCTACTTATCTCCCAAATTCCTTTGTAAAGATTCAATAGATAAAATGCATGAAGTTTTGATTCTAGATGTGTGCTTTAATGCATGGGCATAATGTTATCATCTTATGTCTAGCAATGATTTTATTAAGATATCTTTTCTTTTTGTTCTATTAGAAGTTATCCTTTGTCGAGCGCCTAACCCCTAAAACCGATACATGCATATTTTCTTTATATTTTTATTAAGAGTTACCATCTATCAAACATCTAACCCCTAACATAATATAAAGATGAATAATGCATGAAATAGAAATAGAAAAAGACAATAGGATAGAAAAAACCTGTTGCATTGATAAATATGGAGTACATCATACATCTCTTTGGCTTTTTAGGCCTGCTAGGCCCTAACTAGGGGTTTAGCCTCTCATGGCCATTGAGGACCTTACACTGAAATGGGGGTATAAGAATTGGTGGATGAGAAGGAATGGAAAAAGGGAATAAATTAAAAAAAATGATGAGAAAGAGAAGAAAATTCCCTAGGGGAGAGTTCTCAGGCTTTAGGTAGGTATGAAAGTGCTCTAAGACTTGGTGTGTCCTTTCTCCTTAACTTGACTTTCTTTTTATAGTTGCTGAAGTGGATTTGGGCTTTCATATTCGTGCTTAGCGCACTATGCTCGCTCAGCACAGGAGCATGTTTTCGCCCTTAGCGCGTGTTGTACGCTTAGCGCAAGTGCTTGCTTGTGCGCTTAGCGTGGGCAACGCACTGAGCGCGCCTTGGGTTGGACCTGATGCTAAATCCTCAACTTTTCTTCGTAATTTCTATAGCTTTTTTGCTTTTAATGCCTCCAGTTTTTATATCTGCAAGCCATAATTTGGAAAAGCATCAATTCCTAACAATTAAGCACAAATAACTGCTAAATAATTATTTTTAAAGACAATTTCACTTTATTTTTCATTATCAAAAGCACATTTATTTAATAATTATCAATGAGTATGGAGTAAGTTCTTCATTTAATGTTGTTGACTTGACTCCATTTGTTGCAGGCGATGATTCTAAACATTTGAGGGCAATTGCTTTCCAAGAAGGAAGGAATGATGAGAATCCAAAAAGCTGCCCAAATACAAGGATCTATGACCAGGAGTAGGATCAAACGGTCTGTGGATACCCTCCAACAAATGGTAGCAGGCACACTTAACAAGGCCCAAGTGAAAAAGGATGAAGGCCTAGAGGCAGAGGCACTACCAACACTATTAATTGTTGCTGAAGGCCCAGACTAATTTGAAGGCCCATGCCAAATATGTTCTTTTTTATTTATAATTTTTCTCGTTGTAATTTTGGCCGAAACTATTTTGAAGACCCATGTCTATTTCTATCTTTTCGTTCAGATACTACTCTATATGTATGGATTTCATTTTCAATAGAGGGACATTCGACATTTGATTAAAAATTTGATAGCTTCTCTCTGGGTTCCTTGTTGAACCAATCTTAGACTTATTAAGGTAATCCTTGTGGCGTCTACCCTGACTTATCTTTCTTCACTGGAAGTGGCGTCCTCCAAACTCTGTTACCTGTATCAAGCGATCTGTTCCTAGTAAGGATCACATCAACTTTCTCATAATGGATTTGATGGTCTATTAGATGAATTCCCAAATGTTTCTTCCTCAAAATTACTGTTGATTGATTTAAGCAGCAACAAATTGCAAGTCCCTATTCCTATATCTATCTTTCATATTAGAGGACTTCATTTCCTACAACTTTCTGATAATGAATTGAATGGCGCCATACAACTTGATATGGTTCAGAGGCTACACAATTTGCATACATTAGGTCTTTCACACAACAAGTTATCAATTGATGTAACTCTTGACAACGATCATGACTTGTCATCCTTTCACAGCATTGAATATATATTGTTGGCTTCTTGCACACTTAAAGAATTTACAGGGTTCTTGAGAAGTCAACCCTAAGTATATGCTTTAGACCTAGCCAACAACCAGATTGAAGGAAAAATACCTAACTGGATCTGGAGATTTGACTCTCTGGTTTATCTAAATCTTTCCAACAATTTTCTCACAAATATGGAAAGACCCATTGATGATCTGAATTCCAATCTATACATCCTTCATTCCAATCAACTTACTGGATTAGTTCCCACTTTCACAAAATATGTTGTCCATTTGGACTACTCAAGCAATAGATTCAGCACTGCCCCACTTGGCATGGATAAGTATATCCCTTTTGTATATCCCCCCCCCCCCCCTTTCAAATAACACCTTTCAAGGGAACCTTTTGTAAATTCTCTTATCTCTGGTTACTCGATCTTTCCTATAATAGCTTCAATGACTTCATTCATGTGTGTTTGATGGAAAGGAATAGTACCCTAAGAGTACTAAATCTTACTGGAAACAAACTCAAGGGTTATCTTTCGGATACCACTTCAAGTTCATGCAATTCAAGGTTCCTTAATCTCAATGGAAATCTCTTGAGTGGTATTATCCCAAACTCTCTAGCCAACAAGTCTTATATCTTGGAAACAATCAGTTTAGTGATAGATTTTGAGGTCAAACATTTCCATTGCATGTGCTGATTTTGAGGTCAAACAAACTCAATGGTCCCATTGCATGTCCTCATAACACTAGCAGTTGGGAGATGCTACATATTGTCGATCTAGACTACAATAATTTCATTGGTATTCTACCTGGACCATTTTTTAAAAGCTGGACAAAAATGATTGGTAGAGAGGCTGAAAATCATGAGAAGTACGGTACTTTATTGTTTGACATGTTTGATAATCTTGAGAATATGCGTTACAATAATTTGCTCTCAGTAATCAACAAGTTTCTTGTAACGAAATTGTACAAATTGTTAGCAACTGAACCTTATTCAGTGGCTGATCACATGTTTGCTTATTATATCACTAATAACGAATTTGGTGGTCGCTACTTGGATTCTGTTACAGTTGTGAACAAAGCTTTGCAAATGAATTTCATCAAAATTCCCACTATCTTCACTTCAATGGATCTCTCCTCCTACCATTTTGAAGGTCCAAAATCTCAAGAAGTTGTGAGTTTGAGAGCACTGAATGCTCTTAACTTATCACATAATGCTTTCTCAAGTCATATCCCCTCATCAATTGGAAATTTAATTTATCTAGAATCTTTGGACTTGTTGAATAACAATTTGAGCGGAGAAATCCCTCTTTAACTCGCAAGTTTAAATTTTCTAGCATACTTGAATCTGGCATTTAATCATTTGTGGGGGGAAATCCCAACGGGTGCTCAAATGCAAACATTTGATTTAACTTCTTTTGAAGGCAATGAAGGATTATGTGGATCACCAATAAAAGATTGCACCAATGATAGTGTGAGACAATCCCTTCCAACACCACTATATGAAATGCATGGATCAATTGACTGGAATTTCCAAAGTGTGGAGTTGGGATTCATTTTTGGTTTTGGAATCTTTATCCTTCCCCTTATGTTTTTGAAGAGGTGGGGACTTTTCTATTGGCAGCATGTTGATGACTTGCTTTACATGCTTGTTCCTCAGTTTGGTTTTGTTTATGAACAACATAGAGGGCAAAGATACAGAGCTCTGAGGTGGATAGTGTAGCTGATCTGATGCTGGTAAAGAAAACAAATTTTGTACTTTTCTTTCCCATTTGGGTTTTTGTGTTTTCTTCTTATATTTCTGCTGTAGTTGGTGCAAAAAAATAAGGAGTTTAAGCAATGGTGGTGTACTTCGTGCAAAACATAGCTACAACTTGCTTTATAATTTGTCATGGTTTTTCATGTAAGTGTTGAGTTTAAGAAAAGTTATATGAATTTGCTAAAGAAAAAAAACAGGACAGCACGATATATATATATGGACTGTACTTCTAATGCAAGGTTAGAAAAAGGTCTAAATAGTGTTAATGGTAAGTGAAAACAATCAGAGTATGTGATATTTGTACACTGGTGTTATTTACACCGGAAAAAAAAGTACGTTGCTATTATACTTGTTGAAGACATGTTTCTCGAATGTGTTTGGTAGAGAAAAGAGATATACAGAACATGAAAATAGATAAGATACAATTTATAAAAGGTGAAATAAAGTAGAAATAAAATTAAATATTGAGTTATTTGTTTTAAGAGAAATAATTGAGAAATAAAGTAAATATAATATTATAATTAAAAAAATTATTATACCTTTAATATAAAGTCACTTGGATGCCGTCAAACAAAAAAGACAAAAATTGGATAAAAAGGTAAATGTTTGACGGGAGAAAAAAATGAGAACCACTAATTCGATATTATTTCTTTTATAAACCTATTGCACCAAACACCAAGATACTATTTTCGTCTACACTGAATAATTTCCATCCCTTAAAACAGATAGGTCGTAGATCCCGAAGAATTGTCCTGTTTGAACTTCAAATCTTGCAAGCTTGTAAAATTAGTATTTTCTCTCAGGTCTCAGCCTGTCACACTCCCTCGGTTCATAATTCTCAATAGAGTTGTAGAGTGATAAAATATAATGTAAAAGACCAACAAATTGATCCAGATGATAAGGATTAGTTAGGTTCATATGACTTATAAAGACTTTGTTGATGGATGAGCAATAAATACATTTATGAAAACTTTTGTTGAACTTTGAGACATATTGTGTAATGTCTTACAAAAGGACTTGAGCTTGCACCTAATGAAAACGTTTAACTTTAGTCTATTCTAGGTTGGCCAATTAATTTCGACCCATACTAATAAATGAAACTCAAACTAGTCAATGATATTCAAGCCCAAAAGGAAGGATGACGAATGAATAAGTGAGCTTTTATAATGAAACCCTATTATGGATATTTACCTGTTTTTATTAAAAATGAAAAACCACAGCTAATTATAATTAACAAAAATTATTAGATGATTTCAAAATTTTCTAAATTTGATAAAAAAAATGATATAATTTTAGTTTAAAAATATTTATTTCAAAATGGATATTAGGCTAAGTGATCAAATTTATGAAACACATAATCCATGATGCCATTTGAATATGACTTTATCTAAAATCGAGTAGCATCAAATCATGGTGGAGTATTAGTTTTTAAACTAAAAATTAATGAGTATATTTTTCAACTAAGTTATTAAGTTGTGTTGTTGGAATTTTTAATAAACCTTATAAAATGTCAAATACCATTTGTTGGAATTTTAGGGGATCCTTATAAAATACCAATAACCACCAAAACACATTACGTCATATTATCAAGAGGTTCTAAGGAATACTTGGATCCATAGAGCTTGATCAACACGCAGCGGAATCTTACAGCGGTCACGAACAATTGGTTTAATGACATTCCTCAACCAAATCACCTTCTTTATGGGACCTTCATTTTCTCTTCAGATGGGGAGAGGAGAAACTATTTCTTGATTTGGTGTCTTGGGGACCATAATCATGTCTTAGATTTTAACCTATTAGGGTTCTCATTATCCCCTAATGGGCCAAACTTGTTTCCACTCATTAAGCCCATATCAATTTTTTGTTGGCAGTCTAATGGACTCATTGAATTAGATCACTTTATATTGAACTCATCTAAATGTAAATAACTGACGTAAATGTTATAATATAATATGTATCCCATATTAATTAATTAGGAATTATAAAATTTCTAACCATCTCCCACTTGGACTTCATATTAACCTTAGACATTTATATCACAAAATTTTTTAGGCGCGCAACCGTATGTTATTTAGTCTTAGACTCCTTTTATACAATCTGGTCCATCTCATATAGCAACAGCAAACCACTGTAGTTTTCATCACAACTCAGTGTGACTAAGCCACAATGATCACCACTGTTACTCATACTCGATGACATAGATCAAATATGGATAATCGGCATGGAAATTACATACAATGTGATCTTAATCATGCATATTTCCAACTAGTCCAAACTTTATTCTTTATAGAGATCAATCCAAAGTGCATTACAAATATTGCACACAAATCAAGCTCAAAATAGAATGATAAACATCAACTTTATTTCTGCAGAAAATTCAAACAATACAAATATCTGAAAAACATAAGATATAAAACATAAATGGTACTCCCACTAAACTAAGGTACTATTAGGAACTACACTCATATGAGCAGTGTGCTCATGAAAAAACTCTAGGTACCAAACTTTTAGTAAGTGGGTCAGCTAGCATGGAATTAGTCCCTATATATTCTATTGGAAATCTGCCTATTATGAATTCTTTCCTTAACAACCAGAAACTTGATGTCAATGAATTTTGACTTGGTTGTACTCCTATTGTTGTTGGAGTAAAGAATTGTAGAGTTATTGTCATAATAAATTTTCAATGGTCTTTCAATGCTATCGACCACATGCAAACTAGTGACAAAGTTTCGCAACCATATCTCGTGATTAGATGCCTCAAAACAAGCAATGAACTTCGCAGTCATGGTTGAAAAAGCTACAAGAGTCTGTTTAGCATACTTCCAAGAGATAGCTCCTCCAACCAACATATATATGTATCCAGAAATGGAGCGTTTGCTGTCTTGACATCCAACAAAATCAGAGTCTGAGTACCCGATGATCTCCAAATTGTCAGACTTCTGATAAGTGAGCATGCAGCCTTTTGTTCTCTTCAAGTAACGCATTACACGTTTCACTGCCTTCCAATGCTGCAATCCAAGATTACTCAAGTATCTGCCCAGAACTCCTACGACAAATGCTATGTCGGGACGAGTACAAACTTGAGCATACATCAAACTTCCTACTACTGACACATAGGGAATCTTCTACATCTCAGTTCTTTCAAGGTCATTATTGGGGCATTGTTTGAGACTGAATTTGTCTCCTTTAGCTATTGGGGTATCTCTTGGTTTACTATCTTTCATGTCGAATCTATCAAGTACTTTATCGATATAGCTCTCTTGTGACAACCTTAGGATACCTTGAGAGCGATCTCGTAGTATCTTAATACCTAACACAAAAGAAGCTTCCCCAAGATCTTTCATTTCGAAATTTTTCGTTAGAAATCTCTTGGTCTCCTGTGAGAATCCTATATCTCTGCTAGCAAGAAGTATATCATCGACATATAATACCAAGAATATGTATTTACTCCCACTGAACTTATGATATATAGAATCATCAACTGCATTTGCCTCGAAACCATATGAGGTAATAACTTGATGGAACTTGAAATACCATTGACAGGAAGCTTGTTTGAGACCATATATGGATTTCTTTAGTTTGCATACCATGGACTTTGAGTCACCTAACACAAAGTTTTTTGGTTGCACCATATAATTTGTTTCTTCAATGTCACCCTTTAGGAACGCAGTCTTGACATCCATCTGATGTAGCTCTAATTAAGTCAAAATGAGCTACCAGTACCATTATAGTTCTAAAAGAATCCTTTGAATATACTGGAGAAAAGGTTTCTTTATAGTCAATGCCTTCCTTCTGAGTAAAGCCTTTAGCCACTAGAAGGGCCTTATATCTCTCGATATTACCCTTTGAATCCTTCTTAGTATTAAATATCCATTTACAACCAATAGGTTTCACACCTTCAAGAAATTCAACTAGATCCCAAACTTCATTATCTTTCATAGACTTCATCTCATCCTTCATGGCATCAATCCATTTTTGAGAGTTAGAACTGCACATAGCTTGACAGAAGTTGATTGGATCATCCTCTGTTAAACCAACGCCATCCTCATGTTCTTGGAGAAATATAATATAATCATTTGAGATTGCACTTCTCCTCTCTCTAATGGATCTCCTTAATGACACTTCTTAAGGTTGTTGAGGTTGCTCTAAAGGTATTTGAGGGAGAACCTAATTGTTGTCCTGTTCTGGAACAATGTCAATAGTTTGAACATTGTCTTCTATTACTAGAGTTGTGTCTTGAATAGTAATAGGTACGAGGACTTGATCACTGTAAATAACAAGTTCTTCCTCAAAGACAACATTCCTTATGTTCTTATATGTATAAAACAAAATACCAACATTGGACACGTACGAAATACCAATTTTGTACAAGAACTTATGTTCTCTTCCTTCCCAAACTCAACTTCCTCAAGAAATCTCGCATTTCCCGTCTCGAAAAAGGATCTTAAGGTGGGATTGTAAAATTTATAGCCCTGAGAGCGTTTAGCATAGCCAACAAAATAACAACTAATTGTTCTTGAGTCTAGCTTTCTTTCATGTGGCATATAAGGCTGTGCCTCATCCAGACAACTCCAAATGCGCAAATGTTTAATGCTTGGCCTTTTAACAGTCCAAAGTTCATAAGGGGTTTTGTTAACTGTTTTACATGACACCCTATTAAGGATGTAAACTGCGGTCTTTAAGGTTTCTCCCCAAAGTGGCTTTGGCAAAGAAGAATGACTAATCATACTTCTCACCATATCCTTAAGAGTTCGGTTTCTTTGTTCTGCTACACCATTCATGCTAGGTTTTGTAGAAGCAAGCTTCATGATGATGAATCAAGATTGATTCAAGTAGTTTTGATGATAACAAAGATGATGACAAAAAAAGCCCAAGAGAATGATTTCAAGAACAAGATTCAAGAATCAAGAGAAGTTTGATTTCAAGATTCAAGAGAAGATGAATTCAAGATTCAAGAAAAGAAATCAAGAAGACTTCACAAGGGAAGTATTGAAAAGATTTTTCAAAAAAACAAAGATAGCACAGTTTTGTTTTTCAAAAGGATTTTTCTCAAAATTTTCTAAGTTACCAGAGTTTTTACTCTCTGGTAATCGATTACCAATTTCCTGTAATCGATTACCAATGACAAAGTTTGATTTCAAAAGCTTTTAACTGAATTTGCAACGTTCCAATTGTTTTTTAAATGGTGTAATCAATTACAATATTTTGGTAATCGATTACGAGTGTATTTGAACGTTGAAATTCAAAATCAATTGTGAAGAGTCACATCCTTTCATAAAATGCTTTGTGTAATCGATTACATAGTTTTGGTAATCGATTACCAGTGACAAATTTTGAATAAAAATCAAAAGATGTAACTCTTCCAATGGTTTTCAGGTTTTTCTAAAGGTTATAACTCTTCCAATGGTTTTCTTGACCAGACATGAAGAGTCCATAAAAGTAAGACCTTGATTTGCATTTTAACAAGGTTTTTAACTTTGACAACCTTTATACACAACTTTTTTATAACCTTTTGATATTTTTCTTCTACTTCCTTTGCCAAAAGCTTTCTAAAGTTTTCTGGTTTCCAAACCTTGTTCTTTCACAGAAAACAAAAGTATGCAATATTTTTTCATTCTTTTCTCCCTTTGCCAAAAAGAATTCACCAAGGACTAACCGCCTGAATTCTTTTTATGTCTCTCTTCTCCCTTTTCCAAAAGAACAAAGGACTAACCGTCTGAATTCTTTTGTGTCTCCCTTCTCCCTTTTCAAAGAATTCAAAACGACACAGTCTAAGAATTCTTTTGATTCTTCTCTTTCCCTTAAACAAAAGATTTCAAACGACTAACCGTCTAAGATATCTTTTGTTTCCCCTTCACAAAGTTTCAAAGGACTAACCGCCTGAGAACTTTGTCTTAACACATTAGAGGGTACATCCTTTGTGGTACAAGTAGAGGGTACATCTACTTGGGTTGTTGTGACTGAGAACAAGAGAGGGTACATCTCTTGTGGATCAGTTCAAGTGGAGGGTACATCCACTTGGTTGTTCAAAGAGAACAAGGGAGGGTACATCCCTTATGAATCTTTGCTTGTAAAGGATTTTACAAGGTTGAAAAGAAATCTCAAGGACCGCAGGTCGCTTGGGGACTGGATGTAGGCACGGGTTGTTGCCGAACCAGTATAAAACTCTTGTGTTTGTCTTCCTCTTCCCTACACTCTTTAATTTCCGTTGTGCACTTTAATTATCACTTTTAATTTTGGTTAAGTTTCTAATTTTGTTCTTTACTTTCTTAACATTATAGTAAAAGCCTAATTGAATTTAGTAACATTAAGAAGGATATATTTTTAATTAGTAAAAGTTCATCAATAATTAATTCAACCCCCCCTTCTTAATTATTCTGAGGCCACTTGATCCAACAGGTTTTCTCGGCAAAGTGTATTGCGGAATAATTCTACACTCTTTGAGGACAAGTGCAAAAGGACCTGGACGTTGTTCTCCTGATCCATCATATCTGCCATAGTACTCACCACCACGGTCAGATTTGACAGCCTTAATTTTCTTTCCAAGTTGAAGTTCAACCTCAACCTTGAAAGTCTTAAAAATCTCTAGGGATTGGGACTTCTCATGTATCAAATATAGGTAACCGTATCTAGAGTAGTCATCTATGAACGTAATGAAATATTGTTGTCCATTCCAAGAAGTTGTAGGAAAAGGACCACAAATGTCTGTATGCACTAGTTGTAAGACGTCTTTAGCTCTTTCGGAACCTAATTTCCTTATGTTTGTTCGTTTTCCCTTTATGCATTCAACACAGACCTTAAAGTCCGATAAATCCAAAGGGTCAAGAATTTCATCCAACACAAGTCTCTGAATTCTCTGTTTAGAGATATGGCCTAAACGCTTATGTCATAAGGTGGCTGAATTCTCATTCAATTTTCATTTTGTACCACGTGAACTTGTTTGTAGTATTTCATTATAGGAACTAACAACATCGAGCATGTAAAGATTATCAATTAAAGAACCAGAACCAACCATATTTGAATTTTGATAGAGACTAACTTTATTATTTCCAAATGAACAAGAAAATCCAAATTTGTCCAAACTAGAAATAGAAATTAAATTATGTCAAAAAGATGGTACAACAAAAGTCTCAAATAAATCCAAATAAAATCCAGTTTTTAACTGTAATCTAAAAGTTCCAACAGCTTCCACTGCAAACTTCTTGCCATCACCCACAAAGATGAACATTTCATCATCACTTGGTCGTCGGCTCCACAGGAAACCCTGCATAGTCATTCTTATGTGAGTAGTAGCATCAGAATTTACCCTCCAATTATCTTTAGGTACAAAAGCCAAATTAACTTCAGAACAAACTAGAGTAAGAAATTTACCTTTCTTCACACGTCATGCGACATATTTGGGACACTCTTTCTTCATGTGTTCTGACTTCTTGCAAAAGTAATAGGTAAATTCCCCATCCTTCTTTTGTATCTTTTGTTGAGAATTCCCTTTCGTGGCACCCTTAGTCTTCTTCCTTTTCTTATTTTGAGAGGTCGAAGTTAAGTGAGCATTTTCAGTCCTATCTCTCTGTAGCCTCTCCTCCTCTTGCACACAATGAGATATAAGCTCATTGAAGGACCATTTGTCCTTTTGAGTGTTATAGCTCACTTTTAATTGCCCAAAGTGTGCAGGAAGCAAGATCAAACCAAGTGCACGAGCAGGTTTTCACCAAGCTCTAACTTAAGTGACTTAAGTTTCGATGCGAGATTGAACATCTCCATAATGTACTCTCTTATGTTCCCTTTGCCTTTATACTTCATGGAGATGAGTTTAGCCAAAAGGTTACTCGTCTCCGTTTTTTTCATTTTTTGCAAAGTATTGCTCAATTTTCTCAAGGAATTTGTTTGCACTTTGATCCTCAGAAATAGAGCCCTAAAACGCCTCTAGAATAGAGTGCTTCATGATCATAAGGCACATTTGGTTAGACCGATCCCACTTCTCAATTTTTACCTCATTAGAGGTTTCCAGAGTAAAAATGGGTCATTCCGTCCTCAATGCCAAGTCCAAATCCATGCAGCCATGAACAATTTCTATGGCTTCCTTCCAAACCTTAAAATTTGTCTCATTCAGCATTGGGATAGAATTCACTTGGGCAGTAACATTTGCAACACTGGCAATATTAACTAAAGAGAGAACAAAAACTAATAACATGTTCACAAATAATCAAGCAAGTTATATAAAGTATATATATAACAAGACATGCAAATATTTTCCATAACAGATCCATCACAAGATACCCAGCACAACATTAATTCTAGTCTTTGGACAGAGAAATTAATTCGTAATTGGTACTCTCAACGCAATGATCAAATATTGACAATTAGTTCTATCAAATAATAGTCTTTCTTTGGACCGACTATTATTCACATGAAAAAAAAAACTTTATAATTGTCATATTTATCATCGTAGGTATGTTATTATTTGGCCAAATTGTGTCTTCCTTTGGGCCGAACACATTCGCATAAATAATTTTATACTAACATCCATGCAATTTAATTAAATCAATTTACACAATAGAGGTTACTTTGGTAGCATAACGGTTCAATCAATTTAATTAAAATTATTGGACACGCAAATAAATGGAAAGGATCCGTAATGGTTAAATTTACACCCAATTATAATAGCAGTAAATATTTGAAAACAACATCATGGTAAACTAATTACACATCCAAAACGAACATACCACAATACTATCACAAATTTATGCTAACCATAAGAATATCATATAGTATCAGCCTATCACCGATTCATGAAGGAAAAATAGTTGGCAAAAAAAATAAAAAATTATTCATATAAGACAAAAAAACCATTGTCTTATTATTGATTCATATAAACAAACAAACAAATATATATATATATATATATATATATATGAAATTGTGTCACGTACAAAACATCATGATAATGACATACATATAAATTCACAAATCGCACACAATGACCTTATAAAAATATAAGTCCTTGTGGCTTTGTATTTGACGTAAAGAGTTGTCGTAAACCTTATATGTATAAAACAAAACAAAAAACTTTTTTCTCACGAAATATATATTGTTCAAGAAAACCAACGCCGGATACGAAGAACCTTTATCCCAAATAGAATAATATGTAAGCACACGCGACACAAACAAAAATAGTATACAAACCCGTAAATCAAATGCAAAGGCTTTTTGTTCATTTGAAAAAAACAAAAATAGTTTCTCCCCAAAATAAAATTAGGGTTCATACAACTAAAACGATCCAGATATAATACATATCAAACAATTTTAAATCCCAATAACAGTAATGGTGGCTCTGATACCACTTGTTAGAATTTTTAATAAACCTTATAAAAGGTCAAATACCACTTATTGAAATTTTAGGGGATCCTTATAAAATATCAATAACCACCAAAACACATTATGTCAAATTATCAAGAGATTTTAAGAAATACCTGAATTCATAAAGCTTGATCAACACACAGCGGAATCTTACAACGGTCACAAACAATTCATTTAATGACAAATCCAACATGTGTATTATATGAGAAACACGGAGTAACATAATATATATGATACACAACTTTATTCCAAAATACATTAATGAACTTTAATATATATTCAAAAAAATAATAAAATAAATTCAATTGGTCAATCCAATCTAACCTATCATTTGATCCACTGAGTTAGTGGGTTAAACTTTTCAACCCACCATTTGAACATGTTAGAAAGGTTAATCAGTCAAATAATCCTTTTCGACATCTCTAGCTAATAATAAATATAATAACCTTGGAAGTGTAAGATGGCCAATTCACGTCATGCATGCACTTTGCGACTCAGCAAACACGAAAAGAGACAGATCGACGACCAAAATGGTAAAGAAAAATTGTCCTAATTAATCATCTTAATTAGCATGAAACTTATTATTAGCATTTTGCATCATATCATTGCACTAGTCCCATATTATATGTAGGTTAAATTACTCAAGTTCATATCTTTTTAGTTCCTATAGGGATTAAAAAGATCACTTTCAAAACTACAGAAACTAAAAGAGAATAAATATAAACTACAAAGACTAAAAAGATCACTTTCAAATTATAGAGATTAAAAAGTAAGAATCATGAACTTATATGTATTATGTCAGCAAATCATTCAACACTGAATGGACGACAAACGGCCAAAATGGGAGAGAAATAAAAATGGTCCAAATCAACGAAGCAAGTCTTAGAAACACTAGCATTGCAACATGCATCATTATTTAGAAATCCCCCTCTTTTACACTCCAAAAACGTTAATGTACGTGAGAATTCAAATTAGTATAGGCACCATCACTCAGTATTCACCCTAACAAAAGGCAAGAAAAACACTTGGACTCAAAAGCATTAACTAAATCCTTACTTCTAGGTACCAAGAACTGATGTCCACAAAAAATTATTGGTTCTTTTTATTACTAGTTCACTAGCAAAAATCAAACCAACAACCAACATTGACTATATTTCTTTATTTTATTTTTTTGAAGAAAAAAAATAGCAAGATAAAACCGTAAATATTTGTATTCTTGCGAACACACTTGATAGTAATTTCTATGACTATAGTTTTTATTCCGTCAACACCCACCCTAGTTTGTTATATACGTAGCTGCATTATTCTGAATGAGGAGCACATGAAATGGTGAACTTTCAGCAAAAAGCACGCAAAAGTTTTTGTTACGAAGGAAGCAAATTGTCGATTATGTTGACGGGTAAAATCATCTAGGTGGCACTACTAGAAAATAGGTTTTCTACATCGGTTATTGGCGCCTTTCTACATCGGTTACCATGCGTCGTTGTAATCCGGTGTCGTTGAAACACAACGACGGTTGAGCGACCGATGTTGAATTCTAACACTCTACATCGGTTATTAGGACAACCAATGTAGAAATCTGCCCATTTTAAGACGGGTTGGTCTCCAAACCCGTCTTAGAATGCCAGATTTCTACATCGGTTGTCCTGAAAACCGATGTAGAAAGTCATCATTCTACATAGGTTGTGGCCTGAACCGATGTAGAATTATTAATTATTTTTAATTTTTTTTACTTTTTGGAAGCAAGAATTATTATGGCATAAAAATTGGTAGCATGGTCATTTCATTAAAAAATATTTCTACAAACTAACTAGTAATTATTAAACTAAATTGTTCATACGAAGATAGAACAAAAGAATAAAATTAATCAAATTTGAACATGGATACTATATACATTTAGCAGAAAAACTGTCTAAAAGTGCTGCTCACTAAATTGTAATGTAAAAACAAGTTGAGACAAGTTGAGCATTTCAATAACTAACCCTGTCCAACTCCCTCTCAGTAATTTTGGCAACATAATGAACATGATGGACAACATAAAAGTTTAGCAGCATATTACTTTCCAGGCTCACAAATTACAAAAGCAAATAAGATCAAACATCTTGCCACAAAATTTTAACAAGAATGAATGAATGATACCCTACATTGTGAAAGAATAATGGCATAATCAGATCAGAAAACCTTTTTTCCCCATCCACCACCAACAAAGAATAAAGGACCAAAAAAGGCTTAATCTTAAGACAAATAACACTACCCAGAAAACAAAAAGCAACCAAAGAAAGTGCATGATAACCTTACAAGTTAAGTAATGAAATACAAGTATTATGGAAACCCTAAAACAAAATGCATCAAGACTCAAGCAAGTTTATAATCCCCTGCAGAAATTTGTGATCAACCATCTCAAGTGCATCATCAGCATCTCCACAACACAAGTGACAAGAGGCGAGATTCAAGGAATAGTCCAATAAGGTTAACTTTCAACTACTTCAAATAAGCAAGCGAATTGCATACCAGCTGCTATGTTTCTCCAAAAGGAGGCTAAGATTTTGCAATTTGTTGTAATGTATCCATTACAATTTGTTGTAACCTACTCATACAAGGTCCATTCTGCACAGCGAAACAAACATTAGTCAAAAGTCAAATTGAATAAAATAGTTGATTTTCTAGCCTGCTCAATTGAGTTTCCTCGGCTTTGGTAACCATCTTCTTTCACCCAATTCACTCGCAAATATTTCATTTATACGTTATTATAATAATATAATATTTTAAATATACACTATATTAAAAAAATATACAACTTGATAATTATTACATTTATGTATCTTAATTAAAATAATTAGTGTAAAAGCAAAGTTTCATGATGAATCAAGATTGATTCAAAGATATTTTGAGATAACAAAGATGATGACAAAGGTGATGACAAAAAGCTCAAAGGTCAATCAAAGAATGAGTTCAAGATAAAATCAAGAACACTTCAAGATTAAAGAGGAAAGTTGATTTCAAGAATCAAGAATCAAGATTCAAGGATCAAGCTTCCAAGAATCAAGATCAAGATTCAAGACTCAAGATTCAAGAATCAAGAGAAGACTTAATCAAGATAAGTATAAAAAAGTTTTTTCAAAAACTGAGTAGCACACGGATTTTTCTCAAAACATCAAAGAGTTTTTACTCTCTGGTAATCGATTACCAAATTATTGTAATCGATTACTAGTAGCAAAATGAATTTGAAAAAGTTTTCAAATGAATTTACAACGTTCCAATTAATTTCAAAAAGCTGTAATCGATTACAATATTTTAGTAATCGATTACCAGTGTCTTTGAACGTTAAAATTCAAATTCAAATGTGAAGAGTCACATTCTTTTACATAAAAGCTTTGTGTAATCGATTACACTGATTTGGTAATCGATTACCAGTGATTATTTCTGAATAATTCAAAATATATAACTCTTCAAATGGTTTTTGACTTTTTCAAATTGGTTTTAAGTTTTTCTAAAAGTCATAACTCTTCCAAATGGTTCTCTTGACCAGACATGAAGAGTTTATAAAAGCAAGGCTTTGTTTTCCATTTTTAATTAATCTTTTCTAACAATCCAATCAGTCTATTACAATCCTTTACAAGCCTTGAATCTCTTTGAACTTCTTCTTCTTCTTTGTGCCAAAAGCTTTCCATAGTTTTCTGATTTTTCTAAACCTTGAAAACTTGTGTTATTCATTCTTTTCATCTTTCTTCCCTTTGCCAAAAAAAATTCGCCAAGGACTAACCGCCTGAATTTTTTTTGTGTCTCTCTTCTCCCTTTTCCAAAAGAACAAAGGACTAACCGCCTAAATTCTTTTATGTCTCCCTTCTCTCTTGTCAAAGAATTCAAAACGATAGTCTGATAATTCTTTTTATTCTTCCCTTTTTCATATACAAAAGACTTCAAAGGACTAACCGCTTGAGAATTCTTTTGTATCCCCATTCACAAAGTTTCGAAGGTTTAACAGCCTGAGAACTTTGTCTTAACATATTTGAGGGTACATTCTTTGTGGTACAAGTAGAGGGTACATCTACTTGGGTTGTTGATTGAGAACAAGAGAGGGTACATCTCTTGTGGATCAGTTCTAGTGGAGGGTACATCCACTAGGTTCAAAGAGAACAAGGGAAGGTACATCCCTTGTGAATCTTTGCTTGTAAAAGGATTTTTACAAGGTTGAAAGAAATCTCAAGGACCGCAAGTCGCTTGGGAACTAGATGTAGGCACGGATTGTTGCCGAACCAGTATAAAAACTCTTTGTGTTTGTCTCCTTCTTCCCTACTCTTTTATTTTTCGCTGTGCATTTTAATTTCTGCTTTTACTTTTGGTTAAAATTCTCTTCTACTCCTTATTCTCTTAAGAACATAGTAAAAAAGAGTAATTTTTAAATTAGGAAAGATTTATGAATAATTAATTTAACCCCCTTCTTAATTATTCTGAAGTCACTTGATCCAACAATTAGTAAAAAAATAAATTTACATTAAATATTTTTAACTACTAATTGAGTAACTGCAATATTTGATCTGTTTACTAATTAGAGTTCCAAATGAGCTCCTGACTAGAATATTTTTATGAATTTCTCAATTAATGCCTCAATGACACGTAGAATTCTTTTTTCGCCTTACACCAATTTAAACGTTTCTAGCTAAAACAAAGGTAGAAAAATTTGACAACTTAAAGCCACCAGTTCATTGGTATATTATTTTATAAAGAAATTTTTATAATGTTTTTTTTAATTAAAAACATTCACAACACCGTAAAATTACTTTAAGACTATATATATTATTTTAAAAGGAATCAAGTATATATTCATTCCCCTTGTATAACTGCATTTGACCAATAAAATTGTTGATTTTGATAATCTAATTTCATAAATTAATTTTTTATATGTTTATAATGACTCCAATCAATATGAGGAAACAACAGCCCATTTTCAAGGGACTATCAAATGACATAAACGATTCAATGAATATGATAACTCATATCGCATCTTGCAAATAAAATAAATTTAGTAATATTGTATACATAAAAGGTAACCGAGAAGAATTGATAGTGGATGGTATAAATAGTACTATAATTTCGTAGCAGGCCCCACTTAATACCAATTTATTTCTCTTTGTTAATTGGACAATCGACCATTTGCCAGCAAATTTTGTTCAAATTTATTCGGGCTATTAACTTAAATTTTATCCCAAGTGATAAATTTGAAAAAAAATTACCCCAAATGATCATTTCGCCATCAATAATAGCTACTGTCTAAATAATCAAAATCGACACTAATTACGGATATAAACATTCATATTCCTTAACAAAAAACATCTAAATAATTTATCAAAAATATTATAAAAATAAAAAATATAATTTTTGGCTGAGTGACCAATCAATTATGTGTAAAAAAAACAAAAACAAAACAATTATTTATTTAAAATAATAACAAAGCGTGGCAGAGAGAGAATCATAGAAGGCGTTGGTCGAACCTCGCTTGCAGCCACGGTTCTTGCCGGAGTCGATCGGAGCTGCGTCGTTGGCAGAGCCGTTTCCAGCGGCGTCGCGAAGGAGCTTGTACTGCGAGAGGTTGTTCATACTCACTCTTCCTCATGGAGTCTACCACGACTCTGACGCCGAACAGCATGATCTTGTCGGAGACGACGGAGTTGGCGATTCTTAAAATCGAAATAGCGGCGAGTATAGGTAATAATAGTTGAATGGTGAATGAAAGAGAGATATTTAGGAAGAGTTAGGAAACTAGAGAGAGCGAGAACCCTAGGCTTGGCCATGCGACCGAGCTTAAAGGAAGATTTTCCTAAGATGCCGTGACTCTTGGCAAAGACAGGGAAGAGAAAGAGGCAGAGAGAGGGAAGAGAAAGAGGCAGAGTGAGGGAAAGCGGAGGCAAGGAAGGGGAAGAGGTAGAGGGAAGAGAAAGAGGCAGAGAGAGGGAAAGCGGAAATGTGCACTGTCGGAGGAGAGAGAGAGAGAGAGTCACAACAGGATGAAAGGTAAAATATGAGATTTGTATTATATACATATAGAGAGAAATCCATGTACTAAGTGTGAAAAGTTTTCACAGTTATTTTAAAAAAATGGCTTAAATATATGTTAGCTAGTAAATAATTTTTTTTTGAATTTTTTATATTTTTTTATTGAGTTTCTAATAAAACAAATTTTATTTTTGGTTTTTATTATTTTATTTTAATCCTTTTAATATATTTATTTTTTATTTTTTGTTTCTATAATAGGTATATAATTTGATATTAGTCCTTATTAAATATTTTTTAAAGGACCTAATACAAAATGAATAAGATTTATTAGAAAGTCTGAAAACAAAATTTATTAATTTATCTAAGGATAAAAAAATTTTAAAAAAAAATTAGAGACTCAACACAAAGAAAATTGTTAAGTTGATTAACTTTTATAAAAAAAAAATCATCTTAAAACTTAAATGACTAAAAAAATCTAACTCAATTGATTAAGAAAAAGTGTATGAGTGCTGTAAAAACTTCCCGTGTTATCTTCTATTCTACATTTTAAAAAAAATCTTAAAACTTAAACGTTATATTTATTATAATTTGTTATGGATTCACAATTTAAAACTTTAAATATTTTAGTTTTATAGTGTGCGCATATAAATTAAACTTATATATATTATTTGAAAATAAAATGAGGTAAAACATGAAATTTAAAAGTATTACATTTTTTGTTTCATTAAAAACATAATTTAAACCAAAAGAGAACTGCATGCATGCTATTTCATGTTTGTTTTTCTTTTCTTTGCGTGAATGTTTCGTATTAAAAATTGGTTCCTAGTTGTTGTTTTTTTTTGTTTGAAAGAATTAAAAGCTTGTTTATTGAATTAGAAATATTTAGTAAAATTATCGAATTGAAATACAAGAACACGGTTAATTATCAAGGGATCTAACAACATAATTATATACATGTTTAATCTAATTTACCGTACATTACGTGTGTGCTATACTAGCTCTAACTAGTATGCTTGGGTAGTTGGATTAATATGGAGGTTCGGTGGCTGTCTCCAAGTAAATCTTTAATCTGCTCATGTTACTGCATTGAGTATAATGCTTTTGTCTCTTAATTATATAATCAACTAAATCTAATTATGGTGGATAGTTAGTAGATTCGATGTTTACGTAGATAGACGTATTATTAACACAATCTAATATTCATTATCAAGGAGTTTACTCAGTCAAGTAAACGTGAGTGACATTCTTTTGGTGGCCTACACAATTTGGAAATATTTGACGAAGTGCAGAAGAAACTAACGTCTTAGAAGTAGAATTTTCAACACCATGGATGTTTATTTTATATAATTAAAATTTATAAATATATAAATTATATATCATTAATAATCATGCTTATAGTTTAAGATAATTTTATACTGTAAAATAATCAAAAAATTATCTTTGATATGAATTTTGATATAATTATTATAAAAATTAATACATTTATAATATATGATAGTTTATCATTAAATCACATTGTAAAATTTGTTTATATGTTACGTCATCTATTTTTTTATAAATATTTTTGTAATGTAAATTATATTTGAGATTTATGATAAATAATTTATATTATGATATAATGTTATTTTTAATTATTGATAATTTTAAAAAGTAATAATAAATTCAATTTAAAACTAAAAATATTTAAAATAATAAATCGAAAAAGGTAAGAGGTTAATATTTTTTATAAAAAAAAAAGTACTCTCAACAGATTCCTAAAAACGCTTTAAAAAATAACAATTAAAATTACTTTCATTCAATTAAAAATAGTAGTATATTACCCGATACACACTATAAATAAAGAGGAGTATGATGTGTTCAAATCAAGCTAAAGTGCTAAACCACTCTACCCACATTAATTAACCCGTCACTCTTAGCCACCAACAGTTATTACCATTGATATTTCATCTTATCCTATTATTTCCTTTCTTTATACCCTTATGCTTCATAAACTATGTACGTAGCAACAAGCCACTGCCTCATACATGAGCAATATTTGTTGCTCAATATGAAGCACAACCTTGTATTCAACCCTGTCAAATCTGAAAAACTGGTCCATTGGAACCAAAGTGGTGATTGCTGTCAGTGGAATGGAGTAACATGCAATGAGCTGGGGCGTGTGATTGGTCTTGATTTAAGCGAAGAATTCATTACTGAGGGGCTAGACAATTCTAGTCTGACCTTCCTTCCATCTGCGATATCTGTAGGAATTGAATTTGGCTCACAATGACTTTGGTTCTGTGATTCCTTCAAGTTTGGCTTGCTGAAAAATTTGAGGTACTTGAATCTGTCAAATGCTGGCTTTGAGGGGCAAATTCCAATTGAGATTGCTCTTCTAACAAAGCAGGCTACTCTTGACTTATCTACTTCATTTAATTTACTGCATAGTCTAAAACTTGAGAAGCCAAACATAGGAATGCTTATGCAGAACCTCACAGAAATCACAGAACTCTATCTGGATGGTGTAATGGCATCTGCCACTGGAAAGGAGTGGTCTCATGCATTATCTTCAATGCAAAAGCTTCAAATTTTGAGCGAGTCATCCTGTAACCTCTCAGGAACAATTGATTCTTCACTATCTAAGCTAGTCTCCCAGTGATTCAATTGGATTTGAATATGTCAAGTCCAATACTAGAATCCTTGGCAAATCTCTCAAATTTGACCACCCTGCAGCTCAGCAATTGTGCATTAACTGATGTTTTTCCTAAGGGTATCTTCCAAATGCAAAAGCTAAAGATCCTTGATGTGTCATATAATCAGGATCCTCATGGTTCCTTGCCAAACTTCCCACAAGAAGGATATCTTCAAACCTTGAGTCTTAGCAATACAAATATCTCCGGACAGTTACCAAGTACTATTTCCGATTTGAAGCACTTGGCTATAGTAGATTTATATGGCTGTCAATTTAATGGAACACTCCCAGTTTCATTGTCAAAACTCTCCCAACTTTTTCACATGGACTTGTCATTCAATAACTTCTCTGGCCCTCTACCATCTCTCAATATGTCCAATAATCTCAAGTATCTATCCCTTTTCCAAAATGCTCTCACAGGACCAATCACATCCACTCAATGGGAGAAGCTTTTAAACCTCATTAGCATCAATTTCGGCGATAACTCCTTTAGTGGAAAATTTCCCTCAACCCTATTCACACTTCCATCACTACAAGAGCTTATTCTTTCTCATAATGGATTTGATGGTGTGTTGGATGAATTCCCAAAAGTGTCTTTCTCCAATTTACAGTCTGTTGATTTGAGCAACGACAAATTGCAAGGGCCTATTCCAAAGTCATTTCTCCATCTAAAAAATCTTGGTTACCTCCTTCTCTCTTCAAATCAATTCAATGGCACTATATGGCTAGATATGTTTCACAGAATGCAGTATCTGCAGACATTAGGCCTTTCTCACAACAACTTGACAGTTGATATCACTTCTAGTGGAGATCATGGCCTTTCAGCATTTCCTAACATGACAAATCTGCTTTTGGCTGACTGCAACTTAAGGAAATTTCCATCTTTCTTGTAAAATCAATCCCAACTAGTTTCTCTAGACTTGTCCAACAATCAAATTCAAGGAATGATACCCAATTGGATTTGGAGATTTCATGATATGGTTTACTTGAATCTTTCCAACAATTTTCTGAGAGTCTTGGAAGGAACGTTGCAAAATATTAGTTCTAATATTTTGTGGTTGACCTTCACTCCAACCAACTGGGTCTATTCCTCTTTTCACAAAAATTGTTATCTGATAGGCAATAAGACCCAAAGGATAGGCCCAAAAGGAGGATTAAAACACCTCAGCATTTGAAAGATTATGTTTAAGGGAGTTTGGGCACCAATTATGTTATATCATAGTGCCCCACTATGCTATAATCAGTAGTGAATAATTCTGTTACTAGTGCTTTGTGTTTTGGCAATTATGTTATAGTGCTCTATTAGTGCATAGGTGATTCTATTACTGGCTTTTATCTGTTAGCAAGCACTAATAGCTATAAATATCTAAGATGTATTAACGGAAAGGGTAGAAAATAATATAAGCAATTTCCCTTTTCTATCTTAAGTTCTTACCCTACTTCATGTTCTACAATTCTACCTCTATCCATGTTCATAACATTGGTGCTTTCATTGCATACCCATGGCAGATTCCACACGTTTTAAATCCACCTTAGATCGTCTCGAAGATGCCATCGCAAAACTCACCTCCTCGCAACTAAACCTTACGGTCAACCAAACCACCATGTCCACTAAGCTCAACGACCTCACACAAAAAATGTCCTTCCTCGAAACCAACCAACCCTCACCTTCTTCCTCATCGGCCAACCCCACTTTCTCGCCCCCATCATCAGCCCCGTATCGTATGAAGCTCAAAGTGCCTCAATTTGATGGCTCAGACCCACTAGGGTGGATCTTCATGATCACCCAGTTCTTCAATTACCATGTGACCACTGATAGTGAACGTTTGACGATTCTCTCATTTTACATGGATGGTCCAGCACTTGCTTGGTTTCAGTAGATGTCTTGCAATGGACAAATCGCGTCCTGGTCCGGCTTCTTAAATGCACTGAAACCTCAATTTGATTCTTCTCATTATGATGATCCCACTAGGCCCTTGTTCACTCACAAAGGTACCGTCATTGACTATCTCACGGAGTTTGAAGCTTTGGCCAACCGAATCATTGGTCTCCCTCCTCCCTTTCTACTTAGTTACTTCATCTCGGGCTTGTCGCCGGACATTCGTCGTGAGATCCAAGCTCTACAACCTCTCAAGTTGCTTCACGCGACAGCATTAGCACGCCTTCAAGAGGAAAAACTCCTTGATTTGTGTCGGTTTTTTCGCGGTCACACCTCTTCCCAAGGCTTGTTCGCTCCTCGACTACCTCGCCAAGCCTTATCTTCGTCCTTGTTGCCACCACCACCCTTACTGCCAACACCACCTAAATCGACCATTCCTTATAAACGCTTTTTGCTGGAGGAATTGGCAATGCAACGTGAAAAGGGGGTCTGCTTCAATTGAGATAAGCCCTTTAGTAGAGGCCATTGTTGCTCTTCCAAGTTCTTCCTCTTAATCGCGGACGAGGACGAGCCACCACCAGGGGATTATGCACCATCAGAGGACCATAACCTTGAACCCGAATTAGATGACCCATCTCGAGCCCAAATCAGCTTTCACGTGATTTTGGGCCATGTTGCTCCTGACACCTTATGGTTAGTGGGCCGCATCACTAATCAAAAGGTGTTGATATTAATTGATGGGGGTAGCACCCACAATTTCACTCAGGAACGTCTATTTGAAGCATTGGGCCTGCGTACCCAGCCCACTTATTCATTACGATTCACGGTGGGTAACGGCAATGAGCTCGACTGTCTTCACTTTTGCGGCAATGTCTCCATCCATGTCCATGGACATGTCTTCACCATTGATTTTCACATCCTGCCTCTGAGGGGAGAAGACCTCATTTTAGGCATTCAATGGTTGAAGTCACTTGGTCCCATTCTTATGAACTATAGTGACTTAACAATGCGGTTTTTCACGAAAGCAGGGTTATTCAACTACAGGGCACCCATGACAGGGACCTCGACTCTGTCAACACTAATCTGCTTCAACGAATGGTCAAGACAGATAGCACAAGCACTTTCTTCCATATTCGAGTCACAGAGCTCCCTTCAGACCAAACTCCATTAGTGACTCACCCTAAAGTCACCTTGCTTATTCAAAAGTTTGATAGCCTCTTCCAGTAGCCCACTTGCTTACAGCCACCACAACCCACCAATCATACTATCAAGCTTCTTATGAACTCCGCGCCTGTGAATGTGCATCCCTACCGCTATCCCCATTTTCAGAAGCAAGAAATTGAATGGCAGGTGGATATGATGTTGAGAAATGAAATCATTAGGCCCAACACCAATCCATTTTCATCATCTGTCTTGTTGGTGAAGAAGCGAGATGGATTGTGGCATTTATGTGTGGATTACAAAGCCTTGAGCACCATCACCATTAAAGATTGTTTTTCGATCCCGACGATGGATGAATTGTTGGAAGAATTAGGGAGCGCCTACTAGTATTCTAAACTCGAACTCCTATAGGGATACTACCAGATCCTCATGTGAGAAGAGAATGTGAACAAAATGGCCTTCCGAGCTCATCACAGACATTATGAATTCTGCATCAAGCCACTATGAATGGCACCTTCAAAACGTACCTACAAAAGTTCATCATTGTCTTCTTCCACGACATACTAATTTACAACAAGTTTTTTGGTGAACATTTGCATCACTTGGCACAAACATTCCACGACATACTAATTTACAACAGGATGCTATGGCAGCACCCTTCACCCACCTTTTGACAAAGGAGCACCTTGAGTGGTCAAAGGAGGCCCAATTTGCTTTTCAACAATTGAAGGTGGCAGTAAACACATTGCCAGTTTTGCTCCTATCAGATTTCTCCTCACCCTTCATGGTCGAGACTGGTGCCTTAGGAACAGGAATGGGTGCCATTTTGTCACAGGACGACCACCCTATTGCATTCTTCAATAAGCCATTATGCATAAAACTTTTACATGCCTCTACTTATGTTCAAGAATTATATGCCATTATCATCGCAATCAAGAAGTGGAGGCAGTACTTACTAGGTCATTCCTTTGTCATTCTGATGGACCATGGGAGCCTTAAGGAACTCATGGCCCAGCTCATGCCAACCCCAGAACAACAAAAATATTTACTTCACTTAATGGGTTACGATTTCACCATTCAATACAGGTCCAGCAGAACCATTGTGGTGGCAGACGTGCTATTGCGGATTCCTGAGTTTTCGTCGGGGATAGTTATTATTGTCAATGCCTCAATTCACATTTTTGTAGGACATTAAGCGTGAAATATCCAAACACCTAGAGTTTATCTCTCTGCAAAAGGAATTAAGGGACATTACCGTGGCTTATCTGGACCATACCCTTTCAGAGGACTTGATATTGCAGAAGGGTCGTATATGGTTACCTAGTGATCTGAAATTTATTCCTTTGCTATTACAGGAATTTCATTCATCTCCTACAGGGGGCCACATGGGCATCACTAAGACATTAGCTAGGTTGCAGGAGAACTTCACTTGGCAAACCATTAGAAAGGGTGTTCACCAATTTGTAACTCATTGTTGTGATTGCCAACACACTAAGAATGAACCTGCCAAACTTCTAGAACCTTTTCTAATTTCGGCTAGATCGTGGGAAGATTTGTCCTTAGACTTTATTGTGAGACTCCCTTCTTATAAAGGCAACACTGCAATTTTGGTCATGGTGGATAAATTTCCAAAGGTATTCACTTGGGGATGTTACCTTCTCATTATACAACATATATTGTCGCCATTTTATTTATGCACATTGTTGCAAAACACCATGGCATGCCCAGAAGTCTGGTATCGAATAAAGATCCTCTGTTCCTTAGAAAATTTTGGCAAGAGTTGTTCAAATTATCTGGCATAAAGTTGCACATGAACTTGGCCTATCATCCTCAATCTGACGGTTAAATAGAGTTATTGAACCGCATTATAGAGCAATACTTATGGTCCTTTGTGCATTCTAAACCATCAACCTGGGGTAAGTTATTATCATGGATAGAGTGGTCTTACAACACTTCCAAGAACGCGAGTATGGGTGTTTCACCATTCGAAGTCACTTTTGGAAGGAAACCACCAGTTGTTCCTCATTACATAGTAAAAACTTTAAACTTGGATGTCACCAAAACTTTGTTGACAAACAGGGACAAGGAATTTGAAAGGTTGCGCAGGAAGCTTCTCAAATCACAAGAACGAATGAAATATTTTACTGATCTCACTCGCTAGAAGGTTCATTACACCGTTGAGGATATCATTATGGTGAAACTATGTCCTTATTGGCCATCCTCAGCAATAGGTATCCCTTATTTGAAGCTTGCTAAACGTTACTATGGTCCTTTTCGAGTATTTGAACAAATTAGTAAAGTTGCTTATAAATTGTTGTTGTCAGATAACTCGCAAATTCACCTAGTATTCTATTGCTCCCTTCTAAAACCTTTTCATTCATCCTCACCAGATGCTCCTCAGCCCATCAGTCTTCCAGCTTCAGATGTGGACAATCATCCTTTCATTGCTCCTTTAACCATAATTAGTACTCGCTAGGATAATTCTAACCCTGAACCTCATCTAAAGGTGTTTGTTCAATGGTCTGGTCTAGCTCTTGATGACACTACGTGGAAAGACTAGGTAACTTTGAAGAATCTTTATCACCTTGAGGACAAGGTGATTTTTTATGCCCCAAGGAATGATAGGCAGCAAGACCTAAAGGACAAGCCCAAAAAGAGGATTAAAACACCTCTGCATTTGAAAGGTTATGTTTAAGGGAGTTTGGGCACCAATTCTACTATTTCATAGTGCCCTACTATGCTATAATCAGTAGTGAATAATTCTGTTAGTAGTGCTTTGTGTTTTGGCAATTCTATTATAGTGCTCCATTAGTGCATAGGTGATTTTGTTACTAGCCTTTGTCTGTTAGCAAGCACTAATAGCTATAAATATCTGAGATGTATTAATAGAAATGGGAGAAAATAATATAAGAAATTTCCCTTTTCTATCTTAAGTTCTTACCATGCTTCCTGTTCTGCAATTCTACCTCCATCCATGTTCATAACACTATCAATCTGGACTTCTCAAGTAATAGATTTAGCATTATCCTACCTGACATTAAAGAATACCTTCACTTCACATATGTCTTGTCCCTCTCAAACAAAAGCTTTCGTGGAAAAACCCTGAATCCTTTTGTAATTGTTCTACTCTTAGAATGCTTGATCTTTCCCATAATAGCTTCAATGGCTCCATTCCTGAGTGTTTGACCTCAAGGAGCAATACTCTAAGAGTATTGGATCTAGTTGGAAACAAGCTAACAGATTCATTTTCTTATACAGTTTCTAGTTCATGTCACCTAAGATTATTTAATCTCCATGGAAATCTCTTCGAAAGGTACCATTCCAAAATCTTTGGTCAATTGTCATAACCTTGAACTTCTAAACCTGGGAAATAATCTATTGAGTGATAGATTTCCATGCTTCTTAAGGAATATTTCCATTTTTGAGTGATGATTTTAAGGTCAAACAAATTCCATGGTTACCTTGGATGTGAACATAGCATTGGTAATTGGGAGATGCTTCAGATTGTCGACTTAGCCTCCAATAATTTCACTGGTACACTACCAAGAACACTCTTTCAAAGTTAGACAACAATGATGGATGATGAAGCTGAAGATAAAGAGAAGTCTGGCAAATTATTTTTGCATGTCTATGACTTGCATCATTCTTTGCATTACAAGGATATGGTGGTGAAAAAGGACAAAAGTCTTGTTTTGATATCAAACAAACCGATAGTCTCCTTATCTTATAGAACCGTTGAAAACTTATACTCTTATTGTGTCAATTCATACCAATTGCAATGGAGATGAGCCTTCTTGGATTCAGTTATTGTTGTCAACAAAGGCTTACAAATGAAGTTGGTCAAAATTCCTAATGTTTTCACTTCCTTGGATTTCTCATCAAAACATTTTGAAGGTTCACTGCCAGAAGAGCTTATGAGTTTAAGGGCATTGATAGTTCTTAACTTGCCACATAATGCATTTTCAAGCTACATCCCATCATCTCTAGGGAACTTGACACAAATTGAGTCCTTATACTTGCCAAAAAACATTTTGAGTGGAGGGATTCCCACAGGGATTGCAACTTTCTCCTTTCTCTCAGTTTTGAATCTCTCGTATAATCATTTGGTGGGAAAAATTCCAAGAGATACTCATATTCAGTCTTTTGAGGAAGATTCCTTTAAAAGGAATGAAGGGTTGTTTGGACCTCCACTAACCAAAAGTTGTACTAATGGTGGGGTAAAAGGATCACCAACACCACCATCTTCAACCTATAAAACAAAAAGTTCAATTTATTGGAATGTTTTAAGTGGTGAATTGGGATTCATTTTTGGCTTAGGATTAGTCATCCTTCCCTTTATTTTCTGCAAGAGATGGAGGTTGTGGTATTGCAAACACATGGAGGATTTGCTTTGTTGGATTTTCCCTCAGCTTTATTTTGTTATGAACATCCGGGAGAGAAAAGGTATAGATCCCTAAGGTGGAAGTTTAGTTGATTTTGTGGTGGTCAAGCAAATATAACATGTAATTTTCTTATAATCTTTGTTTTGTGGAATTCAGTACTACTATGCAAAAAATGGGGGTTTTGAACATTTTGGGTGTTTTTTGGAAAACATATTAATGATATGGATGGGTTTTGAAATTATTTATCTATCATGGGTGATTTTTGTCACATAAGAATTGGATGGTGTCAGGCGGAGTGACATCATTAAATTCGTTTTTTATCATTTAGTGTGTGGCGTTAGCATGTTTCATATCACTCATTCAGGTGATTTGAAAAATAATTGATGTCATCATATTTTATGTAACCGTCAATTTGTCTTTTGTCTTGTAGTGGTGACATCATCTTATATCATTCCTTTAGGTGGCTTATTAGAACAGATGACATCACTTTAATGTTGTCTCCTTCATTTTGTATTTAATAATTAAAATTATAATTAAATAATTTTAATAATTAATTTAATTTAAGTAAATTTAATAATTAAATAATTTAAGTGACGTTAATTGATTTAATTTAATTTAAGTAATTTTAATAATTAAATGATTTAAGGGATTTTAGATTTTAATAATTTTAATTTTAATTTAAGTGACTTTAATTAATTTTAAATGTTGTTTTTATTTTTATAATTTGTTGGTCTTGTGGTTTAGAGATATTGATTAGAATTTAGGATTAATAATTTTATTAGGTATGTGTTTCTATTTATTGATAGTTTTTTCTTGCATATTTTATAATCTACAGAAATTTCCTCTGCGTATATTTTCTTCACCAAATACAAAATTTTCCACAACATTTTATTCGTTAGTTTTGTGTCGAGAGAACCTTACTTTCTTATCATTTTCTCTTTACCAATTTCTTTCCTTTTATTTTTTTCTCAATCTAAACAGAAAATTACTGAAAGTTATCTAAAACACCAAGAATATGCACCTAAATAGAGAAAAAAAAAATACAAAAATAGTTTCAATTAATTGGTTTTGAACAATGGCCTATACCTTTTATTTCATAAGTATCCTTAATAATACATTTTATATTAAGAGACATTTTTATTTGTTAACTTTTGTGTTAAGAGAGCCTCACTTTCTCATTGTTTTCTCTCTATTCGATTTCTGTCGTTTGAACTTCTTTTTTCTCAATCCAAAATTTAAATTAGTGAAAGTTATCTAAACCACCAAGAATATGCACGAAAATATTCCCATCTACACCTCTCCCCCAAATAAAACACACACACTAAGACAACAAGAGGGATAAAATCAATTTCAAAGCATATATATTGGTGAGATGTCATAACAAGCGGTTGGTAAGCATCACAAAAAAAAAAATAGTTCCTGAACATGCCACGGTCTAACTTTTAAACTTCACTCACCAAAATTAAACAATATGTTATAGCATAGAAAGCGATTGAAACAGAATCCGAATGCTCCTTCAAGCATTAATCACTTTTATGGCCCTACTAAATTGTGCCAATTCAAGCACTTTGGATGTTAAGTCTCTTCCAATGCATAGTAAATCTTTTATTTTGATACATAAAGACTTCAGAGAAAGTGCAAATACAAACACAAAGTCATTGAGGATAAACCAACCAACCGCTCCAGAAAGGGCCCACAACGCACCACTTTGCTCCAAATTAGATTCAGAATATTTAGTGAGATGAATAAGTAGGGAAAGCAAAATCCAAATGAATTTCCTCCGACTCATTGTTTATACACTGTTGCCATACATTATGTGTCACAAACTCAAAAAAATCCAATTACTACCGAATGGTGGGTATGATCTTGGAGTATTTCTCATTTTCCACAGCCAATATATATTAATTTACAATAACGTGTTTTTCTGATAAATTTCAGAAGTACCATTAACAGTGTTAGCAACAAGCTTCTTAATATATTTTTTATTATTAATTAAAATTTATTAAAAACTATAAAGTTAGTAATGAGACTCTAAATAAGAAATACTAGTAGAATCTATAAAAATTTGTAATTTCATATAAATTTCATTTAATAATAAAGAAGTTATTCAAATAAGTATGTAAAAGAATGTGTTACTAGTCAAGTTTTTTTACTTTTGAATAGCAGCACAGTACTAGTAGTATTAGTTTGGATAGGATACTCGAGCAAATCTATTGAATATTTTATGCAAAATAGAAAAATCAAGAACTACACAAAAGGCCTTGTCTTCTATTTTGTTGCTTTCTTGTGTGGCAGGATTCATCTTGTTGTTTTGCAAGAAATCATTGCATTATATTTTGAAGGGCATAGTTCACATATAAAATGGAGGGTGCCAGGAAGAGAGAGCTATCTATCTCCTCCAGAAAATGGGGAACTGGGAGGGTTGGAGGTACATCAAGAGGCTGTCTATCTACCCAATTAAGAGCATCCTTCGTAAAGTGACTTCAAACTTCAGGTTCAAATCTGAAGGTAAGACTACTTTGAGATTGAGATTGAGATTTCAATATTCCATCATTCATCAATGATTCTGGATCACAAGAAGTGAACTTACTTGTATCTGCTTTGTGTTTGCTAATTTGTTTATTTATGGTATTGAATACACAGGCCACAGAAATGGACTTCTTAGTCTTTATAAGGACATGGAGTCTTGTGGGGAATATGCAGATATCCAAGTCATGTGGAAAATGATTGAATCTTCCTCACCTCAATATGCTTGCTGCCACAAGAAAAGGATCAATAGGTCTTCATATTGGGTGGTCTGTTTCAGGCCAACATGAACTGTTTTTTGAGTGGTCAGTTTCTCTTGGTGGGATGAGTTCACATGTTTTAAGTATGATAGGTGGGTGTATAAGAGAAGGGAAATCAAAATTTTCCTCATGTCAGTTCCATTTCTTCAGCCTCTATACCTTCCATCACATCATTACCAAAGGAAGTCAAAGTGAATGATCAAAGTCTAAATTTGAATCTCTTGTAGAAGCCAGTATCTGCTGAGTTTAGTCTATATTTTGGGTCTGGGTCTAGATTTTGTTTTCTAGCATACAAGTTCAAATGAACTTTATTTTGCAAACTTAAGTTTTAAAAACAAACCTAATGTTGTTTTCGTTTGAAACATAGTTTGAAGTATAACTCAAGTGTGTGAAATTTACTGAAGAGGAAACCAAACATCACGGTTAAATTTAGCAAGACAAATTACCAAACAAGACTGTACATTCAATACAGCTGAACAGAAACCAAATACAGCCAAAAGCATTACCATCATCCATCTCCTTCAAAAAAAGTAAATTTCCTACAAAAGACGCATAAACTACAAACTAAGCATTCTAATTGGGAATGCAAGCGACATTATATCAAAGCTAATATAGTTGTGGTTAATGCAGCTCTTATCATTACCAATATCCAAATTGGCAATTTCCACTTGTGTGTCATTTCTTTTGGTAAGCTGATACAAATGTATGTTCATTTTAAACCACAACAACCTCTTTTAAATAATTCAGTATTATAGGTATCAGTAAGGGTTATGCTTTTGGTACTTTGGGGCGATGTAGCTTTCAATTTAACTTTTTTGGTACATTTTTCTCTCTCGGGTATTATGCAGTACTGTGGAAATTTTCAAATTATCAGAATTCCACCCATAAAAGCCTAAGTAACCAGTGACACTTTTTACTGGAGAGAGATCGTTGAAAAGCATATATCAAATGTTATTGCATAATAGGCTTGCAGCCTTTTACATGTGCTACTAGCAATTACATTACTCCGAGTTCCTAAATCCCAGTACATAGGAAAAACATTTAAATACTATTTTAAAATAGAAAACAACCCAGAACTTCAGAAAAGACCAAAGGTAAACGAAGACTACTAATAAGGTAATTCAAGATTAAGCAGCATCTTCCTAATCAAGAAGTCTTTGATCAAAGTGCCAAACACCTGCAAGCCATAAAACATCAATTTCATTAGAAGCCAATGGTATTAGGAGTAAAGGTACTACTAATGGAAAGGTGCGTCTAAGCCATAAAACATCAATTTCATTAGTGGACCAGTATGAGAAATGATGGTAGTTATATACATACCGTGACCCTTTCCAACCCTTCTCAACTGAGCCACATACTCTGAAATTTTCTTAATTGATTCAACCTGCACAAAAGAAAGTGACATGTTGTAACAAACATTGGTAATGTAAGCAAAGATACAGAGTCAAATTGCAAATTCAAGTTCAATGTTCACTGCATAGATGCACATGTAATGCTTTTCATTTTTTCTAAGCTTGTGTTAGCTGTCTTTCTCTTTCTTTTTAGGATAACATTCAACACAATAGTATGGTCAAATTGAAAGTTACCTTTTAACAAAAGCCACAATTTACACTCCTGAATTGTTTTGTGAGAAAAGTTTAAAAAAAAAGGTCCAAAATTTGGGAAACCTATGCATACATACAGTTCCTCTTATTTTTCATACTGTCTCAATTTCTTTCCTTTCCTTAATTTAAATTTTATAAATTCCAGAAGTTTCTATGAATTTGCAACCATTCTACGGTTTAGATGAGTTTAACCTGTTCAGACAAAAACTCGCTTTCAATGAAGTCTGCCAATTGAGGGTCATTGTTGCGATCTGCCACCTATTAGCCACAAATCATCAACTAATTAGCCTTAACTACTAAAGATAAAAAAATTGTGAGTTCCTCAGGAAATAAAAAATTATGAGATAAACAAAAATAATCGTAACCAAAAGCAGAAAAGTAAAGAGCCATTACACTGTGCACATTCAGAAGTTTCTCATTCACTAACTTCTCCAAAGACAAAGCTAATTCCATTGCTGAACAGAGCAATAGAGGAAAGTCAGCATATATATTGATTTGAACAAATATAAGAGTCATTCTATAATAGAAAAAAGACAAAGGCATTGAAAAACAGATATGGTTGAGAGTTGAGACAATAATGAAATCAGCAATCTCACCATACAATGCATCCCCCTTTTCCACATGCTCAAATTCTGAGGGGACATTCTTGATGGCGTGAAGAACAACCCTTCCACCGCGAGTATTCTAAACAATTTAACAAGAAACATATATGTAAATGACACTGTCACTGTAAAAGAACTTTAGAGAAGTAAACAGTTAACTACAGAGTTAATTTAACCTGATATTTCATGAGCTTTTCAGCGTGCTCTCTTTCTTCCTCACTAGATTCCTTGAAGAACCTGTTTTCAACAATAACAGCGCATGAAATTGAAAACCCATTTGAGAAACAGAATAAACATTTAGAGGAAAGGGGTTTTGTGTTGGTTACTTGGCAAATCCCTTGAGAGCCACGTTGTCCCTGTCAAAGTATGCAAACAAGGAGTGGTACGCATAGGAAGCATTGTATTCCACACTGTGACACACAATATAAGAGGTAAAGCTCTTAGCAGAGGACCATTATTAGATGCATGCAAAAAAAAGTATAAATTTACTTTCTTTGTAAAGTAATAATTGTAGATCGTAGTGCTATATTAATATTAATAGGGAGGGAAATAAGGATCTAGCTCTCCTCTATAACAACTCACTGAAACTAACTAGTTCCAGAAATTGACTAGAAAATCAATTGTCAAATAATAATAATAATACATTTACACACAAATTACGAATGTCTTCAAATATCAATAGTAATTTCTTTCCAAGAGTAAAATATATTTTGAAGTCCCTGAAAATTTAATAAAAATTGGTTCTGAAAATGTGGTGGATTTCGTCCAGACTACTCCGTTTTGACTTAAAATCCACCACATTTTCAAGAAATCCAAGGACCATAACACCGTCTTTAAAATATAGAGAATAAAACCAACTTTAGATCAATTTACTTATCCCTTTTTTTCATCAAGTTACTTACTTTATTCATATATCAAAATCGAAAAAAAAAAAAAGGAGATTATTTACTCTATTCATATATCAAAACTCAAAATAAAAGAACAAAATCCAAAAAGTAGTTAAATGGCTAATCTTTTTGAAACATCAATGATTTATGCTATATGTACTCATAACATGATATATTTTTAAATAAAGTACAAGTAAAAGTACTTTTTCACTCAACAAAGTAAAAATCCACACTTTAGAAAAGCTGAAAAAATGCCTGATCTGCTTATATTAAACAACAAAAGAAACTAATTTAACAAAAAAACAAAAAAAAAAACTAGATGGGGAACATAGAAATGCTCACTTTATCTGCTCGTTAATGGCAGATTCACACTCATCAGCGTAGTTCTGACGAGCCAGCGAGACTTGGGGAGCCGTTGGAACAGCAAGTTCACCCTTCTTAACCTCCTCGAAGGGTTCGAATATCACCCCTGAGAGAGGCACAGTTGAGGCACAAACCCTAAGGTTTCTGCTTCCAAGTTTCACATTCGCAAAGCTCAGAGAAACAGAGCAAGTTGGGTTTTTCAGAGCATCCCCAACACTGGGTTTGGGAGAAAACCCGGAAAAGGAGGAAACTTTGGAAGGAGCAAGAGCCATTAGGACAGAATCTCCAAATGGGTAATCGAAAAAAGCTTAGAAAGGAAGAGAAATGGAAGAAGAAAAACCAATGGCAGCTAAGAGTGGAGTTGTGTTGTGGAGGATGTGGATGAAGCTTGCGTGGGACAAAGAGGATATATGTAGGAGGGGAGAGGGGTGTTTTGGGAATTTTGAGTGTGAGATCTGAATTTTTGAACCGTTGGATTGATAACAGATGGACGGCTAGTATTGGGGGACGAAAGAGGCGTGTGGCGACCTCGTGCTGTGTCCAATGTGAGGGTGTGAACGAACACATAAAGGAAATATTCTTTCCACGTAAGAATCATGGCATCTTTCGGAAAATTAGGGACAAGTGTCTTCCACTTTAAAGTGCTGCTCTGTTATGTTATTGGATGTCTGTGTTTATAACATACTCTCTCATTAAAAAAAAAAAATGAGTTATTATTTTGATTCTAATTATAAGAAATATGAACTTATTTTAAGATGTATTATTGTTAAAAAAATTATACCTTTAATTTATTGTAAATGAGAATCATTTATTCTTCGTGCAGGTTAGTTGAATTTCATTCTTCAATCGAAAAAGGATATGTTTTTAAAATTCTAATTTTAAAATAAAAATACATAAATTTATCATAAAACAAGAATGAGAGAAATTGAATTTAATTCTTATAAAATATATCTTTGAGGATAAGCTTGAGGTTTTAATTGTGATTAATTTCTGGATCAAGAATTAGTCCTATAATTATGATTAAAAAATAATCCTATAATTAGTCCAAAATATTAAAGTTAGTAAAGATATAGCGGGAGTTACACAAAAAAGACAAAAATCTTAATTATAACATTAAGGGAAAATTACATTTTTGGTCTTTCACTTTTACTCCAATTTCACATTTGATCCCTCTATAATTTAATTCATAAATTTAATCCTTATTTTTAAAATTCTACACAATTGGTCTGGGACGCGTTGCCCGTTAAAACAGTGATGTTGACTGTCACTCTTCTGGAACTTACACACGCCTCTCTCTTTTCTCCCACCAATCTTCCATCTTCCACGCCTCCTTCTCCATCAACAACCTCAACCCCACCTCCTCCGGCGACGGCCTAGCCTTCTTTCTCTCCCCCAGCACCACCCTCTCCCTCTCCGGCCCCCTCGGCCTCCCCACCGCCATCGGCTTTGTCATCATCGAATTTGACACGCACCTCAAAATCAAATTCCAGATCCCTTCCACAGCCACACCCCTTCCACGGCCACCATCCTTCACCGCCTTTACACCGTCCATGCCGCCAGATTTCACCACCTCACCACCCAAATCTCACCGTGCTTAAGGACTATCACATGCAGTGGTTCCCCTGCAACGCCATCACAAAGATGCACCTCAACATTAGCAGTGTCACCAGTCTACAAGTGCATGGTGTTGAGGACATTGACGACGAAGCCTAAGTCTGCAACGGAGGTTGGGAACAAGGGTATGTTGTTGTTTCATTTTGAAGAACAATGTTTGCTTAGAGATTTTTTGTATTTGGCTTGGTGATTCATTCCCAATTTGTAGCTGCCATGTTAATTTTTAAATTGATTGAATTGGCTTGTAAATAATTTTAGAATTAGTCTGGCTGAATTAAATTAGTTATCGTTCTCTTAAAATTATTTGTTAGCAGCAATTTTTTTTCCCACAAGGCTCCATGAATCCACGCAACCGAGCTTTTAGACAATGGCAATTTGGCTTGTGTATTTCTTCAAACACATGTGCAAGGCACATGAGAGAGAGGCGCATGTCAAGTGCAGTCAACGTCATTGTTATAACGGTCAACGTGTTTGAGACTAATTTTGCAGGATTTAAAAATCAGGGGGATAAAATTTGTGAATTAAATTATAGGGAGGCCAAATGTGAAATTGGAACAAAAGTGGGGGATCAAAAATGTAATTTTACCTAACATTAAAAATAATAATTATTAAAATCTTTAAAAACAGAATTCTAATTCTTTTTAACCAGAATCAATTTGGTTCTAAATGAACACCATATCGACACCATATTGTTTACTGTTTTAACTAGTAAGTTACTCATGTTAATTTGGTTTGTACGCTTTTATTTACCAACAACTTATGAATTAAACATTATTTAAAGACATATATGTTTAATGAGAATAAAATAGTAAAATGAAGACACAAATATAATGTGAATTTGTATATTACTAATAAATTAACATGATACCATGAAAAATAGGAATAGCCAAAAATAGAGTTGATATCTATTGTATTACAAGCAACAATAAAATAAAATAACAAATGGGATAAAATTTAGAGTGCATGATTTAATTTACTTAAGATCATCATCATACTTGATTTTTTCATCCAAATATCTACAAACATGATTATTTAATGTTGTCGTAAATGAATATATTTGGTAATTAGTAATATATATATATATATATATATATATATATATATGATAATAATATATTATTAATAAGTTGTTAATTTGAGTGGATTTAGGTTTAATTTCCAGAAATAAATACGGTCTTGAGTTTTAATATTATGAATTAAAAAATGTAGTTGAGAAAATATCATACTATAGCTGATCAATTAAATTTTTCCAATGGTGATGGATCATCAGAAAGCTTGTAAATATTTCACATAATAACCCATAAAAATTCACCCATTATTATTATTGATATTTTAATGTATGGAAATCAAATTATTTTAAAATACATAATTGTTATATTTAGTTAAAAATAATCAAAATTATACATATTGATCTTATAATGATCATGAATCTAATTAGTGATGTTCATGATTTTAACATTCAAATATTACAGAAGCAAACCCTCCTCTCATACAAACGTCAGGTTTTGGGCTCACTTATATTTTTCTTCGAGTACTTTTTCTGATCATGTATCTTATCAGTTCCATAGCTTATTTTAAAATTAATAAATATTATTAGCTAACTTTATCAAAAGAAGCACCAGTGGTCTAGTGGTAGAATAGTACCCTGCCACGGTACAGACCCGGGTTCGATTCCCGGCTGGTGCATTTTCTTTTCTTTTTTTCAGTATTTCGTATACTTAAACTACATCACCAACAAGGACCCAGGAGTTCCACCAAATACCAAGTTCACTACATTCATATCTAATAGAATAAAATAACCCAACTAGAACAGATTTATTTTACTATTTAACAAAAGGATGTTAACATTAGAATATATCCACGTTTATACCATCTATAGAAACGTCGTATGCTTCCCTTTTCCTTGTTTTCTTCATCCCAGCTACGCAATGGAGCTTTGATCCTTCAGATGACTTTTACCCATATCAGTACGTTGGTCTTCATTCCTTGTATGAAGGAGTGATTGAGGGGTAGCTTATTTTGATTTGATATGTAAGATGTCAATAACTGGAGAAAGGAATGGGTGGAGAAGAATGTATAAATCATCTTTGAAGGGACTTAGCAGGTTTTCAAGATTCATAAGAGTGGGATGCTAATAAAATCAATATGTAATTCGTATGTACTAAAGATCAAATATAAAAGTCCAAAAGATTTTTGTACAAGATGACTTGGTCATACATGAGGATGCATATCTTACAATGCATGTTTTTTTTTTTTTTTTTACATAAATTCCAGTTCAGAATGTTTTGAAGTCATTCTCAGTGTATCTAATTGTTCTTCTGCAAAAGTAGTTTCTAGAAAAGCAGTGCAAGTATATATGTCCCTGTTTACACTAGACTACCACCATATTTGTACAAATGTTTGAGCAAGACATTGAAATGTTATAGATAGTAGATACAAACCTTTTAATTTGTTAACCAACCATTTGGTTCCACCTTCAACACTGGTTCATGGTGATTAATCAAAAGGTGTTAAGATAAAGCATAAGCAGTGAAATGTTCTCTTCAACATTTGTTGTATAATCAATTGGAAACATTACAGCCCCAACATGTGCAAATGATTTCTTTCATCCGCAGGAGCATAAATAAGTCTTGAGCATTGCATCTTCCTGATATTCATATCAAAGAAATCTTCTAATCTCTATGCCAAATGCAGGAAGAATTATAAAAAATCATTAAGTCATTAACAAGCCAACACATTTTGCCCATATTCGTGAAGCTCAAAATTTCCAGTAAAGAAAAATGAACACATATCAGCACCAAATCTAACTTTAAGTATTCATTGAGATAATTTCATACTATTAAATCATTATGGCTTACTGTGACACTCAAGTTCTAATTTAGTTAATCAAAATTAACAGCATTTTCATAAGGTGGTGCGTCTCTCACGATTCTAGAAACATAATCTCTCACAATATGGTATCTACATATACACATAAGTTACAAAGCTTTCCTATTCTTCTGTTCATTCACAACCTAAATTTCCTTACTAGATTCATTCTCTACATGTTCTTCCTTAAAAATATTTACTCACATTGCCCAATTCTTATTTAATCTCATGTCCCCCACGGCCCACACAATAAAAGAATCATCTCATTAATCTTCCAATGCTGAGAATTGACCTCTAATCCTGGGGTCAATGCCAATGTCTCACTCACACCTATATACTTTGGCTTATAGCCAACTTTCTGTCAACAACCAAAATCATAAATAATGCATTAAAAATTTGTTATCAAAGCAAAATCTCAGAGCTGGTCATGTGATACAACACCCATAGTATTTTAGCATTAAGTATCTAAATTTAAAAGTCTGATATCTCACAACCGAAGCAAAATGTTTTATCACATATAATATTATACATTTATGGCCAGTTTCCGTGCAGTTCCAATGTAGTGTTTCTGCTTCAAAACCAAAGCAAATACGGCTTATTTGCTATAATCATGTCATATCCCAATGGTAATGGTCTAATAGATAGAATAATCAGCAGGGAAGAATATCATTTTTGAAGTTTTGAACATAGTCACCTTCCCCAAGATTTATGTTGAAGATATCCCACATATATATATAAAAAAAAAGAGAATTTAAAAAACAAGCTCAATATTAACTATCAAATACCTCTAATTTTATTCAAGAAAGAACTCCAAGTAACCAAAAACAGGAAATGAACCAACACCTACGAGTAAACTCATTGTGGGTGTAAAATAAGAAATTGTAATCACAGTATCGACTAACGAGGTATCACCTAAGACTTCTACATTGTTATCAAAACTCATAATTGATGGAGGTGACACAGCTTGATTCCAAAGGGGTGCACCTCTCTTTTCATATATATATATATATAAACCTCAAATTCACTTAATGCACCATACCTTCACCTTCAAGTACACATTCCACCCCCCAAACCCAACCTAAAAATATTTTATCACACATAAATGAACTTCCTAAACCATATTTAACACTCCTCCCTAAAAACAAACTATAAAAAAAAAATCATCATTTTAAATTTTCCCCTTTTCATAGGATCCCAAAAGGGCATGCCTACTTCATTCACATGAATAACCAACAACTATGTTTCAACTTCAAGCCTCATAATTAATCACATGAATAGTTTGTGTTCATTTACAAAAAATTGCACGCGAGAAGGGGCAACCTTAGGCCCAGATTCAACGACAAACCAAGAGAATAAGTATAATGAAACATGAATTCCCACTTCCCAGTGAGCTCACAATGCCTCCTTGAGATGGAAGGTTCTAGCCATGGTCCTAGCATGATCATATTCATTGAGGTCAACAAGAATTTTCTTTAATCGACGAGCTAGATGACTTGTGTCACTCTCTGGTGCATTTCTTCTCTCCAGAATCCTTCCAAGTGACAGCACATAAGTCAGCAGAGGCTGCAATTTGCGTCTAAGATGTGAGAAAGACAGGAAAAGTATTAGACTGCTGACCAAAAATTATAATGAAACAATAAAGGTAATGCTCTCATTGTACATATAATAAAATGACTTCATAACCACTAAGAAGCAACTTAATTATGGTTACCACATCTTAAACCAACATCCTCTACTCAAATTCCCACCAATCCCATTAGCCCCACTGTAGGTACACACTTAATCAGTACCCCAATTGCCTGTATAATACCCAATTTCCCTCTAGAGATAGTATGAAAACTGACAGTAATGTGATTCAAATGAGTCTAAAGAATGAGCAAAATGTCTTCAGTTATAAAAAAAAAAAAAACAAACAAACAAATGTAATCACCAATGTCACAACAACTTAACAAAGTACCATCAACATACTTCCTATCTGCTATGACACTTGGGCCAGCCCAGACCCCAGACAGGGAAGCAATAATTCGTTCTGTTCTCGTTATCGCATCTTGAACATTTTCTGATATGATTCTTAAGTGAGGTAGAACTTTTCCGAACAAAAGCTCATCTAGAGCAAGGTTCTCTAACACTGGCATTGAAAATACATCCTTCCATGAGCAAATGTTTCTCAACAACCGAACAGACACACCAAACCGATATGCTGCAACTCGTGCAGCATCTGCAACAGCAGCTACTACTGGCGGGCTCCATGTTGGGACCTACAAAGTAAACAGGATGAGAAATTTATCTACAAATGCTTAATAATTCTAAGTACCTATAATACAATCTGAATATAGTAAAAGAATCACCATGCAGATCAATGAAAATGCACTTCTAACAAGTAAATGTAAATGTCAATTTTTGAAGCATACTGTAAGGTTAGCAACAGCATCAGCCAATCGTGTTCGAATGGAAACTAGCAGATCAGCAAGAGCTTCACTTTCATGAGACACATGTTGCACAATCAATTTTGTAGCAGCAATAGCATTCACTGTTTCCTGTTGACTAAGCATGTCCCAGCAATGGGAAATTTCATAGTGCAGAATAGGAAGTGCAACCTTTTCCACCAAGTTCGGGACAAGTTCAAGGTCTGCATCTCCATCATCATGAACAAAATCTTTTCCATCTTCAGGTAAACCATAAGTGAACAATAATTTATACCTGAATATAAAGAGAGAAAGAAAAACAATACATATTATAAATTGATGAAAGGAAAGAGATACTCACATAATATGCATCTATACTAATCAAGATAGGGAGTATTGGAGTGTTAAAGGAGCTGCAGTTGTTCAACAGCAGTCTCACAGTGACTTATGATAGAGTTAGTTAGTTACTCAGGTTGGTTAGGTTAGTTAGGAAGTTACTAATAACTGATTACAGTTACTGTAATAAAAACAAGGCCGCGAGTCTGCAACCCCCAATAATACATCTGAAAAGTTTCAAGAAACAATAGTAACACACACAGAGGGGAATAATTCAATACCATTTCATCTCTTGAAAATCTAGACCCTTGTGAAGTGGGTCCCACCTCAGAAGTTCTAATCTTACATACGGAGAGAAAACCAGTGGAAGGCTCAATGACATATAAGCATCTTTATAGCTTGATGAATACTCTCTTTTCCATTCTTCCATTCTTCTTTTGACAAAGGATAATTGACCATATTCCTCAGAAGCATCACTGAAGATCCCATCAGCAGCCTGCAGTACCAAATCACGCTGTGACTGATATGCTTGGCTCTCACTATCACTCTCATCAGTGCTTGATTCACCCTCTATTTTAGGATCATCCAATTCCATGGATGCCAGCTTATTAGAATTAAATGCTTGTGACCTCTTGCGTTGATGAGCCTCAGCCCTAACTTTCATTTGCATTCGTTTCTCAAGATTTAAATCTCTACCAAATTCATCTAACTTCACTGGCAGATCTTTTTGTTTTCTTACAGCAGCAAATGCTTCCTGAGCAGCAGATTTGGCAGCCTCCATATTGTTACCTTTCTTGTTTAAAACTGACATTACAGCTTTTACAGCTGCTTCCACCTCGATCATTTCATCATCATTGTTAGTGGTTCTTCTTTCAAAAATGGCTGATGCACGGTCTTCATGAAGTTTCTTCATCTGCTCTTCAAGTTCCTCGATGTAAAAAGCTTTATGCTGAAGTATAAGTCATAGGATAACTTTAGTTACAGCCTCAAAAAATAATACCATGCACAAAAGCCTTCACAAATGATAAGCAAATAATTAAGTATCAACTTTTAAATATCCAGCAAAAAGAAAATACATATTCTTCAACACTTCAACATTATTAGAAGTACTGTCATGTTTTTCAAGTGGTTTATAGCATAGTAGTCAACCCAAATGATAGTGCCACTATAGTTTTAATTGCACTGTGGCCTCCTGCTGTGGAGCAGTTTTGTGTCGCGGTTGTAGCAGCACAAATTATGGCCACTTTTGCATGAAATTGCAGCAATCTCAGCCACTATTCTGTACATGAGCGAAAATCACTCTTGATTTCACATCCTTCCTCATTTAATCTAATCGAAATCCCATGCTAAAAACTATTAAGAAAATTCTTTTATTTTGAGTTGGACATTTAGTTGCTTTAAGTCTTAGAGGCTTAAACTTATTTGATTCTTTGATGTTTGTGGTTATTGTCTTAATTTCATAGATGTCTGACTCACACTATCTTTATATAATTTTTCTTTAAGTACTTAATTTATCAGAGAGAAGAAAGTAGTACATACAAAGACAAGGATATATTAAGATATCCTCCTCAAACAAAAGAAAGAAAAATAAGCTCATTGTTGCATTAAAAGCTCTCTTGTCTCCTGCATATATATTAGGTAGACTCCCTTAAAGCAGCTATGAACTATGCACCAAAGAGAGGACCAATTCTATCCCACAACAGATCAAACTTCAAAGGAATAAAGAAAATTTCTTCAAACTAGCCAAATACACCATAAAACTTTATAGGTAGCATATGTCCATAAAACATTACCACCACCATAAATCAGTATTGGCACCTCATTATCACATTAGTAAACACAGAAAGATGTACAAAAGAAGAAAGAGAAGCAAAACTAGTGATATGACGCGGGGGGGGACATAAATAAATATTACTTCATATTTAATTATGAAAGGATAAGGAACTAGGAAGACAGGAGAATACAAGAAATACAATTACCTGTAAAAAGTCACACATATTTGAGACATAATTTCGGAGCTTTTGCATAAACCTGTACTTCTCATCAGCTACCACTAAAGAGTTTTCAAGTGCAGTAATTTTCAAAAAGGAGGCAGACAAATTTTCATCAGTTTTACTCAATGATGACATAGTTCTTTCATGAGATTCCTGTCATGAAAAAAAATATAAAAAATAAAGAACAATGAGAAATTAAGAAAACATATCAATCCAAAAATAGATAAATTGGTATACATTTCATACCAGAGCAATATTCAAGGCAACTGCGACACCCATACTGGTATCATTCTAGACATTTATCAAATGAAAACTGGTTTCAAAGATTAAAATGTTTTGTTGTTTTTTTAACAATTTAAAAACTTGAATATAAACAAAATACTAATTGGATACACTGTCCTTCATGCATATTAAACCAAGGGAAACTATATTATGAAAGAAATAAATGAGTTTCCCATACGCATATCTACAAAAGAATCATGAAGAAAAGTGCCTATACTGAAGCCTATCTACTTGTTGGCTGAGTCCATCTCCCATGCGCTCAGTTCTGCTTGCAGCCTATTGGTGATTTGATAAACCAAAATCTCCTAATGTGGGGTCAAAACTTACTTGTACATATTCTTATCAAGTATCAAAACAAACACACGAGATCATAGGAGTGAGAACTCATTCAAAGTCCAAATAGTCTATAGAGTAAAATTTTCGAGCTGTAAACATAAATGTTTAAAATGTAGATACTATAGTCCATTCAATGTTCATGCGTCAATTAATACAATTTACATCAGTATTCCAATGAAGTTGAATATTTGCCCAAATTCTTCTTTTGAATGTAATTAACAGAATTCATCTGATCAATTGCCATGAGTCCCTCAACTTGGCTAATTCTGATCTCCATTGGACTACATTATAATGACTTCTAAGTTCTAACAACAAAACTGAACACACATGCCTTGATGGTGCAAATATCACAGAAAAGAATAAATTCAATTTATAAACTCCAAAGTTACACATCTGATACACTTAATGGCTATATTTTATTTTAATTTAATCAATAACAGTGTAAACATCATCTGATACACTTAACCGGCTTATAAGGTAAGGACTGTCTAAAGCTTTATAAGGACTACATTATTTATGTGACTCATATCTCTAGTCGATTTGGGATCACAAGACACACCCTCAGCCTAGAATTGGAACATCTGAAACGTGGACATTGCCCAATGACACCACCCCCTCATGCCTAGGAATACACATCTAAAGCATAAACAAATACAAGTGGCCCAATAACAAATTTAGGATAGGTTCTGCTGCTACCATCTTAGAATTTGGACTTAGGGCCTAACTATAAGAAAGATCACAAATTTGACAAGTAACAACTAAGCATGACATACAGGCAATTTTATGACACAATAGACATAGTTCATACCTTAAGTCTCCTCACATTCTCCACCAAAGCTTTTCTCGCTCTCTCGGCTTGCTGCGACATAGGCACGACATCCAAAGCTGGCATCGATTCGGTTGCTCCTCCAATGCTGGGGCTCACCGATGGCACCCGTGCATCTGCGCTTGGAACACCACCATACACAGCTGCTGCAGAGGAAACAACAAACTTGTTCTGTTGCGCACCTTGCACAACAGGAACATCTACCCTAGCAGCTCCTTCGTCCATTCTCTTCCCCAATCCTTTCCTAAACTGCTCCTCTTCCCACATCTTCTCCTCCTCATAATCATCATCATTCTCCTCCTCATCCCTCAACCTCTCCTCCACCTCCTCAAAAACTCCCTTCTTCCCACCACCTTCCCCCTTCTCCTCGAACATCGCAATCCGGCCCCGAAACTCCGGCTCCTCGTCACTCAACCCCTCGGCAGCGCCATGATTGCTGCCACCGTCCAACGAGATGTAATCCGGCGCCGCGGGGCGCGCCTTCCGGAGGCGCTCCCGCTTCGCCCGAATAGCCTTGATGGTTTCTTCATCGGGGAAAAACGAGTCCTTCCCGTTCTGAATGCCTAAACTACTCAATTTTCCTTCAACTTCTTTGTGTTCCCCTTCGGAGTCGGAATGCCGACCCTGGGGCTCCGAAACCACGGGCTTGACGAGGCCCTTCAGAACAATGACAGGTTCGGAACGAGAGGAGGAAGTGGTGGTGGTGGTGCTGCTGCTGACCAAGGTTCGGGTGTTCTTCTGGAGCTCGCGGAGGGCTTCTTTGGTGTAGGTTCCGGCTTGGGGTTGGACGTTGGAAGAGACCGAAGAGGAATGCGCGATTCGGTCTTTGAGAGTAGTGATTTTGTGAGAGGAAGAGGGCTTCGAGGGACGTTGGGGTTTTGCGGAGGAGCGTGGGCGCGGGTTTGAGATCTCTTCGTCGTCGGCGAAGCTGAGAAGCTTGGGGGCTTGGGGCTTCTTCGGCTTGGCGGAGGAAGGGGGCTTGGAACGGAATGTGGTGGAGGTGTCGCCGTCGTCTTCGTTGGCTTCGGTGTCGCCACCACGGCGGCGGAAGTTGCGTGATTTGGCGGCGGACATGGCGGGTGGAGAGCGACGGTTCACCGGAGGTAACGGTTGAAGTGAATAGTAGTTGTGCGGAGAAGAGAGGGGCGGAGTGTAACTGTAAAAAGTTCGGTGTTTGATTCGGCCCGTGATCCCGATTCGGTTCGGTCCAAAAATTCTCCTATTTCATCGGTTGGGTCGTTTTAGTTTTTAGAAAAGATGGTTGGATTAATTGTTATTTTTATTTTCCTTTTGAGACGTTCTAGACTGTACTCATTGGAATATAATATAATATAATTTCTTATATATATAATTTTAAATATTTTACAAAAAAAAAATTCTAAAATTGAATAGAAAAAAGAAAATTTTTCTTTTCACTAACCTCTAGTAAAAAAATGAATAGACAAACTATTTTCTGATTATTTTAGTTTTTTTAGAGAACAAACCGGTTGAGACTTGAAACAGAGAATTGGTAAATCAATGGTGGAACAAATATATCATTTCTTGAATTGATTGATTTAATATATATTTTAAAGATAAAAAATAATAAAATATACATATATAAAAATATATATAACTAACACAATATGATTAATCCATATTGTATACCTTGGTGGATCTATTCTGGATGGGACAAAATCTTAGTAGTTCTTTTTTCAATTTGATTTGATTCGGATGACTGCATTAAAAGCATCCTTGGTGGTGGGGGACTAATCGTCCAAGCAACCAGTGTCCTCATTGTTGTCTATGTCGACGGTGGAGGAAAAATCCCTTTCGTATTTGAAATTCACGTCTCTATCTTTCATTCTCACACTGAATAGGAAAAAGGGAAAATCTTCAACAGAAAACAAAGGGATTAAAAAAAGTGAGGTTCAGATTCAAGATTACAAGAATGCTAAAAAAGGAGGATTAAAAAAAGTGAGGTTCGGATTTGGCTCAAGGAAACAATGACATATTTGAGGTTGGAGAGCTTGTCAACATTAGCAAGACTAAGCGTCCCAGTGGTCGTTGTTGCCATGGAAGGAAGGTTAGGAAAATACATCCTAGAGAAGAGCGTGTAAGAGTTACGAAGTGTAGAAGAAGAAGGTCAGGAGAATAGGGTTATGGTGGTGCAACTTGTCGGAATTAGGAAAAGGGCAAGAAGGTAACTTTAACATGTTTTTTTGTAATAAAAAATGATAATTAAACAAAAAAAATAACATTGTTGGTAGGAGGGGGGCAAAAGTAATGTTGAAAAAGGAAGAATATTGGATGAAATAGGTGTAAACCTGAAAGGGGGGAGGGGGGGATGAGGTCTATATAATTAACTCAATTCAAAAATTTAGGGACATTATTAGCGACCGATTACTCTATTGCAAAATAATACATCTCATATCATTAAACTAAATCGATAGTAGAATTATATATTTTTTTTGCGACAGAACCATGTCATGATCAAACTATAAATTGATAATCATTTATCACCATAAAGAAACTTCTCTTATTTTTTCACGAACAAATACATAAGTTGTCGAATAACCATTAAAGTATGATGATGTATAAAATAAATAAATTTTAAAACATATTATTATTAAGATCAAAATAACACTATATGAGAGCATATTATATGTTATTCAATAATTTAACATGTTTTAGGAATTGTGCATACAATAAATCCTCAAGTGGTTCAAATTGTACTGAAGCAATGTTGCTAATTGGGGATGATAAAGAGATGTTATGGAAGGTATTGTATTCTCTACGACTGTAACAAAAACATGATCATTATTGTTGTCACCTAGTCATTAAACATTAGAGCAACAAAATTATGAGTTCTCATGATTCGTTTCGTGATAAGGTGTTAGGAAACCAACAAGCTCTACTTGCGAGGGAGCAAAATTGATCTAATATCACAAAAGCTAGTCAAAATAGAGTATAAAGATTGAAATTCCTTGCTTTGCAAGGTATACCTTTAATGATAAGGTGTTTCAGGATTTGCGTAGCCTATAAAAGGATGCTCTTGTGATCAAACTAGATACAATGTTATGAAGGAAAAACTCAAAAAGTTGTGGCTCTTGAATGAGGGTTTGATATTAAATGTTGATTATGATTTCTACGTAGTTAAATTTGACTTGCTAAAGGACAAGGATAAGGTAACCTCTAAAGGCCCCTAAATGATATTTAATCACTATCTGCAAATTACATATTAGAGAATGAAAGGTGGATAAAACGCAATTTGGATTCAATTTGATGGCCATAACTTGGTGTATTATGATGAAAGTTTTCTTCTGGTCATGGTCCCAATAGTAGGTTAACCTATCAAGATTGATAAGAATACTTTATTAGTTAAAAAAAAAAAAAAGTTTGCTCGTATTTGTTTGGAGATGAACCTAACAAAAGCAGTGGTTGGAAAGGTCTGGTTAACCAGCATTAGTAAAAATGGCATATGGAGGGCTTCACATTATATGTGCAACTTGTGGTTACGATGAGCCTAACCCCCTAGATAATAGAAAAACTAATTCAATGCAAGAACATGAAACTATGATTGAAGTCTATGCTGAATTGTAGCTTCTGCCTTGAGGCTTTGGCAGTGGATATGACCACACTCTAATTCCTTATATACCATCCCGATGAAAAAGAGCTCTGCGATATCACAATGGTCTCGTAGAGTATCAAGTAACAACAATGCTGAGAGACACTTGTGAGATATGATTAGGAAATATCATCCTTTCTCTTCATAATGGAAACTATGTCAAATTTGAAAAAAACAAGCACCTTTTAGAATGGTAGCAATCTTGGAATATTGATTTTGTATACCAATCACTATTTTATTACCTTTATGATTACATTGGGAGTGAAAAAATAGACCTGTACAATGGTCTATGCTAATTCTTCTCCAACATCTCGTTTATCTTTTTGGCAATAGCTTTGCAACATCAGAGCAACCATTACTAGTCCATGGCTCATAATTGGAGATTTTAATGAGACTCTCTTTCCCCAGAGGGCAAAAAAGGTGTTTATTTCTCCTTACAAAGTTCTTGGAATATTTTAGAATAAAATTCACATATAAAATTTCAAAATTTCTAGAAACAGTACTAACTAGTTAACTATATCATTCTTCTTTTTTTTTGCATATCCAGGAATGGTTTATTTATTTATCCTGTTTTGCAAAATAAAAAAATAACAGAATGGTTTATTTAAGGTTTAACTAGGAAAATCCCCTAAGTATCAACGAATATAATATTCTTTTCCAATAATTATTTACGTTTGTCGAATTTAAACCAGCAAGCACCAGTGGTCTAGTGGTAGAATAGTACCCTGCCACGGTACAGACCCGGGTTCGATTCCCGGCTGGTGCATTCTCTTTTTTTTTTCTTTCAATGTTTGCAGTATAAAAATTCTTAGAAAAATCATAAAAATCCACATGCTGAATCGTTGACGAAGACATTTCGCATCAAACTTCTACAAATACAATTGCTGCAATATTAATTGTAAATGTAATTAAAAAGAAAAGCATTAACTTAAAATTTAAGACACAAACTTTGACAATTCCAAAAGGCGACCATTTATTCCGTATACTTCTTTATTAGTATGATGTTAATGTCACACCGACTGTGTCTATGTTTCAATTGTGCCATTGGCATTGTAACCATTCTCTACACAATTAATAGCAGCCTCTAATAATAGGGGAGGAATCAATATCCTAGAGTCAATTAATGAACCAAAATAATACTATGACAATATCACTTGCCCATAAGTTTCAGTATTTAATAAAAGCCATGTGACATTAGGAATAAAACTTAATAAACCCAAGCAGAAAAAAACTGAAACTACATCATCAACAAGGACTCAGGAGGAGTTCCACCAAGTCTCAGGTTTCACTACATTCAAATCTAATAGAATAAAATGGTCCACAAGAAGGGACAATTTATTTTACTAAATTGTAAAACTACTTAACAAAAGGAGCTCCTTGTTAATATATTAGAACTTATCTACCGTTACACCATCTCTAGTAACCTCATATGCTTCCCTTTTCCTTGTTTTCTTCATGCCGGCCGTGAAATGGAGCTTTGGTCCCTCGGATGAAATGGCAGTCACTTTTACCCATATCAGCACTTTGGTCTTGATTCCTTCTATTTCTGCTAGCTTCCCTTTCTCCAAATAGCCACTCACGCTGGTGGAGAAACGCAGAACTGACGAATCCCTGTAGCCAACCTCACACACTTGAGGAATGTAAACAACAAGCTTTCCTGTCTCTTCGTTAAATTCGTAGTTTGTCGCATCGCGAGGAAAGATTCCTATGGGTAGATCATACTCCTTTAGCAACTCTGTTAATGCCTTTTGCATCTTTCCTGTGAAGCAATTTTAGTGTGAGATGACAATAAGTGGAGAAAGCAATGGGTGGAGAAGAATGTATAAATCATGTTTTAAAGGACTCGGCAGGATTTGGAGATTCATACAAGTGGGGTGCTAATAAATTCAGTATGTAATTTTTATATACTAAAGATCAAATATAAATATCCTACTTCCTCAATATACACTACCAAATGAATGATCAAATATCAACATTCAAAAGATTTATTGTACAAGATTAGTTGGTCATACAATGATGTATACCTTACATTGCATGTTTGTTACTTTAATTCCAGTTCAGAATGTTTTAAAGTCCCTCCTTCTCAGTGTATCTAATTGTTCTTCAGCAAAAGCAGTTTCCGGAAAAACAGTGCAAGTATATATGTCCCTATTTAAACTAGACTACCACCATAACTCATCCCTGCCTGCCCCCTCAACATATATATATATAAACAGTTGAAACTTGAAAGTGATTCATATTTCAAAATACTAAATTTCCTAATGTCTGTCCAATCCACTCATCATGAAGAATCCCCTTATATTCTGGTCAAATGAAAATTAATTACAGATAAGAATGGTTGAAATGTGTATTAACAGCCTTGGCTATAATCCAAGAAAGGATTTTGAAATTTCTGTACATTCATTTATTAGGGATTATGGGTTTAAATTAAAAAAAATCTCACTAAAGCACAAATTTCACAGCCTATATTCGTACGAATGTTTGAGCAACAAAGAAATATAGATACAAACCTTTTAACTTGTTGACCAACCATTTGGTTCCCCCTTCAATACTGGTTGACAGTGACTAATCAACAATGGAAAAGGTGTTAATATAAACATATGTAATGAAATGTCTTCTCAACATTTGTTGTAATCTATCGGAAACATTGCAGCCCAAGACGCACAAATGATTTCTCATTTCTATCATCAGCAAGGACATAAATATCAATCATGAGCATTGCATCTTCCCTTATATATCCATATCAAAGAAATCTTCTATGCACTATAATATTAATACCTAAAGCAGGAAGAATTAGAGAACTAAAATCATAAAGTCATTAACAAGCCAACATATTTTGCTTATATTAAGTGAAAAGCTAATTTCCAGTCAAGAAACACAAACACATGTCAGCACCAAAACTAACTTTTTATGCATTGTGATAATCACATACTATTACTCATTAGGGCTTACTGTGACACTTACACTACTTCTAACTCGATTAATCAAAATTTACAGCATCGTTATAGGCTGGTGAATCTCTGATCTGAATCACTGATATATATTAAAAATTTCTCAAAATGACTCCAGAATCATAATCTCACACAATAAGGTATCAACTTATACACACAAGTTACAAAGCTTCTCTATTCCTCTGTTCATTCCCAACTTAAAATTTCCTTACTAAGTTACCAGGCAAGTAGGCATTCATACAACCTGTTCCTCCTTAAAAAATATTTCCTGACATTGCCCAATTCTTATTTACTCTCATGTCCCCCACACAATAAAAGAATAATCTGATTAATCTTCCAATGCTGAGATTGACCTCTAATCCTTGGCCCAATGCCAATGTCTCGCTCACCTTTAAATTTTGACTTATAGCCTACTTTCTATTCAGCAAAACAATAAATAATGCATTAAAAATGTTATCAGTGCAAAATCTGAGCCAGTGATGTGGTACAACAATCATAGTATTTTAGTATTAAGTATCTACAATTTAAAACTCTGATATCCTACAACAGAAGCAAAATGTTTTATCACATACAGAACATTTCTTAACACGTTTAGTCAGTGTTTCTTTGCGATTCCAACGCAGTGTTTCTGCTTCAAAACCAAAGCAAATATGGCTAATTTGCTACTCTTATCCCAATGGTAACAGATTGGTTAATCAGCACACAGCAAGGAAAAATACCATATTCAAACATTGCCACCTTCCCCATGATTTACGTTGAAGATATCCACATATAAAAAATAGGAGAATTTGAAAAACAAACATTAACTATCAAATACCCCTGTTTTTATTCAATAAAGAACTCCTAGTCCTAGTCCAAGTAACCAAGAAGAGGAAATGAGCCAAAACAACACAAACAAGTAAATTCATTGTGGGTGAGTAAAAGAAGAGAATTATAATCACAATAATGAGGTAGCACCTAAGACTTTTACATATGTTTATCAGAACTCACACCAAGATTGATGAAGGTGACCAGTTTAATTCCAAAGGGGTGCACCTCTCTACTCATATATAAACCAAAACCTCAAATCCACTTCATGCACCATGCTTTTACCTTCTAGTACACCTTCCACCTCCCATTCCAGACCCAAACTTTCTTTAGCACACATAAAATTAACTTCATTTATTGTTTTTCACACTCCTCCCTAAAAAAACCTAAAAATAGAAAATAACCATTAAAAAATTTCCCTTTTCATAGAATCCCAAAAGGGCATGTTCGTGTGTGTTCATTCACATGAATAATAAACAATCATGTTTCAACTTCAACCCTAACCCTCAACCAAAACCACGACTCCATGGTTAAGCAAGAACTTAATTCCATAGATATTTTTTTTTTTCAACAGGGACAAACATGACAGCAGGAAGCCAGGAACTATAAAATTCAGTCACTCGTATGAAAAAGTAAAACGGAAAAGACAAAAAAAAAAAAAAAAAGGGAACTTTACCAAATAAAAGTAAAATAAAAATAAAAATGAATCGACCAAAAAAAAAAGAAATAGATAAAAAAAGGGTGTTAAGGATTGTGTTGTTTACGTTGATATCATCGCCGACAGAGTTAAATTCCTTGCTGGCCTTCTTGGAGAACCAGTAAGACCCCACCTTGTTCAATATCTCATCCATGGCGTTCTATTCTCTCTTCCTTCTCAGAATAAACAAACTTCACAACATAAATTCTGAGAAGTGTGAAAGCTGACCAAACTTCAGGCTGCTTTTAACTTTGCTATTTCATTTTATTAAATAAACTATTTTTCTGTGTACCAAAAATAGATAGATAGATTGCTTTTTCAATTTCTTTGCCGCGTGGATTTTTTTCTATTTTTAGATTTTATTTAAGTGCTAAATAATACATGTAGTTTACTTTTTTTTTTCTCTAGGATTAACATTTTAGTCTGGCATCGTACAAAATAAAATTTATAATAGATAAATATTTTTAAAGTATATAGTTTATAATATTAAATTATTGTTTGTTAAACCTTTCGATTAATCATAAAAGGATAAATCAAATACATATTAGGAGAGTGAAGTTCTCAGAAAAAAAATGATAGATTTAGATGTTTACAAATATTAAATGATATATATATATATATATATATATATATATATATATATATATATATATATATATATATATATATATATATATATGGGTGTGTGGGGGGATTTACAAATAAATCATTAATTTAATTCATGAAGTATCACCCTCCTTCCTAGATAGTCATTAAATTTTAAAAAATTATATAAATAATTCCTAAAATATTAAATATTCACTCATTTTAATCGTTGTAGTGATGGGAATTAGTCAACTTGTATAAAATCCTAAGTTTGAATCTTAGTGTATGTTATTGTGTACAAAATATTAAATATTCATCAATTTAATCATTAAATAAGATTTTATTATACTTAAGGATAGAGAAGAATATGTAAATATATAATAAAATAAGTAATATAATGTGTAAAAAAAATTAAAAACATAAAAAGTGTTTAAAAAATGTATTATTCACATTTTTTTACAATATTTGAAGTTAAATTTTTTTTTTTAATAATCTTATTTGATTCAAATAAAATTATTTTTTTAATACACAATTATATTGTGTTCGTATCTCAAGTCAACAAATCAATTTTTCAAGTAACTTATTGCCTTGAAACAATCTAATTTTACTTGGGTTTGAAAACATTTGAACGTTCAAATTCTGGATTGCATCAATATATATATATATATATAACACTACTCATTTATAATTATTCTTTTGGATGATTACATTTATAATTGTTAATCCCGAGTAGTATATTTTATTTTCTTAGTTTTTATTTTTCCATTACTACAAATTTGAGAAAATAAATGAAATGAAAATTATATATATAAATGAGGATTATTATTTATTTTTTTCTATAACTATAGTAATATAAATAACGTATAGGGATGTGCAAGCTATACGTATAAATGTCACATCTTCCTAACAGTTACACTATGACCTTTCCAAAACAACATCACCCCTTTTTCGTTCACCTATGTACACACTTATAAGTTACAACCACCCCACCTTCATAATAATCTGCATAATTTGAACCCCGCAGCGAAGCTCCAACATCACCTCCACTTGCTCAATCATTTACATCCCTTAACATCTGCAGTGTTCCACCAGGAAGCATAGGTATCAGTAACTCAAAACCAGAATTCTAAAAGACCTCCCTTGAAGGTTATCGATCAGTTCACAAATTAGCCTTAAAATCACTAAAAGCCATGCTGCCGGATTACTAGTCCACTGAGTAACCAACCAGAATTGAATCAAAATGTGGTATGACCCCTTTAATATGGTAATGATCAATAGCTATATCAATTATATTTCTCTAGTTTTTATTTGTAGTTGTTAAATGTTAACAAATATTATTGTGTGGATTTGAGTTTAAATGTTATAATATATTTGATTTGATTTCTTGTTTAATTTTTTATAATATATATTATGAGATATGAATAATGAGTTAATGACATTCATAAATGAAGTTTAATTTTTGCAGCAGCAGTGAGTCTTGAGTGGACCTCAACAACTCTAGAAAGAAAAACTTATATATTTCTTCCCAGAACAACCAATATTCTTCTTGCATTGTTTTGCTGTAAAGTGGAATGGAACCACAAATTGTAAACAACAACAACAAGAAATCAATAAAATCAAATGGAACTGAGCAGAGCATGATCCAAGAAAAATGCAGCAATGCGAATTCCGATGAGCAAGCAGGATGATGAAGATTGTTGGCATCCATCCAGTGGAAGTGAGTGATGTTTGGACTTTGGAGTTGGAACTGATTTTTAAGGAATTGAAAAACAGTGATTTAGCATGCCTGTCATTAGATTCTACTTATAAAAATAGTTATCCCCAACAAAATCTTTCTACCAATACAAATTGCCACAGTGTATAGATAATAACTAGCCTAGTATTTCAGAGAATAAAAGTGCTATTCAATATTAACACATCCAATTGTTATCTTAGTGCATCTTGCCAAATCGAAATATCCTTTGACTAAGAACATATTTTGAGGAAAACATAAAAGAGATGCTCTAACCTCTAGCAAGATAAGAATCGCATTTTAAGACCAGTTATAGGAATGAGAATCTGCCAGGCTTAGGGGGTTCACGCATTCCCCGAAGTTGCATTTCATCAAACATACAGGCAAATAAAGGATTATCTCTGTCAACTAAGCACTATGAGCATCAAACGGGGCAATTAATCAAATAAGAAGGGACATTCTTACCATTCTTTGTCTGTAAAAACTAAAACAATACCAAAAAGGCAAAAACAAAATCTGAAGAGCCCGTAACATCATATACACGTCTCTTTTATACTTATCAGAATTTTAATTTTTTTGATAAAAGTTCAATAACAGCATAACAGAACTTGTCAAAACGAAAGGAAGCATGCTACAAATGAACACTATAATAAATCACATCCCTAGCATTTAACCAAAAAAGCAGTAAAGAACATATAACATAATAGGAAATGTAAACAGATCAATTACATGGTAGAACACAATATAGTGTTCATATACAAAATATGGAATTACTGCCTACTACCTGTCATCATTACAAATAGATAACTAAGCAGGTGCAGTAGCAGGTTTTTAGTGTAGTATTAGTATATCAGAAATGAAAGAAATAAAAGATAGATGAAAAGCAGTTTTAGGATTCATTCATCAAAGTATTACAAAGTTGATTTATTTATACAAAGACAGAAAAATAACTAACTTGAGTAACCAACTAACTTACTCAAATAACTTCTAGTAACTAACTAACTGTCATAACCAACTAACTACTCAAATAACTTCTAGTAACCAACTAACTGTCATAATCAACTAACTACTCAAATAACTTCTAGTAACTAATTGCAACTGTTTAATCGTGATACCCCCTTAAGTTGGCGAATAGATGTTAATCATTTCCAACTTGGCAATGGATTTACCAAAAATTGGGCCTACAAGTGCTTTTGTAAAAACATCGACAACTTGGTATTGGCTCTTGACGTGGACAAGCTTGACTACTTTGGACTGGACATATTCTCGGATGAAATGATGATCAATGTCAATGTGCTTGGATCGTTCATGATGAGCAGGGTTTGAAGCAAGACTTATAGCAGATTTATTATCACAAAATAGCATCACAGAGGGCACATCAACTTCAAAGTGAAGAAGTAACTTGCTTAACCAAACAATTTCACTAGTAACAGAAGACAAGGCACAATATTCAACTTCAGTGTATGATTTTGAAACAGTGGGTTGTTTCTTAGAACGCCAAGAAAGAAGGTTGTTTTCCAAAAAGACACAAAAGCCAGAAGTGGATCTTCTGGTATCAACACAACTGACCCAATTAGCATTAGCAAAGGTAGTGAGGTTAAGAGAGTTCTAAGCAGGGAAAAACAAACCTTGTCCAAGAGCAGATTTGATATACTGCAGAAGATGATGAACAACATGTAAGTGAGGAACTCTATGTGCTTTCATATACTGACTTAATCGATTCACAACAAAGGTGATATCAGGTCGTGAGATGGTCAAATAAAGCAATCTACCAATTAATCTTTTGTACATTGATGGATCAAGGAGTAAGTCTCCATCATGAAGATTGAGTTTCAGATTGGGATCCATTGGTATATTGGAAGGTTTGTAGGCCAAGAAACCCATATCTTCCAAAAGAGATAGAGCATACTTTCGCTAGGATAGTGAGATACCTTTGCTAGATTTGGCTATTTCTAAGCCAAGAAAATATTTCAAAGGGCCAAGGATCTTCAATTGAAACAAAGACTGTAATTTGGTCTGAACAGCTTGTACAGAGGCAAGATTGGGTCCTGACAGGATGATGTCATCTACATATACTAGTAAAATGACTAAGGAATTTTCTGAGCCAATGCTGAAAAGGGAGTAATCATGCTTGGATTGATGGAATCCATGACTAAGAAGAGTAGTGGAGAACTTACAGAACCATTGTCTAGAGGCTTGTTTTAGGCCATATAATGATTTGTTCAATTTGCATACAAATGAAGGATTGGCTGACTTGTATCCCTTGGGAAGTTCCATATAAACTTCTGTAAACAAATCTCCATTCAAAAAAGCATTGTTAACATCCAATTGGAAGAGGCACCAGGTTCTAGCAGCAGCAACACAAAGCAAAACTCTCACAGTGATAAGTTTTGCTACTGGAGAGAATGTATCAGAGAAATTGATCCCAGCTTGTTGAGTATAACCTTTGGCAACCAATCAAGCTTTGTATCTATCTATAGAGTCATACATTTTGTATTTAACTTTATACACCCATCGACATCCTATACAGTGTTTATCAGGTGGTAATGGAACAAGTGTCCAAGTGGAATTTGCTTCAAGAGCTTGGATTTCCTCATGCATTGCTCGGTGCCATTCAGGATAAGGAACAACTTGATGATAGAACTGAGGTTCATAGACAGCTGAGATGGGATTAATGAAAGCTCTATAAGGGGGGCTAAGAGGCAACAAGGAACAATGACGCTGGATGGGATATGCAACCTGAGATTGTGATATTACATAATTAGACAAGTATAAGGGATGCTTAGAGTGGTGTGTACTCCTTCTTAAGGTGATAGAGGGCAAAGTGTGAGGATGATCTAAGCCAAGGATTGAGGGTGAATCATGGTTAAAGCTATTAGTTGGCTGTGGTGATTGGCTACTACTTTGGTCAGGGTTAGGTAAGGTATTAGTGATAGAAATGAGGATAACCAAATCAAGTAAAGGATCAAGAATGACTTGAGGTTGTGAAATGGTTTGAAAAGGAAAAATGGATTCATGAAAGACAACATCTCTGGACACAAAAAATTTCTTAGTGTCTAGGCTATACAATTTGTATCCTTTATAACCTTGGGGATAGCCAACAAATTTTGCAAGCACTGCTCGAGGAGAAAACTTGTTCCTTGATGACGGAAGAGTGGAAGCAAATGCTAAACAACCAAAACTTCTTAAGGCATGATAGTCAGGTTCCTTTTTGAACAAAATATTGTAGGGTGAGCAGTGTTGCAGTAATGGTGAAGGGGTTCTGTTGATGAGAAAAGTTGCAGTGGTAACACAATCACCCCAGAATGAGATAGGAACTTTAGACTGAAAAAAAAAAGCTCGTGCTACATTGAGCAGATGTTGATGCTTCCTTTCCACTACTGAATTTTGTTCTGGCCTTTCAACACAGGAAAATTGATGAAGAATGCCCATGAAAGCCAAAAACTGAGTGAGGGAAAGTTCCTTAGCATTATCAGACCGGAGGCATTTGATAGATACACCAAACTGAATCTGAACCATGGTGAAAAATTGTTGCACATAGATTAAAGCTTTAGATTTGTGCTTAAGCAAAAATAGTCGAGTGAATCTTGAGTAGTCATCAACCAATGTAAGGAAAAATCTCTTTCCCTCATAGGTAGGGTGAGCATAGGGACCCCATATATCACAGCGAATTAAGTCAAATGATAATTCTGATAAATGGTTAGAGTTAGGAAAAGATAATCTTCTAAATTTAGCAAGAGGACAAACAAAACAATTAGAAGAAGAGAAATTAGGAGAAAGGTGTAGACCAATTTTATTATTCAAATGTTTGAAAACTTTGTCTGAGATATGACCAAATCTAGAATGCCAAATATGAGCATTTTTACAAGGAATGGAAGTTGTATGTGAATTGATAAAAAAAAAAAGTAAATTTGCAATCAAGAGTGTCCCTGAGGTCTAAGACATAAAAGCCTTGGATGAGATCCCCTCTACCAATCCTCTTGCAAGCTTACTTCTCCTGAATATCAAATTCATTTTGAGAAAAAGAAATGGACAAATTAGGATTGGTTAGAAGAGCACTAACGAAAATTAAATTGAATTAGAATTTAGGAATGTAGGCAACATTATGCAAGATTAAGGTATTGGTTAAGCAAACCGAACCAATGGCAAGGATAGGTATAACATCATTGTTAGACAAAGTGACAGTTTTATCAGAAACAAGTTGGTAAGATCGAAAATGATGAAGGGAACAAGAAATATGAATGTTGGCACCAGAATCTAAAAGTCAGCAATCATGAAGAAAATTAGAAGTGGATGTAGAAAGGATCATACCACTGGCAGAAGAAACACCTTGAGGGATGACAACATTGGTAGCATGACTTTCTAAAAGATTCATCAATTGGCTATATTGCTGGACAGTAAGCTGAAACTGGGAACCTGAGTCACCAGAGGAAGGTTGTGAGGGAGACATATCAATAGATACTTGTTGAGCAACCTTGTGTGGTGGTTTAGAAGAAGAAGAATGTTTCTTTGCTTATGAGGAAAAACCAGTCCTTTTATAATTTGGAGGATAATCATGCAACTTGAAGCAACGATCCTGAGTATGACCCAGCATACCACAATGAGCACACAAGGGGCGATTCTTGGAAGATCCTTTGAAGCGATTGTCAGGATGATTGCGTGCAGCAGAAGAAGTCTTCAAGGAAAAAGCATGGAAAACTTCACTAGCAGAGGTGGAAGCACCAACTTCCTTTTACTTTTCTTCTTGAACAACTAAGGCAAAAACCATAGTTACTGAGGGAAAGGGGTTCATGGATAAAATTTGACCTCTGATATTAGAGAAGGATTCATTCAGCCCCATCAAGAACTGCATAGCATTCTCCATTTGTTCAAAATCGCACCAAGGTTTAATTCCTCCACAGGTGCAACTATATGAGGGCTTCAATTCTGATAATGACTCCCATAGAGAACAAAGTTTGGAGTAGAAAGAGGAAAAATACATGGAACCTTGTTGCAGAGTGATCAATTCATGCTTAAGTTGAAAAATTAAAAGACCATTTTGTTGCTCGAAACATTCTTGAAGATCATTCCAGATTGCTTTGAAAGAAGAACAATGTAAGATACTTACTTGCATTTCTTTGGATAAAGAATTAAGGAGCCAGGAAGAAACGATACTATCGTTGCGATGCCACAAAGCATGAGTTGAGTGACCCAAAGTAAGTTCAGGAATTGAACGATCAACAAACCCATATTTGTTCTTCCCATGAAGAGCCATGCGCATTGCTTTCTTCCAAGAATTATAGTTGTCACCGGTAAGAGGATGAGAAACTAAGGCAATGTCAGGATTGTCGGAAGAATGAAGAATGAAGAATGAAGGGGTTAGAATCATCAATGGCAGCCATGGTCATGAGAGAAAAAAAAAAGAAACAACTTCAATAGGAAGCAAGAGGCACGGAAGCAAAAACTTCTGATACCATATCAAAAATGAAAGAAATGAAAGATAGATGAAAAACAATTTTAGGATTTATTCATCAAAGTATTACAAAGTTGGTTTATCTATACAAAGACAGAAAAATAACTAACTTTAGTAACCAACTAACTTATTCAAATAACTTTTAGTAACTAACTAACTATCATAATTAACTAACTACTCAAATAACTTCTAGTAACCAACTAACTGTCATAATCAACTAACTATTCAAATAACTTCTAGTAATGAATTGTAATTGCTTAATCGTGATATAGTATAACATGACTAACACTTGGACAAAAAATAAATCTCAAACCTAAAAAAGTCATTATCCATTCTCCATTTCCCCTGCCCAAAGAAAAAAAACATCTTTTTACAGGAGAAGGACATAAAAACCATAGTGTAATTTTCTTATGCCACTGTAAGTTGAAATAATGTGCAGCGGAAACTACCGAGGAACTAAAAACAAGATTGGTCATAGAGTTCTTAGTCTGCTTTATCAGTTTATCTTCCCTTAAATCTTTTAAAAACTTGAATGGGCACTTTGCTAAGTTCCAAGTCAAACACTAAGTTCAAAGCAAATGCATAACCTTTTGTGTAAAACATGCATGCTTGCAAGTCGCACCTAACTGAATTTCAATGGAAGTGGAGGAGTAGAAAGGGTTTGAGGAGCTAGAAGAAAATAACCTAGTCTAAGCGGTTTCTACCAGCTTCAATGGTTGTGAGCTCCACAATTTAGAGCTTAATTTAATGATACATTGCGAACATGCTGAATTATACTCAAAGTTATTAGCTCTAAATCAAGTGCTATCTACTCGAGTCAAGAACAATCAGGTCAAATACAAGAAGAAGGTGATAAATAGCAAAATAGACAATAAATGAGTTAACCTATATTTACGCATACAAACACAAAAATGAGAAAACAAAATCAGATTTAGTGACTGATATAGTATATCATAAGTTCATAACAGTGCTCCAAAACCATGAGTTGCATTATATGTAGAAGCCAATAGAAATGTAATTATCCAGGAATAATTTGCCCCTATCTACAAGCCTATCAGTTATCATTTAAATAAAAGTTTTCATGTTGCAGAGCTCTTTGGGCACTTAACCGATTTTTGTAGCATTTCAAGCTTGTCCTAGGGATCACAGATTGATACAAAGTGGATTCTCATGGTTTGTAAAGCTCTTGAATTCTGCCTTATATATTTCGCAAATAGCAGTTCGGACACCAACCCTTTATAATTCATAATACTGCACTTTCTAAGCTGTGAAGAAATGTATTCAGGAACAGATGGTGGGCAAGACCAAATCTTGGGAATGGCCAGTTTCATAGGAAAATTATCATCAAGAAAAATAGTTTGAAGCTTGGGGCAATGCTCGAGCATTTCAGACACATGCCACGTAATAGCTCCCAAACTTGAGCTCCAAATGAATCAAATGGTGAAAGACAATTCCAGGGAAGCACTCTCGGTTAAACTGCAAAAGTTGTAAATGTTGGTCAATATTTTTATTTGTAATTTAAAATTTTGAAAATACAAATCTTTTCTATCCGTACTATCTGCTAATTTGTTACTTCCTAATTTGTTGGGATATATTAACTGAGTCAAGGTTGCTCCACGTTCAGAGGAATGTAACGTTCAGAGATGTGACAGTTTTTATTTTCTGAGATTCAGAATATTCTGTATTGCACGTTGGGTATTATGCCTAAATATAATAACAAGGAAAAAGCACATAATATTTATCTAACAGTGCAGTGAGACATACTATATAGGTGGTGACATTTTCCAAAAGGACAAATACTACCTACGGAGTAGTCTTTGTTTATCTAGAAACAAAAACAATTAAATCATATACCTTTTTGGTAGAATGATAGATATTAAACATTACACATAGAATGTGGCACATGATGTCGTCGGGTAATGCACTCAGCCTGTCATCCATTTCCATTCCGGAAATGGCGAGCAATGACTACCTTCTGTTGTTGTCGGATTGATTTGTTGTCTTGGAAAAAATTATTATGATACATGATATACTTGATACCTATAGGTTATAGGTTATAGGTTATGAGAGGAATGAGAAGTATCGATGGCATGTATCACTACTACTACTCAACCCATTAGGGTGACTTAGTGATGGAGTTGAAGTATCATTACTCGTTGTCTCGTGTCCTCAAAATAAAATATAGTATATGAATAAAACCAGGTATAATTAAATTTGGTTGATTCTGTAAATAAAAAAAATCTACTAAGTTAAGATGTCATCTTTACACTGTATTTTTTTATGGAAAGTACTTGTTAAATAAAAAAAATTAAGGGTTGGCAGTTTTCTAAATATTAATTTAGATAATTAATTGTCATGTAGGGATAATTGATAATATTGTGTTTATATATGTTGTTAAATTTACCAATGGAGAGTACTCATCAATTCACATGACATCATTTTAATTATTTTTTTTTTTTTGTGAAATGATATCATTTCACTTAATATGACATATCATCGATCAGTTCGATCGATATTAATTTACACATCATATTTTTCTATTAAAATATTTAATATTTATGTCAAAAAATATCAAAATAATTTTTTTTGAAAATATAAAGAATTAAAATGAAACAAAAATTTAAAAGATCAAAATGAAAACATACAGAAACATAAATGAACAAAAGCAATTTTTTCTTCTTATTTTTAAATATCTATATTATAAATAATAAAAATTAACAAAATAAAAAGGATATATAAATAAGTAATTATTTAGGATAATAAATATTAAAAATAATTTTCTAAATAAGTCCTTAATTAACCCACTGTTGAATATCTCAAGCACGTGTGAAGTAACCCAATGTATGAGTTTCTTTTGAATATGTTTAACAAGATATTTTAGTTGGTTTTTAATTTTTTTAACTAATTAAAAAATTAATTTGATTGTTTGATAGATAACTTTTTTTTAATAATTTTTCATTAGTTTCTAATTTTTTAAAAAACTACTAGAAGTAGCATTTTTTAAAATGGTTAACTTCTAATTTTTTATATTTTTATTTTTATCCGATATATTTATTCATTTTTCTTGTTACTTTTTTAAAAATAAATTATAATTTTATTATTTTTCTTTTATTTTACATTTTTCAACTATTAATTTTATATAATACTTTTAATTAATAAGCTAGTATTTCATCTTCTTAGCTAATTTTTTTAACTTTTGGTTATATTTTTAGCTACTTTTGTCAAACACAAGCTTAGTATGTGTTTGTGCCCGCGTCTCCTTTGATGCAACAAAAAAGCAATAGGGTTGCTGCTTCCATGTTCCTGCATTGGGACATGTAATTTTCAAGTTCAATGTGCTTGGAGTCAAACTCATCCAACATAAAAAATAAAAAAAAGACCTATAATAAAATTTTAAGAAAAATATCTTACTTTAAATGTGATAGCTATATAATAGGTATTTTTGTCAATATAAATAGACTTCTTGTCAACATATGAAGCATCTTTGCTTTGTAAAAACTAATAACAAATAAATGTTTTTGGTACACCTAAAATTTGCTTTTAATTGTTTTACCTTGACTTGATAGAATATGTATCCAAACACAGCCTTAAGCGTCCGATTTAATACAACTATTACCTACCACGCAACGCAACACGTACTTTTTGTGGTAATTAAGATTTGTGGAAGGAAAAAGTTTTTCATACCGCATTGCAGAAGAGCATACCTATATATTGCTGTACCAAACTAAACAAATAATTAATATATGGGTCTGTACTTTGTACTTCTGCGTTTAAAGAGTTCTCCAATTTATTTATTTGTTTATTTTTATCGTCAAAGAGTTCTCCAATTTGATTAGTCTTAAATAATGATGAGTTACCCAGTTGCACGTGAAATACTAAATAATTGTAACATATGAAATGTGTAATATTAAATCTTAATTAACATTTAGAACAATAAATGTATTCGAAAAAGAGATCATCACATGTAGTACTATCTGGTTGGCATAGTTGAAACTTTTTTTTTTACAGCAGCATAGTTGTAATTTGTAACTTATACATCTAAGATTTCATATATTTATAATTTATTTTAAACTTTGGTCAAAACTATTGAAGGTTGTTTTGCTTAAGTTTTAGAAGTAAATTAGTTTACAAAATTACTATAATAACAGAAGAAAAAGTGACCAAAAATAATAGCAGGCATATGGGAAGATAAATATTATGAAACACGTTAAAAAATGTATTGAATTTCATGATTTTTAATGTATAAAATTGAAAATTGGAACTCGTCAAAAACATAAGTAAATTGAAAATTAGACACCGAGAATCATCCATGCACAACTTGGGTATTTATGTAAGTTTTTTCTTCATCATATATAATTATATATATCAGTTGGGGATTTGGGGTGGGGGGCCTATAGAATCAGTCTTCTTTCCATGTGGGCCTTATTGGGTATCAAGTTTTATTATATTTGGATGGTCAAGTGGAAGAAACAACCAAAGGATATCAGAGAATATGAACTTCCTTTTTCTTAGAAAAAGAAAGAAACGATTCAAAATAAACAAAAAGTTGCTTAATACATATCTCAATTGATATTAAAAAGCTTATTCTTTAAAAAGTAGAAAAGAATGCAACTGGGATATAACTTCTGTAACCAGCAATTGATATTAGCCTTACAATAATCTTAACTATATAGAATATGTATTTTATGCTGGAAAAATACAGTTAACATTTACAATCAAATCATTTTTTGGTCATGCATGTACATAGTCTTCATTAATATAACTTGTCTAAAAATATTAAATTTTTAGTATAAACACTGTAGCAGTAGTACAATAATTGTATAATTATACTAATAATAATGTGATGTACTTATTACATTCAATGTATTGTTTTTTTTTAAAGGAACAACATTCAATGTAATGTTAACAACTTAATATATATATATATATATATATATATATATATATATATATATATATATATATATATATATATATAAATAAAATTGTGTTAGAGTATAATTTTTTTAAGTGTGTTAAAATATATGTATCATTGCTAATATAAGTTTTTTAAGAGATTATAATAAATTGACATTTTCTTTGCGTAAAAAAAAAACATTTTGACTAATCATATTGGTTTGAATATTCAAACCCACAATTAACGATTAAGTTGATCTACGAAGCAAATTAAACCTTACTAGTAGTATCAAGTACGTTTTAACAGTTGAGTAAATCTTTCTGTAAAAAAAAAAAAAAAAACGTTGACTAAATATCTTAAGTTTGAATATGAAATATACATTATTTAATAAGAAAATAAAGTCTTACTAATCGATCAGCGCATTTAATATTAATAGAGATTAAATGCATTAAAAATTTGAAGAAAAAAACTGTATAGTACTTTCTCGTACGTTTTTTTCCCCTTAACTAGTTGCTTAAAGGAACTTGGTAATATTCTTGAAAAAGAAAATACAATAAATAATTTGTGAAAGAAAAGTAGTAAAGTGAAATTGTCACGTGCATGGTCCCCTTGCATTTACATATATACCAACTTGGTAGCTATAGAAGTGGGAGGAACACAAGTTGGTATCAATTTTCACCTCACGTGCATCAAAATGGGTCCAAAGTGTGAATTTGGCCTTTGCCACTAGCATGGTCACGCACAGTTTGCATGAGACTTTGAAGTTTTGAACATAGAAAAATATGAAAACTACAAAATAAATAAATCAGTTTGGCTCATCACATTAAAGGGACAAAAAAAGTCCCCAGCAATTTGAGGCATACAGATAGACTATGAATTGGCTGCGTTTGGATTGTTCGTGGAAAATTGGAATGCGTCCAAGCTGTGTGCGGGTAGGGCACGCTTGAGATATACTGATTTACGGGATATATATATAACTCAAAATATATTCTCCAACTAAAATAAAAAAAATTAATCTCCCAAAGTACATAATTTTCTTAAGAAATTAATTTTTAGTCAACAAATATTTTTTCATATACACAAATTTAAAAATCAACTCTTATAATTAATTATATATTTATCATATACTATTATTTTAGCTCGAAATATTTTTCAACCAACCATATAAAATTAATCATTTAAAATAATAGATATTCATCTAAGAAATTAATTTTTCTTAATAAATATTCTTTCATACACCGATTCGAAAATTACATTCTTAACCACATATTTAATGAGCATGACTATTTATCAATCATATATATTACACTATATATGTTAATTAGACATATGCATGCATGATACGTTACATTAAGAATTAAAACTATATTTTCCAAAATTATTTTTCATATAAGCCAAATAATATTATTAACCATGTAGAGTTCAATGTACCGTACTAGAAAATAGAGCATTCACAAAACATATTTTCCGAAAATTAATAAGGAAAAGTTATAATGTTTTATGCTATTTTTGAATAGCTATATACATGCATATGCATTCGTAAAAAAGAAAAAGAAAAAAAAATAGAGAGAGAGTGTTTCTCCAGAAACTTTTGTTAGGATAAGTTAATACTATATGGTAACAATAATTTTGAGATAACTTTTAATTTTTTAATAACTATTTTTAAATCGCAACTAAAAATTGACTTTATTATATGTTAATTTTTGTTCAGCATTACTGACTTAATAAATATACGTACGTCTAATAAGTATTCTTTTAAGGATAATAACTGATTCAAATTGTGCTTACTGCTTAATCAATTAGTCTGCATCTGCAATTTGCAGAGCCTGATAGCTGTCAAGGGGTTGAATTTCACTTTTCTTCCCTTGTTTCTTAATTGATATGTCTATTCAAAACAACGACGTTTTGTACCCAAAAAAAATTAAAAAAAAAAAAAAACAATGACGTTTGTAATTATGTTGTTACATGTAGTGCATAATGAATTTGTGTGCTTTCTGTAAATGTTTTATTCTGTTTGAAAAACTAATATGATCTCATTGCTTACGACCTATCTTGCAAGTTGATCATAATCATTTGAATAAAATTATCTGGTAGAATACCATTTATTCGAGCCTTCATGACTTAACGAAATTTCTAAACTGTCATTTCCATAAATGTGGATAATTGTTTCAAACACATTTTTTTATAATTTTAATTCTTATTTAATTTAATACTTTTCTAGACCATATATTTTGGTATGATCTTTCGATCCTCAGCATTTAGCATGCTTTACCGATTGGCCGAGATCTATCATACATCGACATAGTACTTGAAAACTGAAAAGGGAGGATACATTGTTAGGAATTTTATAATTTCTAATGGATTACATATTATATTATAATATTTATATTAGTTATTTATAATTAGATGGGTTCAATATGAAGTGATCTAATTTAATGAGCGAAAATCAGTTTGGACCATTAGGGGATAATGAGAATCTTAATAGGTTAAAATTTAAGACATGGTTCTGGTTTCCAAGACACCAAATCAAGAAGCAGTTCCTCATCTCCCCATCTGAAGAAAAAATGAAGGTCTCATAAGGAAGAATGTGATTTGGTTGAGAAAGGTCATTAAACCAATTGTTCGTGACCGCTATAAGATTCTGCTGCGTGTTGATCAAGCTCTATGGATCCAGGTATTCCTTAAAACCTCTTGATAATCTGACGTAATGTGTTTTGGTGCTCATTTGGTATTTTATAAGGTTTATCAAAAACTCCAACAAGTGGTATCAGAGCTACCATTACTGTTAGATTATTGGTATTTAAAGTTGTTTGATATGTATTATATCTCGATCGCTTTAGTTGTATGAACCCGAATTTTATTTTGGGAAGAAACTATTTCGATCAATAAAATTGTAAAACCAGTAAATTTCTGTGTCATGGTCGTAAAGTTTTTCTTTTTTTTTTCAAATGAATAAAAGACCTCTTCATTTGCTTTACGGGTTTGTACATAGTTTTTTGTTTGTGTCACGCGTGCTTACATATTATTCTATTTGAGGTAAAGGTTCTATGTACCTGGCGTTGGTTTTCTTAAACAATATATTTCGTGAGCAAGAAAGTTTTTTTTTTGTTTTATACCTATAAGGATTACGAAAACTCTTTACGTCAAATACAAAGCCACAATGACTTATATTTTTATATAAGGTCATTGTGTGTGATTTGTGAATTTATATGTATGTCATTATATATATATATATATATATATATATATATATATATATATATATATATATATATATATATATTATTGATATAAATCAGTAATAAGGCAATGGTCTTTTGTCTTATATGAATAATTTATTATTTTTTTTGCCAACTGTTTTTCCTTCTTGAATCGGTGATAGGCTGATAGTTTATGATATTCTTGTGGTTAGTATAGATTTGTGATAGTACCGTGGTATGTTCGTTTCGGATGCGTAATGAGTTTACCATGATATTGTTTTCAAATATTTACTGCTATTATAATTGGATGCAAATTTAACCATTACGGATCCTTTCCATTTATTTGCGGTAATTTTAATTAAATTGATTGAACCATTATGTTGTCAAAGTAACCTCTATTGTGTAAATTAATTTAATTAAATTGCATGGATGTTAGTATGGAATTATTTATGTGAATTGTGCTCGACCCAAAGGAAAACACAATTTGGCCAAATAATAACATACATGCGATAAATATGTGACAATTATAAAGTTTTTTTCATGTGAATAATAGTCGGTCCAAAGAAAGACTATTATTTGACAGAACTAATTGTCAATATTTAATCATTGCATTGAGAGTACCAATTACAAATTAATTTCTCTGTCCAAAGACTAGAATTAATGTTGTGCTGAGTATCTTGTGATGAATCTGTTATGGGAAATATTTGCATGTCTTGTTATATATACTTTATATGACTTATTTGATTATTTGTGAACATGTTATTAGTTTTTGTTCTCTCTTTAGTTAATATTGTCAGTGCTGCAAATGTTACTGCCTAAGTGAATTCTATCCCAATGCTGAATGGAACAAATTTTAAGGTCTGGAAGGAAGCCGTAGAAATTGTTCTTGGCTGTATGAATTTGGACTTGGCACTGAGGACGGAATAACCCATTTTCACTCCGGAAACCTCTAATGAGGTAAAAATTGAGAAGTGAGATTGGTCCAACCGAATGTGCCTTATAATCATGAAGCGCTCTATTCTAGAGGCGTTCCGGGGCTCTATTTCTGAGGGTCAAAATGCAAAGAAATTTCTTGAGGAAATTGAGCAATACTTTGCCAAAAATGAAAAGGCGAAGACGAGTAACCTTTTGGCTAAACTCATCTCCATGAAGTATAAAGGCAAAGGGAACATAAAGGAGTACATTGTGGAGATGTCCAATCTCGCATCGAAACTCAAGTCACTTAAGTTAGAGCTTGGTGAAGACCTGCTCGTGCACTTGGTTTTGATCTCGCTTCCTGCACACTTTGGGCAATTCAAATTGAGCTATACACTCAGAAGGACAAATGGTCATTCAATGAGCTTATATCTCACTGTGTGCAAGAGGAGGAGAGGTTGCAGAGAGATAGGACTGAAAATGCTCACTTGACTTTGACCTCTCAGATTAAGAAAAGGAAGAAGACTAAGGGTGCTGCGGAAGGGACTTCTCAACAAAAAGAAATAAAAGAAGGATGAGGAATTTACCTGTTACTTCTGCAAGAAGTCGGGATACGTGAAGAAAGAGTGACCCAAGTATGTCGCATGACGTGTAAAGAAAGGTAAATTTCTTACTCTAGTGTGTTCAGAAGTTAATTTGGCTTTTGTACCTAAAGATACTTGGTGGGTAGATTCTGGTGCTACTATTCACATAAGTATGACTATGCAGGGTTGCCTATGGAGCCGACCGCGAAGTGATGATGAAAGGTTCATCTTTGTGGGTGATGGCAAGAAGGTTGCAGTGGAAGCTATTGGAACTTTTAGATTACAGTTAAAAACTGGATTTTATTTGGATTTATTTGAGACTTTTGTTGTACCATCTTTTAGACGGAATTTGATTTCTATTTCTAGTTTGGACAATTTTGGATTTTCTTGTTCATTTGGAAATAATAAAGTTAGTCTCTACCAAAATTCAAATATGATTGGTTCTGTTTCTTTAATTGGTAATCTTTACATCCTTGATGTTGTTAGTTCCTATAATGAAATACTGCAAATAAGTTCACGTGGTACAAAACGAAAGTTGAATGAGAATTCAACCACCTTATGGCATAAGAGTTTAAGCCATATCTCTAAACAGAGAATTCAGAGACTTGTGTTGGATGAAATTCATGACCCTTTGGATTTATCGGACTTTGAGGTCTGTGTTGAATGCATAAAGGGAAAATGAACAAATATAAGGAAATTAGGTGCTGAAAGAGCTAAAGACGTCTTAGAACTAGTGCATACAAAAATTTGTGGTCTTTTTCCTACAACTTCTTGGAATGGACAACAATATTTCATTACGTTCATAGATGGCTACTCTAGATATGGTTACTTATATTTGATACATGAGAAGTCTCAATCCCTAGACGTTTTTAAGACTTTCAAGGCCGAGGTTGAACTACAACTTGGAAAGAAAATTAAAGCTGCCAAATCTGACCATGGTGGTGAGTACTATGGCAGATATAATGGATCAGGAGAACAACGTCCAGGACCTTTTGCGGTTTTCCTCAAAGAGTGTGGAATTGTTTCTCAACAGACTATGCCGGGAAAACCTAGCATGAATGGTGTAGCAAAACGAAGAAACCGATCTCTTAAGGATATGGTGAGAAGTATGATTAGTTATTCTTCTTTGCCAGAGTCACTTTGGGAAGAAGCCTTAAAGACCGCAATTTACATCCTTAATAGGATGCTAAGTAAAGTAGTTAACAAAACATCTCATGAACTTTGAACTGGTAAAAGGCCAAGCATTAAACATTTGCACATTTGGGGTTGTCCGGCTAAGGCACGGCCTTATAGGCCACATGAAAGAAAGTTGGACTCAAAAACAATTAGCTGTTATTTTGTTGGCTATGTTGAACACTCTCGGGGCTATAAATTTTACAATCCCACCTCAAGATCCTTTTTTGAGACGGGAAATGCAAGATTTCTTGAGGAAATTGAGCTTGGGAAGGAAGAGAACATAAGGAATGTTGTCTTTGAGGAAGAACCTGTTATTTATAGTGATCAAGTCCTCGTACCTATTACTGTTCAAGACACAACTCCAGTAATAGAAGATAATGTTCAAATTATTGACATTGTTCCAGAACAAGACAACAATGAGGTTCTCCCTCAAATACCTTTAGAGCAACATCAACAACCTCAAGAAGTGTCATTAAGGAGATCCATTAGACAAAGGAGAAGTGCAATCTCAAATGATTATATTATATTTCTCCATGAACATGAGGATGATATTGGTTTAAAAGAGGATGATCCAATCAACTTCTGTCAAGCTATGCACAGTTCTAACTCTAAAAAATGGATTGACGCCATGAAGGATGAGATGAAGTCTATGAAAGACAATGAAGTTTGGAATCTAGTTAAATTGCTTGAAGGTGTGAAACCTATTGGTTGTAAATGGATATTTAAAACCAAGAAGGATTCAAAGGGTAATATCGAGAGATATAATGCTCATCTAGTTGCTAAAGGCTTTACTCAGAAGGAAGGCATTGACTATAAAGAAACCTTTTTCTCCAATATCTTCAAAGGATTCTTTTAGAACCATAATGGCACTTGTAGCTCATTTTGACTTAGAGCTACATCAGATGGATGTCAAGACTGCGTTTCAAAATGGTGACATTGAAGAAATGACTTATATGGTGCAACCAAAAAACTGTGTTAGGCGACTCAAAGTCCATGGTATGCAAACTAAAGAAATCCATCTATGGTCTCAAACAAGCTTCTTGTCAATGGTATTACAAGTTCCATCAAGTCATTACCTCATATGGTTGCGAGGCAAATGTAGTTGATGATTGTGTATATCATAAGTTTAGTGGGAGTAAATACATATTCTTGGTATTATATGTCGATGATATACTGCTTGCTAGCAGAAATATAGGCTTCTTACAGGAGACCAAGAGATTTCTAACAAAAAAATTCAAAATGAAAGATCTTAGGGAAACTTCTTTTGTGTTAGGTATTAAGATACTATGAGATCGCTCTCAAAGTATCCTAAGGTTGTCACAAGAGAGTTATATCGATAAAGTACTTGATAGATTCGACATGAAAGATAGTAAACCAGGAGATACCCCAATAGCTAAAGGAGACAAATTCAATCTCAAACAATGTCCCAATAATGACCTTGAAAGATCTGAGATGCAAAAGATTCTCTATGTGTCAGCAATGGGAAGTTCGATGTATGCTCAAGTTTGTACTCATCCCGACATAGCATTTGTTGTAAGAGTTCTGGGCAGATACTTAAGTAATCCTGGATTGCAGCATTGGAAGGCAGTGAAACGCGTAATGCGTTACTTGAAGAGAACAAAAGACTACATGCTCACTTATCAGAAGTCTGACAATTTGGATATCATCAAGTACTCAGACTCTGATTTTGCTGGCTGTCAAGACAGAAAACACTCCACTTCTGGATACATATATATGTTGGTTGGAGGAGCTATCTCTTGGAAGTATGCTAAACAGACTCTTGTAGCTTCTTCAACCATGGTTGTGGAGTTCATTGCTTGTTTTGAGGCATCTGATCACGGGATATGACTACGAAACTTTGTCACTAGTTTGTGTGTGGTCGATGGCATTGAAAGACCATTGAAAATTTATTGTGACAATAACTTTGTAGTTCTTTACCCCAACAACAATAGGAGTACAACCAAGTCAAAATTCATTGACATCAAGTTTCTGATTGTGAAGGAAAGAGTTCAAAATAGGCAAAGTTTCATAGAACATATAAGGATTGATTCCATGCTAGCTGACCCACTTACTAAAGATTTGGTACCTAGAGTTTTTCATGAGCACACTACTCATATGGGGGTAGTTACTAACAGTACCTTAGTTTAGTAGGAGTCCCATTTATGTGTTATATCTTATGTTTTCTAGATATTTGTATTGTTTGGATTTTCTACAGAAATAAAGTTGATGTTTATCATTTTATTATGAGCTTGTTTTGTGTGCAATATTTGTATTGCACTTTGGATTGATCTCTATAAAGAATAAAGTTTGGACTAGTTAGAAATATACATGATTAAGATCACATTGTATGTAATTTCCATGTCGATTATCCATATTTGATTTATGTCATCGAGTATGAGTAACAGTGGTGATCATTGTGGCTTAGTCACGCTGAATTGTGATGAAAACTACAGTGGTTTCCTGTTGCTATATGAGATGGATTAGATTGTATAAAAGGAGTCTAAGAATAAATAAAATACGGTTGCGTGCCTAAAGAATTTTTTGATATAAATGTCTAAGGTTAATATGAAGCCTAAGTGGGAGATTGTTAGGAATTTTATAATTTCTAATTAATTAATATGGGTTACATATTATATTATAACATTTATATCAGATATTTACATTTAGATGAGTTCAATATGAAGTGATCTAATTCAATGAACCCATTAGACTGCCAACAAAAAAATGATATGGGCTTAATGAGCGAAAACCAGTTTGGCCCGTTAGGGGATAATGAGAACCCTAATAGGTTAAAAACTAAGGCATGGTTATGGTCCCCAAGACACCAAATCAAGAAACAGTTTCTCCTCTCCTCATCCGAAGAGAAAACGATGGTCCCATAAGGAAGAAGGTGATTTGGTAGAGGAATGTCATTAAACCAATTGTTCGTGACCGCTGTAAGATTCCGCTGTGTGTTGATCAAGCTCTATGGATCCAGGTATTTCTTAAAACCTCTTGATAATCTAACGTAATGTGTTTTGGTGTTCATTTGGTATTTTATAAGGTTTATTAAAAACTTCAACATACATAACAAGACCCTCAACACAGGTAGTGATAAATGTGTGACAATAATTCCATAACTAACTTTCCTGCCAAAATTCAGGTATATAAATGCAATGCACACAAGTATAGACCGATCTAACTCTGATCTCATTACTCACTATTTTCTTATTGAAATTGACATGATTCTTGGAGTGCTAGTAGGTACACTACCTGAAGTCATGTTTCGCTACCTAAGATCGAGGTCTACACCACATCTCCACTACTGAAGTGAATTTGGGTCCTTCTGTTGAACAACCATTCTTTATTTTTTACACAAAAAATAAACCTCCATACATACTAAAACAATACTATGAAAGTTCTATGATTAACAACATACTTTATTATTAAGAATTATAATAAATACATGTATCCATATTGTTAGACTTATAGTAACCAAAATCCCTAAAAACACTCTTGTTGCAGGAAAACTCTTACATAGTGTTTGATTGGTGGAAATGCAGGGAAGAAAAGGGGAAGGGAGGAAATTTTTTTTTTCTTAAGAAAATTGATTGGTTGGTTCAACTTTTAGGACGGGAGCAAAATCCCTCCTCATCTAATTTTTACTCCCCTCCAATATTGAAGGGATTTGGAGAAAGGAGGAAAGGAATTTAAAATATTTCAATTAAAATGACTAAAAAATATCTCACGTATGTTTTAAAGTTTAAAATTATTTTTGAAACCTCTCTCTCCTCCCCCTTGTGAACCAATGAGGAAAATGACTACTATATCTCCTTCCGTACATTAAAATCAATTTTTTTCCTATGCACCAAATAGTCTTTTAAAAACATCCTCATTGAAGAATGATAGTTATTTTCTAAAATAAGAATGATTTCTAAAATCACTCTCATTTAATTAATAATTTTTTATGTTAATGAAATAATTTTTTTATTAAATTATTTTTCAAGGAAAAATTATTATATAAGATAAAAAATACTAACATGTAGTTAGTCTAGATGAAATTGGATTTGGATCTTTTAAAAAAATCTTTGATTGAAACTGATGGATGACAAAATATAATAAAAAGAAGTGACAAAACATCTTAAAAAGGATAAAAATTAACATATTTAACTTGTAAAAGATGTAATAAATAGATTTTATAATAACCATGATTCTTATCTGACTTAAATTGAACTTGATCTACTTTAAATGTGACCAATCCAATTTTTCAATAAAAACTAATCATAAGTAAAGTTTAAGGATATTTCACACCAATGTTATGATACCAAAATAAAAATCATTTTATATTTAGTTATTCTTAGTAATCGTCCTCCTCAATAATAATAAACTCTTAATAGGTATTTATTGATGTTTGTCGTTCCAAACAAAAGAAAATTAACCTTTTTAAACAATTTTTATTCTCAATTTTAAATATGTATGTTTTTTTTAAAGATATATTAAAAGGAGTTTGATTGTTAAAAATATTTTTTTATCTATAAAATATATAAAAAAAGAAACTTTTTAATGGGACCTTAGAACCAAAACATCATTTATTTGTCTTTTGTTTGAGAAAAAAACTAAGTCATATATATTTTTAATATCAATTTTGTTTTTGAAATTCTTGAGATCTATACAAGTGAGAAAAGAGAAATGAAAAAGAAAAAGTAATAAATGTAGTAGATAACATAATAAAAAAAGGAAATAATTTAATTAGAATTTTTTTGTTGATCATAGGTACAAAGTAACCTCCGGTAAAAATGGTAACTAATTTTCGTCGAAACTGTGAGGGCACAAGTGTTAACAAGGTAAAAGTTTTTAAATTGTCATCTAAATATATAAATATTGTGTATGATAAAATTAATGATTTTCAATAATAATTTTGAAATTTATATCTAAAATAATTTCTAATTATTATACAATATAAATTTGCATACTTATATGAATGAAATTTAAGATATAAGTAGATTTTATTTTATATATATATATATATATATATATATATATATATATATATATATATATATATATATATATATATGTGAGTGTGTGTGCGCGTGCGTGCATGTTATTTAAAATGTATTTTTTTATAGTTGAATTATATTTACACATCTTTAAGATTGTCTTTTCTAAATTTTATTCAAATCGAACATCAATAAGAAGGTAATCAAATGATTTATATTTTAGTATATTATAAAAAAATTTATATTACATCAATGTTATGATACTTCCCACCAATGTTATGATACCAAAATAAAAATAATTTTATATTTAGTTATTCTTAGTAATCGTCCTCCTCAATAATAATAAACTCTTAATAGGTATTTATTGATGTTTGTCGTTCCAAACAAAATAAAATTGATCTTTTTAAACAATTTTTATTCTCAATTTTAAATATGTATATATTTTTTTAAAGATATATTAAAAGGAGTTTGATTGTTAAAAGTAATTTTTTATCTATAAAATATTTTTTTAAAAAAATTAATGGGACCTTAGAACCAAAACATCCTTTATTCGTCTGTTGTTTGAGAAAAAAAACTAAGTTATATATATTTTTAATATCATTTTTTTTCACATTCTTGAGATCTATACAAATGAGAAAAGATAAATGAAAAAGAAAAATTAATAAATGTAGTAGATAACATAATAAAAAAGGAAATAATTTAATTAGAATTTTTTGTTGATCTTACTATTGGTACAAAGTAACCTCCGACAAAAATCGTGACTAATTTTCATCGTAAGAGCACAAGTGTTAACAATGTAAAAGTTTTTAAATTGTCATCTAAACATATAAATATTGTGTAAGATAAAATTAATGATTTTCAATAATAATTTTGAAATTTATATCTAAAATAATTTCTAATTACTATAAAATATAAATTTGTATACTTTCAGTGAATGAAATTTAAGATATAAGTAGGTACTATTATATATATAGGTGTATCTCTGTGTGCGCATGTGTGTACCTGCGTTGTTTAAAATGTATTTTTTTTATTGTTGAATTATATTTACATATCTTTAAGATTGTCATTGCCAAATTTTGTTCAAATTGAACAATAATAAGAAGGTAATCAAATGATTTATATTTTAGTATATTATAAAAAAATTTATATTACATCAATGTTATGATTCTTCACACCAATGTTATGATACCAAAATAAAAATAATTTTATATTTAGTTATTCTTAGTAATCGTCCTCCTCAATAATAATAAACTTTTAATAGGTATTTATTGATGTTTGTCGTTCCAAACAAAAGAAAATCAACCTTTTTAAACAATTTTTATTCTCAATTTTAAATATGTATATGTTTTTTTAAAGATATATTAAAAAGATTTTGATTGTTAAAAATAATTTTTTATCTATAAAATATTTTAAAAAAAGTTTTTAATGGGACCTTAGAACCAAAACATCCTTTATTCGGCTTTTGTTTGAGAAAAAAACTAAGTCATATATATTTTTAATGTCAATTTTTTTTCACATTCTTGAGATCTATACAAGTGATAAAAGAGAAATGAAAAAGAAAAATTAATAAATGTTGGAAATAACATAATAAAAAAGGAAATAATTTAATTTGAATTTGTTGTTGATCATACTATTGGTACAAAGTAACCTCCGGTAAAAATAGTGACTAATTTTCATCAAAATTGTGAGGGCACAAGTGTTAACGATGTAAAAGTTTTTAAATTGTCATCCAAATATATAAATATTGTGTATGATAAAATTAATGATTTTCAATAATAATTTTGAAATTTATATCTAAAATAATTTCTAATTATTATACAATATAAATTTGCATACTTATATGAATGAAATTTAAGATATAAGTAGGTTTTATTATATATATATATATATATATATATGAGTGTGTGTGCGCGTGCGCGCATGTGTGTGCGTGTTATTTAAAATGTATTTTTTTATTGTTGAATTATATTTACACATCTTTAAGATTGTTTTTGTCAAATTTTATTCAAATCGAACATCAATAAGAAGGTAATCAAATGATTTATATTTTAGTATATTATAAAAAAAATTATATTACATCAATGTTATGATACTTCCCACCAATGTTATGATACCAAAATAAAAATAATTTTATATTTAGTTATTCTTAGTAATCGTCCTCCTCAATAATAATAAACTCTTAATAGGTATTTATTGATGTTTGTCGTTCCAAACAAAATAAAATTGATCTTTTTAAACAATTTTTATTCTCAATTTTAAATATGTATATATTTTTTTAAAGATATATTAAAAGGAGTTTGATTGTTAAAAGTAATTTTTTATCTATAAAATATTAAAAAAATAATAATAATGGGACCTTAGAACCAAAACATCCTTTATTCGTCTTTTGTTTGAGAAAAAAACTAAGTCATATATATTTTTAATGTCAATTTTTTTTCACATTCTTGAGATCTATACAAGTGATAAAAGAGAAATGAAAAAGAAAAATTAATAAATGTTGGAGATAACATAATAAAAAAGGAAATAATTTAATTTGAATTTTTTGTTGATCATACTATTGGTACAAAGTAACCTCCGGTAAAAATAGTGACTAATTTTCATCGAAATTGTGAGGGCACAAGTGTTAACAATGTAAAAGTTTTTAAATTTTTTAATTATTATACAATATAAATTTGTGTGTGCCAAATTTTTTTCAAATTGTACAACAATAATAACAACGTAATCAAATGATTTATATTTTAGTATATTATAAAAAATTATATTACATCAATGTTATTATACTTCCCACCAATGTTATGATACCAAAATAAAAATAATTTTATATTTAGTTATTCTTAGTAATCGTCCTCCTCAATAATAATAAACTCTTAATAGGTATTTATTGATGTTTGTCGTTCCAAACAAAATAAAATTGATCTTTTTAAACAATTTTTATTCTCAATTTTAAATATGTATATGTTTTTTTAAAGATATATTAAAAGGAGTTTGATTGTTAAAAGTAATTTTTTATCTATAAAATATTTTTTTAAAAAAAATTAATGGGACCTTAGAACCAAAACATCCTTTATTCGTCTTTTGTTTGAGAAAAAAACTAAGTTATATATATTTTTAATACCAATTTTTTTTCACATTATTGAGATCTATACAAATGAGAAAAGATAAATGAAAAAGAAAAATTTATAAATGTAGTAGATAACATAATAAAAAAGGAAATAATTTAATTAGAATTTTTTGTTGATCTTACTATTGGTACAAAGTAACCTGCGACAAAAATGGTGACTAATTTTCGTCGTAAGAGCACAAGTGTTACCAATGTAAAAGTTTTTAAATTGTCATCTAAACATATAAATATTGTGTAAGATAAAATTAATGATTTTCAATAATAATTTTGAAATTTATATCTAAAATAATTTCTAATTACTATGCAATATAAATTTGTATACTTTCAGTGAATGAAATTTAAGATATAAGTAGGTTATATTATATATATATATATATATATATATATATATATATATATATATATATATTATGTGTGTGTGTGCGTACGCGTGTGTGCGTGTGTGTGCATATTGCTTAAAATGTATTTTTTTATCGATTTAGGTGTTGAATTAGATTTACATATCTTTAAGATTGTTTTATCAAATTTTGTTCAAATTGAACAACAATAATAACGTAATCAAATGATTTATATTTTAGTATATTATAAAAAAAATTATTTTACATCAATGTTATTATACTTTCCACCAATGTTATGATACCAAAATAAAAATAATTTTATATTTAGTTATTCTTAGTAATTGTCCTCCTCAATAATAATAAATTCTTAATAGGTATTTATTGATGTTTGTCGTTCCAAACAAAAGAAAATTGACCTTTTTAAACAAATTTTATTCTCAATTTTAAATATGTATATGTTTTATTAAAAATATATTAAAAGGAGTTTGATTGTTAAAAATAATTTTTATCTATAAAATATTTTTAAATTTTTTTTTAATGGGACCTTAGTACCAAAACATCCTTTATTCGTCTTTTGTTTGAGAAAAAAACTAAGCTACATATATTTTTAATATCAATTTTTTTCATATTCTTGAGATCTATACAAGTGAGAAAAGAGAAATGAAAAAGAAAAATTAATAAATGTAGTAGATAACATAATAAAAAAAGGAAATAATTTAATTATAATTTTTTGTTGATCATATGGTCGAAATTGTGGGGACACAAGTGTTGATAATAAAAAAGTTTTTAAATTGTCATCTAAACATATAAATATTGTGTATGATAAAATTAATGATTTTCAAAAATAATTTTAAAATTTATATCTAAAATAATTTCTAATTATTATACAATATAAATTTGTATTCTTATAGTGAATGAAATTTAAGATATAAGTAGGTTCTATTTTATATGTGTGTGTGTGTGTGAGAAAAAATCAAATTATACCAGTATAACTCTTAATCAATTATTACACCATCATTTTATAACTTGATATAAAATGTATTTTTTTTTATCGATTTAACTTTTGAATTATTTACATATCTTTAAGATTATCTGTGTCAAATTTTGTTGAAATTGAACAATAATAAGAAGGTTATCAAATCATTTATATTTTAAAAAAATTATATTATATTAATTTTAATCTGTATGAATGAGATAACAAATAATTGTAGATTAATATAAAATTTTGTATATATAATTTATGTGAAAGAAACTTTTAATTTAATAGTGAATTTTAAGAAAATAAATATTATTTAACGGAGTATATATATATATATATATATATATACTCTTTTGTCACTTATGATATAACTAAACCTATATGAGAAAATAGTAGTTGTTTAGACATATTAGTAGCTTATAAGCTACTTTATCTAGGTTGTAAGTTAGTTTGACTAAAACATATAAGACAGTTTTTAGTTTTGATACATTATTGTAACATATTTTTTAAACAATAAACTATTTTGATATTTCTTTAGAAGTCATAAATTTTTAATTACACACAAATAATCCATATTTAGATTTGAAAAAAAAATCATGATTAAATGTTTATGTAAAAAGAAAAAAATAAATTATATTATACTTGAAGTTTTTTAAAATTATACATAAACTCTCTTCTTTTTAACGTTTACGATAACCTCCTATTTAAAAGTACACAATATAATGTTTTGTAAACAATAAGGAGGTTAATAATATATAAGTGTTAATGTAATATTTTTAAACAATTAAAGAGGCTAGTATAGGTGAAAAAAACATGGGTATTAAAAGAAATTTAACAAGACTTTAAGAAATGTCTGTGTAATTTATTTAAAGGAAAAAAATACGGTGAGTCGATGTCAAAGAGTGAATAGTACATGTATTAATATTATAAAGAATTTTCATACCGTTATCTTATTATAAATTGTCATGTATGACAAATTAATAAAATTTTTAACTTTTTTAATAAATATTTTAAAATTTATATATAACTATTTTTTTTGAAACATACCTAAATTTTAATCGAATGACTTTTTTATGCAAAAATATATATAAATTAGTCTCTTATTTCAATTAAATTTTATAAAAAAAAATTAAACTATTACACATCAGGGTTCATTCGGATTTCATTATTGTCCTAAATCCATGTTTAAAAAACGAAAAAATATGTCATGCACTCACATTGTAATTACTATGAATCATTATCCAATCACAAACTAATATATATAATAAATTTATTATTTTTTATAATAATTTTCATAAAAATTATACTTGTAATTAATAATATAAAATTATTTTACATTCAGTAAGGGTTAAACTCTTAAAAATGTAAGAGATGAGTCATGTAAAATAAGATAAAGTCTTATATATTTCAAAGAACTAATTTTGAGTAATAAAAAAAATGAAAAACTAAAAGTAGACAAAAAAAAATAAAGAGTTAAAAATTGTCAAAAAAATTTTGAGAGGCTAAAAATTAAGAAAGATTAAAAAAATAATTATTATTATATTATATAAGTATTTATAAGTATATTTTTTTAGTATTTGATATAATTACCTACAGACTCGAATATTTTATTTTTAGTCAAGATACAACAACTATTATGTATGAGTTGTTTCCCTCCCTCTAAAATAATGAAGTATTCTTTTCTTTTGACACTAGAACATCCCCTAAATTTTGTAAAAATAAGAAATTTGGTTGAAAAATAAAAATTCCTATGAGAGTAATTGAGATGAGACATTGAAAAATAGTTGTTTTCATAGGATCTCACATGAACTTGGTTACTCCAATAACCTTTCATATAGTTTCGACAATCCAAGCGGTGGACCCCTCCCTCTTGAACCTTTCTTTATCTGTTCTATGTCTAATCTTCCCCTACAACTTCCACATTATATATATAAATAATAATAATTCAATCACTGCAAAAGTAATTCTGTATCTCTCATCTTTCAATCTTCACTTCTCTCTTTCTCTCAAAACACACCAAACCAACCATTCATTCATTCATTCATAGTTTCATTCAACAAATCAAATAATATCAAACAAATAAATGTCACCTAACAATCCTTCCACGATTGTTTCCGACGCGGTGGCTCGGCACCACACCCATGTCGTGTCCCCGCACCAGTGCTGCTCCGCCGTGGTGCAGGAGATTGCCGCCCCGGTCTCCACCGTGTGGTCCGTCGTGCGGCGCTTCGACAACCCGCAGGCCTACAAGCACTTCGTCAAGAGCTGCCACGTCATCCTCGGCGACGGCGATGTCGGGACCCTCCGCGAGGTCCGCGTGATCTCCGGTCTCCCTGCCGCCGTCAGCACCGAGCGCCTCGACGTCCTCGACGACGAGCGCCACGTCATCGGCTTCAGCATGGTCGGTGGCGACCACCGCCTCTCCAACTACCGCTCCGTCACCATCCTCCACCCCCGTTCCGCCACCGACACCGTCGTCGTCGAGTCCTACGTCGTCGACGTCCCTGCCGGCAACACCACCGAGGACACTCGCGTCTTCGTCGACACCATCCTCCGCTGCAACCTCCAATCCCTCGCCAAATTCGCCGAAAACCTAACCAACAAACTCCATCAACGATGATTTCACAGAAACACTGTCCGTATCTTTCTTTTTTAATTTTTACCTTTTGTAATTTAGCTATTAATTAGTTGTTGTGTACTTTTTGATTAATATCACAAGGTTGTGTGAGTTTGTGACTTTGTGTCTGAGAGAGGAAAAACAAAAGGAGTCCCTTAATTTTACCCTTGTGTGATCGTTTTGTGTTTCTCTTTGTTGAGAAAGTGAACATGAACCAAGGATTTTATGTAATGTTGGTGTAATCTTTGTTCTCATTGTAGTAATTTTCTTCTGCTCAATACAATTGTAGAAATGTTTGTTTATAATCTTTAATCAATAATCTTTGAATGACTACATTTGTAATTCTTAACTCTTTCATTCAGGCTCCTTTGATATACTGTCTTTCATTTTTATTTTTATTTTCATCTTTGAGTTGTTATTTCATATTCCCCCATTATTTTATTTTAATTATTTCAATTCTCAATCTCTCATATCACTTTCATCAATAAAAAAATGGTATTAATTATCTATACAACAAGTTCACTTTCAAAAAAATTTAAAAAATACAGATAGATTAATAAGGCGCATGTCTTTTCGAAAATCATTATAAAATTAGAACCAAAATTGTAATTTATGATGGATATTATTCTATATAAATTATAAATATGATGGGAGGGGATGAGAATGACACCGACTATGTTCATGAAAAATTGTTTGAATCACGAGATTGTAGGGTTTTTGAATTGATATCGTAGTAAGGCAGTGGCTGTATAACTTAGGAGGTGGTGGTGATGTGAGTTATAAGTTTCCACATGAAATGCAGAGCTTTTGAATATGACTTTCCCAGAAGTTAAGGCGAATGTGACGAGGGCTAGTTGTGGGGCGATGCAACTTGCGGTATGGATTCTGTTCGTGCTTTCACTTTCTGACTTGTTTGGGTAAAATTGTGCACGGATCCCATTTGTCACGTGTACATGATTTTTCCCCTCATTAATGTGAATTTATAGAAGGGAGAGATGTCAACATAAATGCTTGCCATAAGGTAAAATTTTAAGTTGAATATCTAGATTTAGATACATAGATAAAAAAGGTAAAAGATGTAGTTGATATGGTTGAGTATGATGTGTTAATATTGTAAACTTTAGTACCCATTTCTGATTTTTTCATATAAAAAATAGTTAAAAAGAAAAAAACTAGAATATCTTTTTTTTTAACAAATAAAATCAGTAGAACAATTTTTAGAAATTATCTTCTAAATAATCATTCTATTTGACAGAGTAATTTCTTTACTTTGAATTCTTTTGTACCTTTATAAATTGTTTGTTTTTTCAATCCCTTCTAAGGAGTGGTCATCTGAATTCTTTTATACCTTGATAAAGAAGTAAATGAAACCTGTACCCAAAAAATTTCTTTACTTTATCTCGCTCAATATTAAAATTCAAGTTGGGCTACTGTATTGGCGATGGAACATAAGTTATAAATAAGCAAGCTAATTACATTGAATTAGATAGGTAGAGAAAAAAAAAATGAATAGTAGATAGCTATATCTAGCTGGATTCGGCTGTATCGTGACTTTTTTGGGCTTTTCAAAGATGTATAGTCCCCTAGTTCCAAGCCAAGTCCATGACAATATTAAAATTAGTGCAAAGAAAGAAAAAAGACATGCAAGTTGCAGCATAAAGAGTAAATGGGTTTTTATTTAATTGAAATGGAAAGGGATATCAAATCAAAACGAAGCAAAACCAAAGAAAAGAAATGTCGTGCAGCATGGGTTGGTTTGTTTGAATAATCACCGATTCGTCGTCGGTTTATGCAAGTTGGGGAGCAAGTGGGTGATAAGTTAGCATTTACACGAGATAGATGCTCTTGATGTCATCCCGTGCAGCGCAGGGTCTACCCACCCTTTCTTTTGTCCACTTCTGCTTAGGAAATACTTTTTTTTTCCTTCTAAAAAATAAATGCTTGTAAAGTGAATAAATAAACATATTTTTAAAATTTTAATCCAATATTGTTCTGGTAACTAGTACCTTGGGGAAAAAAGACTTAGTCTAAAAACATTCAAGTATCAAGTGTAATTTACTTATCTATTTTTTTTGGATTCGACGGGATATATATAATAGCATGTTGTAACGGATCAATTTGATATTTTTGGTTGAACTTATCTTATTATGGCATAACTTAGAGGCCAAGGCTTTAGACACTTTAGGTGAGGAGTGGGTGTTTGCATTGTAGTCCTAAACTATCGGTCGGATATCGACTCCATACAACTAAAGGACTTTGGTTCAACTGAGATGAAATGATACACAGTTCAACAATCTTGAGTGCATAAACACAAAGACTTCAATCATGAAGTTTGATCCCCTTAATATGACCGAGTGATATGGAAGAATACTCTGTCGGACATATCCTTATTGTTTGGGCTTGTACCATAATTCTCTAGGTAGACTTATGCCAATAATCCTAGTATGCCATGGACACCTTGCTAAGTAGGATTGAGAGTGTCTCTCCATTTTACCACATTTATTTACACACAAAAAAGTTAAGCTCATCAAATTAGAAATATTTTCTACTTTGACTCTCGTAGTATTTACAGTTTTGTCTATAAAAAATGTCTTAATGAATTAATGAAGAAAAATGTTTATAAATTACTTTCTACTTTGGTTCTCAAATTCTTAAATGATATAAAACTTTTTTGATATATCAGAAAAAAAACCCCTCAATTTAGACTAAGTAGTTAGCGCGTTTTGTTGATAATAAGAATTCTGTTATAAATTACTTTCTACTTTGGTTCATTGGAGGCCCTTTACTCAAGTTAAATCAGTAGATGGATATTTCATAGATATCATTTTATCCCCCTATTGAAGATATTTGAGCCATTAAATTCTGGATCGGCGAAATTTCTATGTTCAGAATTTATGTATACTTAAACTTTTTCCTTAGTGGAATAAAAACGAAAACGATGGATGATCGATGTTGATATATGAGAGAAAAAAAGTGGTATCTTTGATTTGTGTACAATATATTTTTAGTAAGTTCTATGGCATTATTCAATTGAATTGGCTTTCTTCGATCTTCATTTTTCAGGTAACCTTTCTGCTCCTATTCTATCTCTCTCTAGTCTCTACATTAATTTGATTTCTGAGGTGCATTAATTGTGGCTAATGGCTCCATTATTATTGTTAAATTATTCTGAAATTGGAAATTGACCACACAATATCAATATGGCTGCAGCCTGTGTGTTTCTTCCATTCTTTTGGGTTACTGACTATCTGTCACTGTAGCAATTGCATGCCTAGTGCCAAGTACAATATCAAATATTTATTTATTTTTAGGTTTTTAAATAATTTAACCATATGATATTAATATTAAATTGATCAGATTCGTTGATGGAACGATGGTTATCTCAAATTGTGTTTCTTAAAGGACGACAGGGGCATTTCGCTGCATTCGTTCCATGAGAGTTCCGCATGTGTATTTAAACTAGCCAGTCTGCACAGGTCGTTTCCCTTCGGTTAGTTTTTTTAAAAAATTTATTTATTTATTTTAGTAATGAAATTATACTTAGATTAAAAAAGTAAAATATAGAAAAAGTATAAAAACTGTAATAAAAAATATAAAAATTATTTGATTTTTTTTAAATTACTTTTTGGTGTTTGATGAATAAAAGGAGGTAGATCCTTTCCATTATTTTAAAAAATGAATATCTTTATTTTTATTTTCCCTTTTTCTTCACACAACACCCTGCTAGGCGTATGTAGTATGCCTTGTTGATGTATTTATCCTGTTTTTTTTTCTTTCACTTTTCAATTTTTAAAATTCTCATTTTATCGATATATCAATAATATAGGATATCTGGAGTCATATAATTAGACTAATCATTTATTTATTTAAAAAATGAATGAAAATGATTTATAAACTTTGATAATTTTATCTTCTTTAACTATAATTTAATAAATGAACATTTTATGCATAAATTATATTGTTATTTAATCAAAAAATTATCATAATGATAAATTTATTATTTTTTTATAATAATTATTTTATAATTTATACAGAAAAAATTATGATTGATTAATGATACAAAAGCTTTTACATCAATCAAACTTTTGAATTAACTTTCATATAAAATTTCTTATACTAACTGTTGTTTCTATCACTACATTTTGTGTCTGGGTTTGGATAAAAAAGTCATCACATGGTATTAGAGGGTCCCAACAAATTATACTTATATATATATATATATATATATATATATATATATATATATATATATATATATATTCTTTTAAAATAAATGAAAAATGACTTATAGATTTTGATAATTTTATCCTCTTCAACAATAATTTAATAAATGAATAATATGTGCATAAATTATATTGTTATTCAATAATAAAATTATCATATATGATAAATTTATTAATTTTTATAATAATTATTTTATAAGTTATACCAAATTTTTTTATGATTGATTAATAATACAAAAACTTTTTATAGAAATCAAGCTTTTAAATTAACTTTCATATAAAATTTCATCCTATTGTATTAAAAGTATCAACAAGCTATACTTTTTTATATATTTGTATGTTTAATTTTTAATTTTATATTATGACAACTTTTTTCTTTTTTTTTTCTAAAATTGTTCCAAATAAACAATTTGTCAAGCCTATAGATCCACCAAAAAGAATTAGTTTTATATTTACATTGCAGTTAGTTTTATAATTACATTTCAGCTCGGTTTTTTATAAAAAAATTTATAATCATGAAATTATTATATATGATAAATTTATTAATTTTTATAGTAATTATTTTATAAGTTATACCAAATTTTTTTATGATTAATTAATGATATATCTTTTTTCAAATTATATTGTTACTTGAATTCTGTTGGTTATAACCATATACATATTATTGACACGTGTGCGTTCGTACAATTGGTGCGTGAAAACTTTAGTACACAATGCATGCTCCAACAGCAGAAAAATATTTTTTTTATTCAAATTTCATTTTTACTCTTTGCTCAAGTCACATGTCAACAAAATAGAATGTTTATTTTGGTCATTTTGACAATCTATTCTTTTAGTAATACCTATAGATAGATGATGACAAGTGTGATCATACATGCACACAAGAGTATGTTAGATTATAAATTCTAATTATTTTTAAAAAATAGTGTAAAAATGATACAAGGATTTTGTTGCGCAAATACAATTTTTTATACGATAAACCAAGTGTCAAGAACCAATTTTATTATAAACCAATTGTGTATATCTAACCAGAGCTATCACATGACAACCTTGGTCACTAATAAAGTACGTGTTAGTTGTCACTTGTTATAACAAAATTTTCAGTAAAAAATAGTTAACAACAAAATTCCCTTAAAAATGATATTTTAAGTGCAAACTTTAAAGTAATTTTATTGAGTGAGTCATTAAAATGGTCCTTAAAATTAATATTAAGATGGTATTTGATAAGATATTTTTGTTAATTTTAATTTTTTCATTAATTAAAAAATTTATTTGATTATTTGGTAATTAATTTTTTAACCGTTTTTAATATTTTTTAAAATTTTAGTTGAAGTAATATTTTTTGAAATGTCAGCTTTTAATTTCTATTTTCTTAATATTTTTCCTTTTTATAATCAAGGTTATTTAGAAAAATATTTTTTATTATTTTATTTTGATCTAAAGCAATTTTAAGATAAATAAAACACTTATTTAAAGATATAACTTAGGTATTATTTATTTGTTAATTATTATTTAATTTGGTCTCTTTATTTTTAAAATATTTAATTTAATATTCCAATTTTCAAAAACTATTCAATGTTGCCTTTTGTCTGGTTTCATTGACGTCATTGGTATCAATTTAGACCGAAAGACAACATTCAACATTTATTTTTGAAATTCTTTTTTTCCATTTTCTTTTCTGAAGCAAAAAATTCCATGTCTTTTCGTTTTGTTTTTACTTTAATTCTTTATTATATTGTTAGAGTTCTGACCACCACCTCTTCTTCCATAACTATACAACTAAAACTCTATCACGACCTTCTTTCTTGCATAGCCGGCTAAAATTAAATATCTACCATGACCATCTAGAAGAACTAGTATGCTCTAACCTTTTTTTATCTTCTTCCGAGAAAAGAGTGGATTTTTTTTAAAGACAAATTCATGGAATATATAGCAACTTGTACATCATGTTTATCATGTTTAACTAATTAAGTTAAACTCTATAACCATTATAATTCATAATGGTCATAATTTCTAAGTTTTGTGATAGTTAATGACTAATCACATACAACAACATAAGTAAATTTCTAGTTTAGTGTGTCAATGAATAGTTTTTTTTCTTTCCAGATGAGCATTTTGATTTTTTTTTTATCATATTTCTCATTTTAATTAACAATTGCTAAAATTCTTGCAAACCAAATCATGAATGAATATTCAACCTCGCCTCTTAATTGATCTTCTTACCGTGTCAACACTTTTGCTAAAAAATTTGGAGAATTTTCAGAACGTGTTTATTCTGTTTTTTTGCATTGTAATAATATTTTTGAAACATGTAATCATTTAAGTTTCATGAATGATGCTAAAAGTATGCTATCTGCTACAATTCCCTTACAATTAGTTTTTTTGCATGGTCTTTCCTCGTAAGCATTTTCTATCATTTCCTGTGCATTAGCAGCCAAGAATTGCCATAACTCGAATACCAATTAATTTTGGAAATCTTTTTGAGTTTGGGAACTACAAAAGAGGAGGTGGCCATGACCATCTTCAAAGGATTTGTTGACCTTTGTGATAACACTTTGAAGTAGAAAACCGAGAGATTGATAAAGGAGACGAGACATTAAAATGAAACTCACTTTAAATTTGTTATCTAGGCTTAGTTTGAGTAATATAAGTACAAAAGTATTTATAGATGCATAGAATCATGAGGTGTTGAACAAGACGATCCACAATATAATTTAATCCATATTTAAACTCATGCATATACAAGAAATAAATACTTTAAAACTGTGACTTGTTGAAACTACAAGTTATATGATATAGATATATATTTTTTAAAAGCCAAAGAAGATTATTAAATCTAACAGAAGCACAATAATTGCAGAGTTTAGACGAGAAGACAGATTACAAGAGAAAAATGACACAACACCTTACATAACAATTCCTATAGTGCACATTCTACTGACTAGCTCCCACCCAATTCTATATATAATACAGAGATGGGTGAGAAGATGTACATGTACTGTTTATGACTAATTAAACCAAGTTTAATTAATTACTTAATTTGTATTTCCAACATATAACTTATGGCTAAAAAATAACATTTAATTTTCAGCTATAATATTATGTTATTCTTGAAAACCTAAGATAATTTTGTGAAAAAAATATTTCCTTAATAATAACAAGGTTTCACACACTTCATATAACTGATAAATTTTAACGAGGCTTAGCTGAAGTCTCACGTAGAGGCATTTATACGCCGTATTGCGAGACTCAGAGTAACTCCTCTATTTCTTGACATGAAGACTTAATTTCTTCCACTTACTTAAATCGCGAACTGAAACTGAAGGTGAAAATTTTACGGAAGTGCAAAGAGTAAAGATTTGTAAAAGAAGTGAAGACCGTTGACCACTAAAGTCATTAAGAACCAAGTTGAATTAAGGATGCTCGCTTTTTCATAAAGGAAAATTGATTGAACTCATAGGCCATTTTTTAATTAGCACGTAAATATACTACAACTATTGCGTGTATATATAGCTTTATTCTAATTTCTGTATTTATGTGCTACAATTACCAGTCTCTTTTCTTTTTCTTTGCCATTTTTATATTAGTACGTAAAATTACTTAAGCCATAGTGCATAGCTTTATTCTATGTGTATTTATGTTACAATTACCATTTTTCTAAGTTTTATTAATTCTTCCTCTTTCTCTTTTCTTTTCTGTCCTGTATGTGTTTAAAGACAAAACCAAATAAATTTAATCTGAAGCATATCTTATCTGTTATCCACTATAGATGTCAAGCTATAGCCTATAGCATATACATGAAAAAAATATAGAGAAATATTATATGACTATTGTTAGTTGGTTTTTTATTTGAATTATGCGGAAAGCACAAAGAGGCTTCGAGCTTACTTCAAGCAATGTTCTCGGTGGTGAAAACGTCAACAACACAACCTAAAGGTATTTGTATCCTTAAACTGGGCCTGCATATAGTCATATCAAAACTAAAGTTAAAAATATATAATATAAAAATCTAAATACTGAAAGACCTAATTATTTTAACCATCATACTAATTATATCTTTCATTTTTTTCTTCTATTTTTCTCTTCTTGCCATATTATATCATTTATGATATTTATTTTTCTTTCTTTTTTCCTTTTTCTTTCTAAGTGTTAAATATTATTTGGAGTGTCGAAGTATATTTTCCATACCAAAAAATGCTAGACTAGCTTAATTTAATTTATATGCAGTAGAAAACATAAGCATAATCGAAATCTCTAATTAAATCAGTCTCTTTACATCTCACAACTGAATACCAATAAATGCTACATTTCAACTTTTGGGGGCAATTAGCAAAACTGAGCTCCACTTTTTTCGTTTGAACGTTGTTATCAATTACTATCAATTATAAATAAAAAGTGAAGTAACTTTACCATTTAAAAAAATAAAAATAAAGTGACGAAGTTATTTAATCAGTATACTGGGAGCAAATCTAGCAGCACTGTTGCGGTGTCTACAGAAAATATTTAAATATTAGGTTAACAAAGTTCAATTTTTATATTTAAAAACTAAAATCCATGTTTAAAAATAGTTACAAAAGTAGTCTGATTCTTCTTTAAATTATTAATCTTTTGCCATTTCTTAATCAAATGTATACTTATATGGTACCATTTTCTCTGGGAATATATCAACAACAAAAAACTTAGAAGTGCATCATACTCTACCTAATACTTTTAGTGGACAAGTTGGCTAAGCTAGAATACAAACCTTTCTCACCAACCGATTATTCCAATGAAGCTTCAAAAAGGAGGAAGAGATGGTGCTGCTGGAAGAGGAATAACGATCAAAGAAGCCAAAATGAAAGTGGCAAATACACACCAAATAGTGCTAGCAGGGACTTCTTTGGGAGTTAGAAACACCTTTCATTCTATTGTAGCCATCTTAACCACTCTTGTAGTTGTCACCACCGTTTGTCTAAGACAGGATGGAGGACATTTACCTCCAAAAATAAATGCTTCTGGTAGTAATTCGTCGTCGTCGTCATCATCATCAAAGTGTGACTTGTTCTATGGTAAGTGGGTTTTTGATAACGAATCTTATCCATTATACAAAGAGAAGGAATGCACGTTCATGTCAGACCAGTTGGCTTGTGCGAAGTTTGGAAGGAAGGACCTGAGTTACCAGAATTGGAGGTGGCAGCCTCACCACTGTGACCTTACCAGGTGTGTGTCTCTTCTCTCTTCCTCTCCCCCCTTAGAAATTATAGTATGGTCCACATCACCATGTGTTCATGGTTCCGGTCAAGGGTTTCAAATTGAAATTGTGTTTATTTTTTTTTATATTTCTTGATATTGTAAAAATTACAAACAAATGCAGCCGATACATCAACATTATTCATTACAGTCATAAACATCCCAAAAACCTTAACATTACTGCTAAAATCGTGGTTTCAAACTGTTAATTTTTTAAAATTTTAGTTCTATACGTAATCTCTATGAGCCACACTTGGTTGAAATTTTTTATTTTTATGAAAAAAGTTAATAAAACTCAGCTATGTATTACATAGAGATTAACCAAAACAATGAATAGGCAATAGTTCAGACCATATAATAATTTTTCTTCCCCATGATATATTTTAATATTGTTATATTTTATACATACCTACGTGTATGATATACATGATTAATCAGGTTTGGCTATGTTTTTGAGCTTTGTGGAATGTGGTTCTTTCTATGTTATAATAAGGTTCAACGCCACAGCATTGCTTGAAAGGCTAAGGAACAAGAGGCTTGTGTTCGTAGGGGATTCACTCATCAGAGGCCAATGGGTTTCCATGGTTTGCCTTGTTGACTCTGTACTGCCCAAAACCCTCAAATCCATGCATTCCACTGCCAATGGTTCACTAAACATTTTCAAGGCCAAAGTAAGTCCTCACCCTCGTAGCAAACATAGGAGTAGAAATGTAGTTAACAAATTGTTTCTTTTTTCTTTTCGGTTTATTTGACAACATATCTGGTAAAAATAGAATTGTACTTTTATGGAATAACTTTTGTAAGTTTTTTTTTTCAATCAAACCAATAATTAACAAGAGAGAGAAAGCCAATACGTACAGATCAAGGCTCTGCATCATAGGGTTTGAGAGAATAATGAGTAGTATGTATATAGAAACATTCCTTTATCAAATATTTCATTAAACCCTATTATTTCTTTTTTTTTTCTATTATATCACATCACCTATTATGTTTACACTTTTTCTCTCTTTTCTATCTTTCTCTATCTAAGTGTGTCAATTAGCCTTTGTTTGTTCATAAATTGTTTTTCTTGAGAGAATAGATGCATTCAGCCGTATTTCTGCAAGAAACAGTTTTTAAGATTAATTTGAACCTATGACTTCAAAGTCACAAAGCAACATACCATTGTGCCAAGGCTTCTTAGAGAAAGAGAGATAAAATAAAATAAACAGTGGTACCCTCAAATCCATGCATTCCACTGTTTATTTTATTTTTATAAAAAAAATTAAAAAATAAAATACCTTATTATCACATTTGAACCTATTTATATAATTAAGTAGCTAATATGACTAATGGAAATGTTTTTAATTAAGGAATACAATGCAAGTATTGAGCACTATTGGTCCCCATTACTAGTAGAATCAAACTCAGATGATCCAGTGAACCATAGGGTACCAGAACGAACAGTGAGAGTGAAGGCTATTGAAAAGCATGCCAGGTACTGGACTGATGCAGACTTTCTGGTTTTCAACACTTATCTCTGGTGGAGAAGGCCTGTAATGAATGTTCTGTAAGTGCACTTAATTAACCTAACTATCACTTCCTTTTGATCAACTTGCATGTCAACAGCTCCAATTTCAATTCCAACCACCACATGGCATGATTGTGTTAAATTATACTGTACTATTCATCACACAATCACTCATCCAACTCCACTTTTACAAATTGATTTTGATTGAGACAAATTTAATTGAACAAACAGATGGGGATCATTTGGAGACCCAGATGGTGTCTACAAAGGGGTTGAAATGTTGAGAGTCTATGAAATGGCCCTGAGGACCTGGTCTGATTGGTTGGAAGTCCATGTCAATCGGAACAAGACCCAGTTGTTTTTCGTTAGCATGTCACCCACTCATGAAAGGTATACTCAAATCAACTCTAGCTATCATATTTGCGATATATATATATATATATATATATATATATATATATATATATATATGTTAATATCTATGAGACAAGTGCATCTGAGTTTAGTTAAAAAAGTGATGCCATCTCACAATCATGCATTAAGATTCATTTATCATAAATAATTAATATTATCTGCATGTTTTTTTTCTTATTTATACACAATTTTGAGATATATTAATAATATAAAATAATTTTACTTGTCTATTCATAAATTATTATATATGATAAGTTTTTTTTTAAATTTTTATCATAATCATTTTAAAAAAATTATAACAGGAACAATTTGTGATAAATTAATACTATAAAATAGTTTTATACTATCCATAATTATTAAATTCTATTTTTTTTTTTATCACTGGCTAAGTCATGTTTCACATTTATTTTACCTTTGTGATTCTTGAATAAGAATTAGACGTGATGATCAATGATTAATTAAGTATGTTAGATTTTTTTTTTTATGCTGGGGAAGCATTTTTTAATTTCATACAGTTCCTCCTAGGGAGAGAGAGGAGAGGGAGAACTACATTGACAATTATATGCACATGCAATTGGGCCTATTTATCCTAAACTTCAGAAGACATTCTAAATATCAGTTGTGGACCCCCCCCCCCCCCCCCCCCCCCAAAATATCCAACAAGTTCAAATATTGACCAGTTATATATAAATTATTTTTCAAAATCAAATTTCACGTTTCTATGTTGAATTGATTCTACGAAAAGTAAAATTATCTTGCTTTTCGGGTGAATACCGTTGATGTTAGGTGTTTTTTGTTGGTAGAAACTTTTCGAAGATTTTTTTTAATGATTTGTTCTATATTGTATATATATAAGAACACAATGGACTCATCGATGGAAAAATGCTGTTATCATTTATAAAAAAGAAAAGAAAAATGCTGTTATCATTTATAAAAAAAAAAATGCTGTTATCATTGCTGTTTTACTGTTTCCCAACACTCAACAAATTCACTTTAAATTAACTAACAATCACACAGTTGGTAACAGTTTTGTGAGCAACAGCAATATTATACATACATATTAGTTTGTTACAAATGCTAATAAGCATTGATACAATCACAATGATTTAAAAATCAAATCCAAATCTCAGTTCTTCAAGACAATTGTCCAAGTCCAAGAATATTGAAATATATGCTTCATACTATTGCGAATATACCACCAAGGATCCATTCGATAGAATGAAATAAAATGGAATAAAAATAAATTAAGATAAAAGTTTTGAATTAAAATATAATGTAAAAATGTGAGTTATATATTATTTTACTGTTTATTTCATTTATTTTTAACTTTTTTTCACTGCAAATGAACGACTCTAAATACAAGATTACATATCAGTGCATAACTATATATAAAGCAATGGCTCTGTAATTATATTACAATCAATGAATATAATTAGATTTGTAATTGAAAAATAAAATAAAATTGCAGGGCTGAGGAATGGGGAGCCGCTAAGGGTAACAATTGTTACAGCGAAACCGAAATGATTGCAGAAGAAGGGTATTGGGGGAAGGGTTCTGATCCTAAGATGATGCATATGGTGGAGAACGTTCTTGATGATTTGAAAGCAAGAGGCTTGAATGTTCAAATGCTAAACATCACACAGCTCTCAGAATACAGAAAAGAAGGACACCCTTCTATCTACAGGAAGCAGTGGGATGCTCTAACCCAAGAACAGATAGCAAACCCAAATAGCTATGCAGATTGCATACATTGGTGCCTCCCTGGTGTGCCTGATGTGTGGAATGAACTCCTTTATGCCTATATTTTCCATCAATAACATATGTTTGATTGACATGGCAAGCTTGCTATTTTGTGTTAAAATTAATGACACATTTATTCTATCTTTTCAGGCTATTTAATGATTTGACAATCAATCATACTGTAAAGCATGCACTTAATTTCCTTTTTTCTTTAACATGTTTAAGGGACATCACTAATATCTAAAAACATGCTTACACTTAACATGGTTCGTTTCAGTGTATAAATATCCATAACAAGGGGCGGATGTCAAACTTTCCAATCTATCTGTGTGAGGATATTTTAAAAATAACAAAGGGTGGATGACAACATAGATTATCGCTGGAAAATTTTTTAAAAAAATTATCTTAAGTTCATACTGATCATAATAATGACATGTTTTGACATTTTAAAAGACATAACTTGCAATTTATAAGCTAAGATGCATGCACTACTAAAAATACTGTTTTTTATGACAGGGTATTTAAGTCGGTTATAAAAAACCGTTTTTGTTTATATCACAATGGCAAAGTTGTAAATATGGTTAATATTTTAAAAACGGTTTTTGAAAACCGCCTTGGAATATTTCAAAACAAGGACGGTTTTCGGAAAACCCGTCTTAAATGCTTATTATTTTTAATTAATATAATTTATCACTTTCTCTTTCTTTGTGGCCTCATCTGCTTCACCGCAGCTCTGCGGGAGGGAGCCCAAAAGCCTACCATCACCCTCCATCCTCGCCCTCCACCCTCACCGTAGCTCCACGATGCTTACCAGAACGCAGGAGCATGGCTGCTGCTTGACCTACGACTACGTCACCGACGATGCCACCGATCTGCTCGGCGAGGAGGACTTGGATTCGATCTCCACACTGAGAGGGTTGCTCATTTCGCGGCCCGCGGATTCAAGCTTTTCGCACAAGAACGCGCTGCACCGCTGCATGGAACACGCCAAGCTATGGCTTGCTCAGGATAGAGAGCATATTCTGTTTCTCTCTCTTTAATTCCCTTCGTTTCTCTCTCTTCGCCATTCATTTTCCACCAACTTATTCTCTCTCTCTGATCCCTTCCTTCTCCTCTTTTACTTGACCCCTTCAAGGTACCTTCTATATCCACAATTTTACCCTTTTTTTTATTTGCTATCATTTTTGTTAACATTTATACGTACAATTTCAATTTTGGGGTGTTCAAGATTGGAAAAAACAGAAAATAATTAAAAGGGTGTGTTTGATTCAATAGGGTGGATCGTGGTTTTGGAAACTGTACTGGTTTTGCTGGTTTTTGAAGCATGTTTTTGTTAACTTCCTTAATTTCAGTCAAAAATTGATTTTAATAATTGTAAATGGAGAGACAAGTGTTAACTTCCTTAATTTCAGTCAAAATTGATTTTAATATCTATATTTTAAAAGCAATAATTTTAGTTATTATCTGTTATCCTAATATCTTAAGTTTTATGGAAAGACAAAATTCACGAGAATAAAATTATACTATAGAAACTAAAATCAATTATTAAGAGACTTAAAACATTTTATAATAACAATAATTAATATAATAATATAATATAGTCTGAAATTAGAGAAATAGTAGAATGGTAAGTGGCAATAAATGGTACAACATTTTGAAATAGGATAGTGAGGCAAAAAATGAGGTTTTTTTTTTTTTTTTTTGGGTGTTCATTGTTGAAGTGAAAAACAGAAGGTGTTGTGGTGTCTCTATTTTTGGCGCTTTCATTCGTAACTCCTTTTGCGTTTTGTATTCTGGGTGACAATCAAAATTTGATTTTTTTTCTTTCTCTTCAATGTTGCAGGACCCTGTTGTTAGGCTAATCAGTGAATTAGGCCCAAATGCTCTGCAGGAACTTCTGCCCGAGATTCCTCTCTGGGTGAACGAATTAGGCCCAAATGCTCTGCAGGAACTTCTTAGACACGATATTGTAATTTCAGTGATTCCATATGGGTGTGTTTGTGCTCTTGTTGGACGATTCTTCAATGGTGTTTCGTTTTTATGTATAGGCAATTTGTAAGATTATTAGAAGCACGACTCAACCGATATTTGCTGAATACATTGGGAAGTATCAGATCAAAGCGATTGATTTTGATGAGTTAAGCCTTGGTACTCTTCCTCCTACTGTCTGTGGTAAGTCTTTTCCCAGATCATCTTATTTTTTGTGCAAATATTTTATCCAGTTTTCTGCCCAGTAATACAAATGTTTGTCATATAATATGAAATTTCACTATTCTAATTGAAATTTTAGATTAGAATATAATTAGTGAAGATGATTTTCATCTTGGACAATTTTAGTGAATCCATTTAAACAAATGATGGGTACAAAAATTTAACAATTTGATATTAAAGTCATGGTTTGCCTATTTTTAGACATGAACGAGAAGCAGAGAAGGTTGTGTTGAGACTTAAGAGTCTTGGAAGCTTTGGAAAGGTGATAATTTCTTGTGTTTGATGTTTTCCATTAACAGGAAAAATTGGAAGCTTTCCCCCAAAAACACAGAAATATGCACATTTCCAAATGAAGATTGAAGACTACTAGAGTATATAGGACTGTGTTGTAACTATAAAATGTCTGTTGCTGTTAAATGTTCTGATAGCTGTAGCCACCATGTGATCTGTTAGCTGTTGTTGGTTACTGTCTGTCTATTCTTGGTAACTACATCGTTTAGATGTATTTGATCGATGCCCTATACAGAGCTTACAATTTATGTAAATTTCTCACTTCTAAATAGTTTTGAGTCTCAGCTTCTATCTGATATCTTCTCTGTTTCTTATGTTATCTCTCATTCAACTCATTGTTTTTGTGTAAAAAAGGCCATAGTCTAAGTTTAGCCATAATGAAAGAAATGCCATTTTAGTAAAGGATTTGATTATGAGGTTTTCAATGGGAACTTGCAAACTTCCATTATAAATGTGAAGAGAGAAAAGAATGGAACCATGCAAGCATTTTTGCTGAAATATTTAAACAACTGGGTTGTTGGTATATATTGTCACAAGGCAAGTTATTATATCATCATGGAAAATAGTATATATGTAATCAATATTCAAATTAATATTACATTGTTCCACCTAATATATATGTGTGTTTGTGTTTGTTTGAATGCAAATTGAAAGAATGTAAATATCTGTAATTTCCCATCTTTGCATGAGCTTGAGGGACTGAACAATGTGCAATCTATGCATTTGGTTGGAGTGAAACATGTATTTTTAAGGAGGTTTATTTTGTTCATAAACTGATATGAGATAAGCTTAGGTGATTGACTTCTATTTGGTGCAAGTACTATGGTGTTGCTTTTCTTTTTCTTTTTGTATTTCTTTCTACATCGGTTATTAGAACGACCGATGTTGAATGTCTAGCATTCTACATCGGTTCAGTACATACCCGATGTAGAATGATGGTCATTCTACATCGGTTGTCCTAATAACCGATGTAGAATGTCAAAATTCAACATCGGTCATTTAACCGTCGTTGTGTTTCAACGACTCCGGGTTACAACGACGCGTGATAACCGATGTAGAAAGGCGTCGATAATCAATGTAGAAAGCCTCTTTTCTAGTAGTGATGCTGCTTCACAATAATTGAAGTTATACAATATAATGTGTGTATTCTATTGTGTAAATTGGGAGATTCTTCCCTATTCTTTCTAGTAATGATACCGGGTTTCTATCATGTCAACATCCTCCAGAATTATATTCTCATGACTCTAATCATGCAATAATAATGAAAGAGGTAGTATCTTACTCCAAACCAAAGACATCAGCCTAGTGGCTCACCTTTTCTTTTTATCCGTAGGAATGAAATCATTAAGAGTATCTTTAATGTTGGATCTTGGGGATAGATATTAAACTGAAAGATTTGATCTTTTGTAGATCCAACAATAAAACATCCCTTAAGATCTCAATTGTGTAGGGAAGAACTGTGAAGATTTGCATAGTTTTCAATTTTTTTAATCAAATGTAACAATTACTTGTAAAACGCAGGAGGAAGAAGAATAATTGTCATGACTCAACAAAAGGAGATGAAGAAGAAGAAGAAGAAAAACCAACAAAAAAAAAACACACAAAAAATAATACATACTGGGGGGTCCGTGGCGGAGGGGGTTCACATAGAGGGAAGGGGGGAAGAAGGAGTGACGTCGAGTAGAGAGAAGAAAGAAGAATGAAGAAGAAAAATGAGGCGAGAGAGGAAAAGTGAATGTTGTGGGTGGGTGAGGAGAGAAGAAGAGTGAATGTTGAAAGAAAAAAAATTTAATAAATATTCTAATAAAATATTTAAAAGCTAGATTCATGAGAGATTTATTAAAATTGATCTAAGATTTCAAAATGACATCTACCACTAAAGGAAAAAATGAGAGAGATTTTCAATCCTACATGATATTGTAGGATTTACTAAAAAATGATTTAAGATCCCAATTTGAAATCTCTCATTAAATACGCTATGAAGAGTTTATAATAACTTACACATATCATTCAATCAATTCAACTAGATTCTCTTAATAACCTAGTGGCTCACTTGTAGTCTTGTAAAACAGTATTTTTCTGCCAAGTACAAATAAATTAGAACAGAAGGGTACTTGCTTGGAAGAACAAAGGGAAGACAAATTAATGTAGTTAGTCTAGACTCCAAACAGTTAAACTGGTAGTTAGAAAGAGAGGGGTTTAGTTGATAAATAAATAGGGGAAGCATTTGGGCTTTGTATTTTGAGAGAACCAAGAAAGGGCTCAATTGTCATAGCCTCATAGGAGAGATAATTTGTGAAGGGAAACCCTTGGAGTAAAGATGTCTCTCCTTGAACTACTCAATTTCAGTCAAGCATGCAATAAAATCATTCTTTACTTTTTTCACATTTCAACAGTGAGTTTCTAACAAAATGCCATTCAATAATTATAAACGACACGCTTCTTGGATGCATTGCAGGAAAATATTTGTTAAAAACCAAAGTTTCCATCTATGGAATCCAAAAGGTGGTCTGTGTTTATGCATGAAGATATTTCTCTCTTGTATTCAAGATGTTCCACATTACATATTAGGGAGCATGGTATAAACTATTTTTGATAATGAATCTGATCCATTATTATACAAAGAGAAGCAATGCACGTTCATGTCAGATAAGTTTGCTTGTGAGAAGTTTGGAAGGAAGGATCTGAGTTACCAGAATTGGAGATGGAAGCCTCACAAGTGTGACCTTCCCAGTTGTGTCTCTCTTCTCTCTACCTCTTTCCCATAGAAAATTATTGTAGGGTTTCTCATCATCACATGTGTTGGGGAGATTCGAGGGGCACACCTGTGGATCACGAGCCACCACATAAGGAGACCTGACACCACACTTAGGCTCAGGTTTATGGGTCTTCTCCTCACTTATATGGTGTTCAACCTTTTCACTTCTACCCGATGTGGGACTTCACCTCACACTTGTAACCCAACACATCTCCCCCTCAAGTGTGAGTCTCTTCCACATGGTAGTCTCCCCCTCGAATGGAAGTCTTTATCATCCACGAGTATAGTCATGGCCACCTGCGGTACTTGCCTTGCCTGCTAGCCATTCTGGTCACCCCGCTTCACCTGCAGGGCACGCTGTGCCATTAGCCATTCTGGCCACCTGCGGTACTTGCATACTCGTCTGAGCCGGTCACCAACTTGAACCATCGGCTCTGATACCAATTGTTAGTATAGAGCAATAAAAGAAGAGAAAGAAATAAAGGGAAGAAAGAAAAAGACACAAATTTTAACGTGGTTTAGCACACAATGTATGTGCCTACATCCACGGCAACACTAGGAGAACTTTTTATTACTTGCACATAAAAGCTTACAAGGTGTCTCTATATATAACACTAATGAGACACAAGTTTTTACAAACCAAGCGATGTGGGACTAAGACCACACAAGTTTTACAGACCAAGCGATGTGGGACAAAGGAACTAAGACCACAAACTCTAACAATTCTCCCACTTGGAGTCTAAGTTCCAAACTCTAGCAGCTCCTTGTAAGCAATGAGTTCATATACTCTTTACCTAGTGTAGCGCCTTCATCTTCAATTATCCTTGAAGGCCAACTGAGGAAATGCAAAGCCTCAGTTTGTCAATTGTAACAACTTTAGTCAACATATCTGTTGGATTCTCTGATCCTAAGATCTTCAATAAAGATAAGTCTCCATCATTTATCAACTCCCTGATAAAATGGTATCTTAATTGAATATGCTTGCATCTAGAATGGAAGACTGGATTCTTAGCAAGACTTATAGCACTTTGACTATCACTAAACATTGGAGCATTATCTTGTTCTTTCCCTAATTCATTGAGAAAATTCTTTAGCCAAATCATCTCCTTAGCTGCTTCTGAGATAGCTATGTACTCGTCTTCCGTGGTTGAGAGAGCAACTCTATCTTGAAGTTTAGACTTCCAACTCACAACAGTACCTCCCAAAGTAAAAATGTAGCTTGTGGTGCTTTTCTTGGTATCAAAATCTCCTCCCAAGTCTGCATCTGAAAATCCCTGTAAAGTGAGATTGCCTTTTCTGAAGCACAAACACATCTCTGAAGTACTCTTCAGATATCTGAGTATCCACTTTACACCTTCCCAATGCTCCTTTGCTGGATTTGATAGGAACCTATTGACAACTCCCACTGCATGTGCTATGTCAGGTATGGTACACACCATAACATACATCAAACTCCCAACTGCTGATGCATATGGTACTCTTGACATGTAACATTTTTCTTCATCTGTCTGCAAAGATTGCTTCTTTGAAAACATCAAATGAGATCCCAAAGGGGTATTCCTGGTCTTAGAATCTCCAAGGTAAAACCTGTCAAGCAACTTGTGTATACATTTCTCCTGAGACAGCTTCAAAATTCCTTCTGATCTGTTTCTAAGAATTCTCATACCAAGGATTTGTTTAGCTGAACCAAGATCCTTCATTTCAAAGTTTTCTGCCAACTGCTGCTTCAACTTGTTAATTTCTGTCATACTAGATCCTGCAATCAACATGTCATCAACATACACGGCAAGCATAACATAACTATTAGTATATTTCTTAACATAGCAGCAATGATCCATGTCACATCTGTTGAATCTTGAGTTGCTCATAAACTCATTAAACTTCTTGTACCACTGCCTCAGTGCTTGTTTCAAGCCATATAAACTTTTGTGAAGCTTGCACACAAGATTCTCCTTGCCTGGCACTTCAAAACCTTCTGGTTGGGTCATATAGATGTCTTCCTCTAAATCCCCATGCAAGAATGCAGTTATAACATTTAACTGCTCAAAGTGAAGATTCTCTACAGCTGCTATACTCAGAATAACTCTGATGGTAGTCATCTTTACAACTGGAGAGAAGATCTTTGTGAAATCAATTCCTTGTTTCTGCTGAAACCCTTTCACCACAAGTCTCTCCTTGTATCTTCTTCTACCGTCAGATTCTTCCTTTAGCCTATAGACCCACCTATTCTGTAACGCTTTCTTTCCTTCTGGAAATTTAGTTAAAGACCACGTTTTATTCTTCTGAAGGGATGTCATCTCATCTTTCATCGCTAGCTCCCACTTAATAGTGTCATTCCCCTGTGTAGCCTCACTGAAACATTCTGGCTCACCAGCATCAGTTAACAACAAATAATGCAATGAAGGGGAATACCTATCTGGTGGTAGTGAAATTCTGTTAGATTTTCTTGGAGGAGTTGATGGTTTTGGTTCTGACTCAACCTCTATGCCTGTACTCTGGTTTCTGTTGGCTACATCACTTTCTGAAATTTCTTCAAGTGTTGCTTTCTCAGAAATTTTTGACAGTTTACCTGCACATGTTGATTATGCAGAAAATTTGTCCTTATAAAATAAGTTCTCATTAAAAGTAACATTTCTGCTTCTGATAACTTTATTGGTTTGGTCATCCCAAAACCTGTAGCCATACATGTCAGATCCATAACCAATAAAATAACACTTCTTTGCCTTCGGATCCAATTTATCTCTATTATTAGAGTCTATCAGTATATATGAAACACAACAAAAAATTCTCAAATGTGAAAGTTTTACCTCCTTTCCAGACCATACTTCTTTGGACAACTGATAATTCAAAGGACCTGATGGTCCTCTATTGATGAGATATGCTGCTGTGTTTATTGCTTCTGCCCAGAATGCTTTAGGCAAGCCAGATTGGATCCGTATACACCTCGCTCTCTCATTCAAGGTTCTATTCATCCTTTCTGCAACACCGTTTTGCTCAGGTGTTCCTGGTATTGTCTTGATCATTCTGATTCCATGTTCTGAACAGAAGTCTTTAAACTCCTAACTATCATACTTCCCGCCATTGTCAGATTTCAGACTTTTAACCTTTTGACTTGTTTGATTTTCAACTTCTGTTTTCCACCTTTTAAACACAAAAAACACATCAGATTTATTTTTAAGAAAATAAACCCATACCTTTTTGGTAGAGTCGTCGATAAAGGTGACATAATAGCGTGAGTTTCCAACAGATTTCACTTGGGCTGGCCCCCAAACATCTGTGTGCACCAATTCTAGCTTTTCAACTTTAAGAGTCTTCCCTGCCCTAGAGAAGCTGACCTTTTTCTGCTTTCCAAGGATACAATGTTCACAAGCACCAACATCAACATGCTTGAGGCGTGATAGCTTACCCTTTGCCGCCATAAGCTTCATTCCTTTTTCACTCATGTATCCTAAACTTTCCCAAATCTTCCAAAAATGTAGTTAGACAATAAATCTTTAGAGGGAGTAGTGTGGAACGACGCACCTGAGTCCATGATCCATGAATCAACAGGACTATCCAAACTGCAAATTAATGCATCATCAAGTTCATCAGTTGCTGTATTTGCGGATTCATCATCATCGTGCTTCTTGTTTTTGTGCGACTTGTTCTTCTTTGGTGCCTTGCACTTATTGCTAAAGTGACCTTTCTTGTCACAATTCAAGCAAGTAATGTTACTTTGAAATTTTCTCTGACTTTTCCCTCTTGACTTTGATCTGTCTCGACCATTCTGACCCTTCTGGGTAGTCCTTCCCCTGCCTTCAGTATTCAATGCCGAATTGGAAACATGACTGAAAGATTCTCCAAAAGCTGAAATCTCTGCCATCGAACTTCTCGATCTTCACCTACCCCTCTTCTAATGCCATTGCTCCCATTGCCTCCTCTAAACTGAGAAGACTCCCACTAATTCCTTTAAATTAAGGAAATCCCGTGGAGTAACCAAAAGCTCTTGATACCAATTGTTAGGGAGATTCGAGGGGTACCCGTGGAGTAACCAAAATCTCTTGATACCAGTTGTTAGGGAGATTTGAGGGGTACACCTGTGGACCACGAGCCACCATATAAGGAGACCTGACACCACACTCTAACTCAAAATCTTAAGGTTCAGGTTTATGGGTCTTCTCCTTACTTATATGGTGTTCAACCTTTCCACTTCTACCCAATGTGGGACTTCAACTCACACTTGTAGCCCAACAACATGTTCATAGTCCTAGCACTACTACAAAAAGCGGATTCAACATCGGTTGTTAAAAAAACCGATGTTAACTTATGCGCGGTGGCATAATTGTAAATATCATGTATACGTTAACATCGGTTTTGTGAAAAACCGATGTTAATGAAGTTCATTAACATCGGTTATTGGAGAACCGATGTTAACATTTATTAGTTAACATCGGTTTTTTAATAACCGATGTTAACATATGTTTATTAACATCGGGTTTTTAGAAAATCGATGTTAACGTTTGATATGTTAACATCGGTTTTTTCCAAAAAAACCGATGTTAACCTTAACATCATTTTGTTAACATCAATTTTTTTTAAAAACCGATGTTGAACTTATATTTTAAAAGATATGGTGAGCCCTAAGAAGCTGGCGCTCTGTCTTCTTCTCCATCTAAGCTTTCGCGCTCTCTTCTTCTAATCTCCGTCTACCTTCAAGGTCCCTGCCTGCATCTGAGCATCGTGTTCGTTGCACTCGAGCATCGTCTTCATCGCACTCGAGCATCGTCACAAGTCTCTGCTTCTTCTCCTTCGCCACCATACCTAGGTATGTTTCGTCTCCTTCGCGCTGTCTTCTCCTTCTCTTTGTCTTCTTCTCCATCTAAGCTTTCTTGCTCTCTTTGTTCTCCATCTACCTTGAAGTTGTATGTTCTCCATTTGACCATCGTTTTGTCTAAGGTCGAGCATCGTGTTCGTCGCACTCGAGCATCGTCAGAAGTCTGTGCTTCTTCTCCTTCGCCACCTCACATAGGTATGTTTGGTCTAATCCTGTATAAATATTTGATTGCATTCATGTATCGCACACTTAGTGAACTAAACATGGCTAGGGTATCTCATATTTAACTCAAGCATCGTGACAACTTTGTGCTTCTTCTCCTTAGTGAAGTTTCCCTTACCCTTATTGTGTTCTTGTAACAGTTTAAGAGTTAACGCCTATTATTGGAGTTTAACAGTTTCCCTTACCCTTATTGTGTTCTTGTAACAGTTTAAGAGTTAACGCCTATTATTGGAGTTTAACAGTTTCCCTTACCCTTATTGTGTTCTTGTAACAATTTAACAGTTTAAGAGTTAACGCCTCCTAGTTCCTAAAACCTTCCTTAAGATTAGAGGACCATTGGTTAAAATGAAGAGTAAAATCCTTGCCCATTGCTTTGATCCACGACCATAGTAGGAATAGGGCATCTTCTAACAGTTTGGTTCCATGCAAAGTTGTATCTTGGAACACCACCTTATTTCTATTGTGCCATATTGTCCAAGTTAAAGCAATCCACCAGCATTTCCAGGTTTTGGACCTGACTCCATTTGCTACCTCCATTCCATGTAGAAGAAAATGGTCCCTATGATTTTGTGGCTTTACAGTGATAAGATTGACCCAGGACATTGATTCCCATCATAAAGGGAGGGTTTTGCTACAATTGAAGAACAAGTGTTCAGCCCCCTCCTCCTTATTTCTGCATAAAGGACATAGCATATCATCTATCGGTATTTGTCTCCTTCTAAGGTTTTGCTTTGTTGGTAATCTATCCCGAAGTAGCCTCCAAGTGAACACTGTTGTTTTTGTGGGTATTTTGAGTTTCCATATTGCCCCATAATCTTGTTCCTGTCTTGCCTCCATTAGCTCTCCCTATATCAAATCAGATCCATTTTTTGTTGAGTAGTATCCTGCAGGTTCAGGTTTCCAAATCCAAGTGTCCTCCCTTAGGGGATGAAGTTGCTGCTGTGATATGTCCCTAAGAAAACTATCCGCCATTGCTATTTCAGAATCGAAAAGGTGTCTTCTCCAATTAAGTTGCCATTCCCACCCCAGTGTCTGTGTGTGTCCCCAGCTGCTGTATGAGTTGCTTCTGAGGACAGGAGATCTGATACAGCCTCTGGAATTTTTCCTTTAAAGATAATTCAGTGTTTATCCAGCGGTCCTCCCAGAATCTGAATTTATCACCCCTTCCCACTTTCCATTCTGCTTGTCTTTTGAGAGGGACATTTTGTTGTTGTTGCTGGACTGTGATGAGATCCCTCCACCAAGTAGAGTCATTGCAACCTTTGCTCCCTTCCTCCAATGCCCTCCAGCCACCATACTTAGAAATCAGTACTCTGGCCCAAGGTTCCTTTTGTCTGTGGAAAATATCCCATCTCCATTTGCCCAATAGTGTTGTATTAAAGGTTCTGAGGTCTTTAATGCCAAGGCCACCTTTGTCTTTTGGCAAGCAAACTGTTTTCCAGCCAACCCATGCAATCATTATTCGGTTTGAGTGTCGTTTCATTTGTTTTCTTATGCTCTTCTTTCCCAGTTTAGTTAGGATTCTTTTATCAGCCCGTTCTTTTAATCCAACACAATGTCAGTATTTTGGTCTAAAAGTTAAGATAGTTCCAATGATTGCTTTTTATGCATATTTTTGTTTGTGAAGTGATCCTAAGAATTTTTGTATGTAGCTTGTGTAGAAAATTGAAACCAGTAATTTGAAAATAGGATGCTTAAACTGGTTTAGGCTATAAGAAGCAAGTTTTAACCACTATGCTACACAAGCCAGTAGCATAGTTATGAAACCAGTAATTTGAGAACAAGATGCTAAACTAGTTTAGGCTACAACAAGCAAGTTTTAACCATTATGCAACATTTGCTTTTAACCAATGTAGTGTATATGGTCCTTAAGCACACGGGTTAGTAGATCAATTTTTAGGTCAATGTATATGAAATAACATCTTTTCTCTTTTTTGCTTGATCATTATTAATTCTGATGGCAATATCAATAGATACAAAGCCACAACTAATATAGAAGTGGCCCCTGCAGCAAAATATAGAAGTTTAGTTGCTGCCATAGCTGATATTCTCTGCATTCAAACTCTTCTCTTGGAACTTTCAGTCTCTCATTCTAGACCTAGGTAGGTTAATTATTCACCATGAAGTAAAAAGAGAGTATCATTTGTATATGCAGATAGATATATAACATAACAAGGCAGCTAGAGAGAGAAAAAAATTCCATACAGCATGGCTAAAAGCTTTTGAGTTTTGCCCTTAATTGTTTTTTTATCCTTTTGTATTTTATACTTTTTTTTCTATAGTTCATTTCATCATCATTGTAACTATAGCTGCCCATTATAAAATAGCTTAGACAATCTAGGTCTGCTGCTTCTGAACCTTTTATTTATCCTTGAAGTAGTTTAATTTTTTTTTATTTGTGTTCAACTAGTGAAGAGTGAAGACTGAAGTTGTTCTGTCAGACTCCTTTATTTTCGTTTCATTTCGACGAAAGCCTAAGCAATACACTGCCACTGAATTGCCAGTAAGAAAAATTGGTCATGAAACACACACACAAACCCTAATGACACATACACACACACACGTATGATAGAAACACACAGACACACACTGATGACACACAGACACACACACACACACTCATCATACAAACATACACACACAAATTTGATAACAAATTTGTTCAATTATACATGCAGAAATTTGTTCAGTTCTGACTTGTTAGCTGTGACAAGGTAGCTGGCCTCTTCATAAGGTACTTATCTAAGTTTAACTTAAATTCTACTACAATGGTGATGACTTACTAATATTAGTGAAAACAAATTTGCCTACTGTACCTTAGTTAATTTGTTCACAGTTGTAAAAAATGAATTGATTTTAACTTGAGTTATTCGTATTTTAAGTTTTCAAATATGCTTGCATGATTGTTTTTTTTTTTTTTTTTTGCACTGCCAAAATCTGATAGTATTAATAAAACTTTAGTACTAGATGTACTGAAAATGATATATAATTACAAAGGCATATTTTGCCTACCCCAACTACAAAAAATATCTCATAAGATGAGAACCCATACAACAAAGATCCCTAAGACATTTCTTCCTTAAGTCTAGTAGACCACTGGTTAAAATGAAGATGGAAGTCTGTCTCCATTCCATTTAACCAAGACCAAGTGTGGAATAAATACTACCTTATGCACCACTTTTTTAGGAATTTTGAAGAATGACAGTAGGTAGATAGGAAGGGCTGTTAGGAATATCCTGCCTCCCATAGAGAGACATCTCTGCTTCCATTTGGCTAGCTTAGATTCAAACTTGCTGATGAGAGGCTGCCAAACATCCCAGCTTTTAGAGGTGGACCCTACTGGAATTCAAAGGTAAGAAAAAGGAAATTCCAACTGGCCACAATTAAGGTAGCTAGCTGCTTCCTTGCACCAGTCCAAAGATTTACCCAAGCACCCAAATTGGCTTTTAGCATAGTTAATCTTGAGTCCTGAAACCAACTCGAAAATTCTGAGGATAGATTTCATGACTCTAACATTAGCTGTAGTTGCAGTTCCAAAAAATAGTGTATCATCTGCATACTGCAAGATGTTAATCTCCTCCTTTTGCCTCCCCACTTTATAGCTGCTGAAAAGGTTTTTGGAGACAGCTGTCCTCATCAAACCAGTGAGTCCCTCAGCTGCTATATTAAATAGGAAAGGTGCAAAGGGATCTCCTTGCCTCAGTCCCCTCTCAGGCACAAATTCTTTAGTAGGGCTGCCATTGATCAAAATTGATATAGTTGCACTAGAAATGCATCCATGGATCCATTTTCTTCATCTTTCACAAAATCCCATCCTCATCATCATATAGTTTAGGAATCCCCAAGAAACCGAGTCATAAGCTTTTTCAAAGTCAACTTTGAAAACCATGCAGGGGTTATTTTTGAATTTAGCTTCAGCTAAGACCTCATTAGCTATCATTACACCATGGAGGATATGTCTGCCTTTGAGAAAAGCAGTTTGCCTTTCATCAATTAAGTGAGGCAGCACAAGAGCCAGCCTATTAGCCAGGACTTTGGACATTATTTTGTAGGGCGAAAAGGAAGTTACTACAGACTGTGGGGGAGAGATGGAGGCAGTTTAAATCAGACCTCACGAGGAAATTTGCCCTTGCAGCCGATCAGGACGGTGTCGAGGAAGCTGTCTGTGACAAATACGGCATCAGCAAGGAAAAGTGGGCCCAGTTTTGCCAGACTCGCAGAGACCCTTCTTGGGAGGTATGTTCCTTTGCCATTTAAGTTGTTTTTTATATTAAACATGATGTTGTTATACTTCATTCTACCCATTTCAAACATTATTGTTTAATTTTTCCAGGATGTGCGTATCAAGGCACAGGCCATCCGGAAGCAGAATACTGCCCCCCACGTTTTGTCTCGTGGGGGTTATGATTATTTGGAGCAGAAGCTCCTGGCTGAGAAGACCAAGAAGAAGCTGCAGGAAGCTGTACAGTCAGGAAGCGTTGATGATGTCATCGACCCTCCATTCCCGGTCAGACGCCACGTGAAGTGGAAGATGGCCCGCATGAAGAAGACAGGGGAGATGACGACTGAGGCTGCAAAGGAAATCGTTGAGAAGATTGTAAATCATTTTCAACTAACCATTACAATTATGTTTGAATATTTTGAGAATGCCATGTACCATTGTGTGTTTTCTGTGCAGTTTTCGTTTGAGGAGCAGGCCACACAGGGATCGTTCGTCCCCCATGGACGTCAGGATGTTTTGGCCATTGCTATTGGACGTCTAGAGCACCCTGGACGTGTCCGTGCTGCTGGAGCCGGTGTCACCATCAAACAATACTTTGGATCGGCTCCACGAACGTCCCGCAGCGCTTCCTCCCTGCCTCTTGACGAATTACAACAGTTGACTTAGCAGATCAGGGACTAGCTAGAGGAGTCCATCACAGAGATAGTGACGAGGCAGGTCATGGCATCCTTCAGCCAGCTTCAGTCATAGATGCAATCTCAGGGACTTGCAGTGCCTCCTGAGCCTCTGGTTGGTCCTGGTCCCTCCGGTCCGAGAGTGAGCACAAATGAGAGTTGTGTTAATCCCTCAGGAAACGATCCTGAGACGGGTGACTCTGACAGGTGCGGCTTGTACATAGAAGCAGATCCTGCCCGCCTGGTTGCCGTGGGGAGAGTTTATGAGCGATCCACTCTTGTTCATAACACTCCTTTGTTGTCTGGCCAAGTAAAGGTGAGTGTGGACGAGGTTAAAGATGCAGATGCTCCAGTTCCTGTACCCACTGATCAGGTTTCCTTAGTGGGGCAGGCACTTCACACCTTCCTTGCTTGGCCGACACATCTGGTCAAGTCTTTATCACACCAGGTACTTATTGTCCTTACTATATGTTTCTTCTTTTAAAATTAATTCATTAAGCGTGCCTCAAATTTGGCTATTTAACTTTGTTTCATGAACAGGTAGCTGTGTCTCCGCCAAAACCACCTCCGAAGCCCGATCCGGAGGTCGATGATCCGCTTTATCTGATGACATTGACCATCCCAGAGCTTTTCTTGAGGCCTTATCAGGTTAGATGGGATGCCACCGTGTTCGGGGTCGTTAATCCAGATTTCCCCCTGTACATAAAGCACGAAGACCTCTCCGTAATCACACATGGTGGTCAATGTCTCAGCATATCAGTGTTACAGTTGTGGATTCTATAAGTCTTTATATAAAAGGCATTTATTTACCTAAGTTATGGCTTTCAATTCATAAATATTTAACTTTGACTTAACATAAACAGGCATCTCACTGAAACATGTATGTGAGCGGGGGAATTCTGATATCTATGGATTCCTCGAGCCTCAGTCCATTTAGAGGTCTGGGCAATCGCAGTTTGAATCTGAAAGTTACATAAAGAGTTGGATGCAGAGTTCACAACGCGATGTGTATCTTGGAGCCTACCTAAATGGGTAAGTCACAAAATAACAAAATTTAATTAATGTTTACTAATGTACTAACCCATTTTAGGTTCCACTGCAGCGGACACTGGCAGATGGTGGTCATCCTGCCCAAGGAACACTTAGTTGTCTGGTTTTGTTCATTGCATAACAGGCCAGACAACTACCTTAAGGTGATTATTAATAGGTTAGTGTTCTTTTCAATACATTTGCATTGTAATACCTCAACGTACAACACCAGTTTTTAATTGTTACTCATATGGAACAGTGCTATCAAGGGTCTTGATGATGCTTCACAGCCTAAATCAAAGGCTCCTGCTAGGTGGATTGTCGTCAAGGTAAGTCATTTACATAAAACTTCCACTTATATATATTTCTTTATGTGTCTGTACACTAGTTGTTTAATTAATATCCAAATTTCATTATGTATTTAGTGTAATAGACAAAAAGGAACTACTGAGTGCGGCTACTATGTCATGCACTAGATGTCCACCATCATTTTAGGAACTTTTAGAAATAATTGGGAAGCGGTAAGTTTATTTCAAAGAAAATCGATTTATTTATAATTTGTATTACATTATTAACTTAATATGATTTATTTCATCATGCAGTATTTTAACAATCCTAGACCATTGGAGCCTGAGAGATTAAAAGCATTGCGGATCCAGTGGGCACAATTTTATCTCCGAGTTAGAGATCAGGCCTAGGATTTAGGGACATTTTTTACATTTTCTATGTAACATGAACATTGAATTCATTTGTTGATTGTTCTTTATAATATATAAATCAATTCTTTGATGTTTATTATCATTAAAATTTCTTGAAAGCATAATAAAATGTTTATTTGCTGTGAATTGGACCTCCTGAAATTGCATTTGACAGGTACAATTTTGGGTTTACTGTAAAAACAGAAAGTATATATAAAAAAATACTTGAAAACAACATCGGTTATTAACAAAAACCGATGTTAATATCATAACCAACATCGGTTATAATAGAAAACCGATGTTAACGTTTGTATATTAACATCGGTTTTTTGTGTATAAGCGATGTCAGCATTTGTATTTTAACATCGGTTATCTGTAGATAACCGATGTCAACTATTGTACATTAACATCGGTTAATTATAAATAACCGATGTGAATATTTGAATATTAACATCGGTTATTTATAATTAACCGATATTATACACAAAGAAATACACCAAATAAGTGTATGCATCATCAACGTTGACATCAGTTTTCTAGCAAAACCGATGTTAAGGGCATATATTAACATCGGTTTTTTTAGAAAACCGATGTTAAACTAACATATTAACATCGGTTTTACTGGAAAACCGATGTCAACGTTCATCATGCGTACACTTTTTTTGTTATTGTTCATTGTGTTTAACATTGATTATTTAGAGAACCGATGTTGTCATATGTATGTTAACATCGGTTCTCCAAAACCGATGTAAACATTCATACATTCAACATCGTCACTTTCAACATCGGTTTTAGAACCGATGTAGAATGTTCTAAATAACCGATGTTGAAAGTGTATTTTCTAATAGTGTAGTCAATTTATGAGAAAGAGTAATTAATGTTGGAGATTATTATGCATGTGTGTATAGTCTCGATCAATTTTTACTTTAATTGCACAGTCGCATTTTTCTGTTTACATGAATAAGAAAAAAAAATCAATTACTTATCACACTAAGATTGATTGTAGTGGTTCTGAATTATATCATAAACATGACAATTTTTAGTATTGATTGTTATTGTTTATACATACATACCTATGCATATCGGAGTATGATATATATGATTGATTAATCAGGTTCTTTTTGTGTTAATAAGGTTCAATGCACAACATTGCTTGAAAGGCTAAGGAACAAGAGGCTAGTGTTCGTGGGGGATTCACTCATCAGAGGCCAATGGGTTTCCATGGTTTGCCTTGTTGACTCTATACTGCCTTCAACCCTCAAATCCATGCATTCGACTGCCAATGATTCACTAAGAATTTTCAAGGCCATAGTAAGTCCTCACTCTTGTAACAGACATGCATAAGGGTAGAAACTTTTAAAAAAATGGTTTCTTCTTTCTTAATTATTTCTTTTGCGTTTATTTGACCATATATGTGTAGTAAGATTACAAAAGTAAGTAAGAGGAAAAATCTATTTTAAGAGATCGATTATAGAAATGTACTTTTTCTTAAAGAAAAAAAAAGGTTAGAGAGGATAAAACTTTCGTAAGGGGTTTTATTTTCTAGTCAAACCAATAACGAAAGAGAGAGAAACCCAGTAAGCAAAGTTCCTACATAATAGGGTTTGGGAGAATGATATATATACACTTCTATATTTTAAATAGTGTATATATTCACTAATTATACTTATACCTATATTTTTTCCCCTCTCTTTCTCTATTTTAAGTGTCAATTAGTCTTAAGTGTCCATAAATGTTTTCTTTGAGAGAATCGATATATATATGCAGCCGCCTTTTTCTACAAGTGAAAAAACTGTATTTTTAAGATTTAAACCTATGACTTCAAAGTAACAAAGTAAGAACTTTAACATTTATTTATGAGCAAAAGATTTAATTAATTAAAAAGAAAGACTTAAATGGAGAACAAAAGGATTAACCAATTCAAAACTAGTACAAATAGAAGTACACCAAAAGTAAAAGAAACAACTAGACAATTGCCAAAGTCAAGCCAAAAAGAAGACACCCAAACACCAGCAGTAGGAACCAATTATATATACCCCATGCAAGGCAAACTAGCATATATTTAAGGATATGAAAACCATTGTGAACTTTCTGTCAATCTTATCCTAAAAAATATGTAGCACAGTTTCTTTCATGATAAATTAAAAAAGATTATTGTCACATTTTTTATTTGATACATAAGAATTAAATAGGGTAAAAAAATTTACAGCATATTTACCTATCTTGTTTAACTAATTAAATTAAATCCTCCAGTTATTGTTACATTTTAAACTATTTATACGTATGCTACTAATATGTTTAATTAATTGGCACGTTTAATTCAAGAATATAATGCAAGTATTGAGCACTATTGGTCCCCATTACTGGTAGAATCAAACTCAGATGGCCCAGTGTGTGACACCCTCTACCCTTCACATATATATTGACAAAGGAATAAAAATCCAAATATTAATTAATAGTATTTTTTTTTTTACATTTGTAAACACAAGTCTTTCAAAGGGATAAAAGACTCACATTCACTTTCTTCTACATCATATTCAAACTTGTCCAAATAAATAATAAAGTTATCTCGGTTTAAGCAAGACCGTCTAAGAATTCATACAATTAATATAAAACCCTATACCCCAATGTCACATCCTATCAGAGCGTTGTGTCTCGACATCCTTCAGCACAAGGTTCCTTAAATCAATTCACCTAGTCGTCTGCTCCCCCGAACACAAAGTTCAAGATTATCACAAGATCCAAATACAAACAACACACGGGGAGTGAGTTATCACATTCCTAACTAATAGAGAAACAAGACAACTAGATATACATATCATATAAACCAAATAAAATTTACTTACACGTAATTCACGCAATTCCACCACTTTGTCATTCAAAGTTCACTTTTCATCCATCAATCACACTTTTCAATCATCAATCACATTACACAAAAATCACATGCTCTGATCAAGACATAATAACACATCAATTTCATAATAAACAATTAGCAAGCGCATGAGACAATTATGCTAAAACTCAAACCTATATGCAATGTGGTACCATGTCAGTGAAAAACCACCTTGGGACGCTTAGGAGTACATAACAAGACACACCACACAATGGGTTTGTCAGGTCACTCTCACTAAGTAAGATCATAGGGAGACCAGTCAGGGTCACGATGTTTTGCGAGAATGCTCCAACCATATGGGATCAGCATAGGCTTAAAGGAGCACTCAAACCCGGTGACCCCCAAGGCCTACACTCCGAAGAGTCCGTCAGGGCCTCTCTCTCCTGATTCAGGTCCAACCCCTAAAATCATTTTAGCACACAGACACTGCTAGTGAATTATACAATACCCACGATCTCATACTCGTGTCTTAAACACGTACAATATATTGCGCTATAATTTAACACGGGTTCCTAAATAGGAACCTACACTTTCTCTTTAACACTGGTTCCTAAATAGGAAACCTACACTTTCTCTTTAACACTGTGCATTTACACTTTTCATCAAGATAACACTGGTCGGGTTATTGTACAATTCACAGCTTACAACACAAATAATGTCACATCAAGAATTAATCACACACTTATTCACAACCAAAACTCATTCACAATTTCACATCTCATAATGTCACAATTCACCATCACATGTTTTCACGTATCTCACAATTCAACACCTGTTCTACTTTACACTTTTACTCAATCTCAATAACAATATTATAATTTCAAGGCAACATATTATTCCACAATTCATCACATATTTCATTTATAAGCACTGCTCATGAATTATACAATACCACGACCTCACACTCATGTTTCAAACATGTTTAACACAATTGCGCTACAATTTAACACTGGTTCCTAACTTGGAACCTACATTTTCTCTTTAACACTGCGCATAAACACTGGTCGGGTTATTGTATAATTCATAGCTCACAATATAATTAATGTAACATCAAGTGTTAAACACATTCACTTATTTACAATCGAATATCATGTCCACACTTTAACATCTCATAACATCACATCAACCATCTCATAACATTCCTATTGATATTCATAAGGTACAACATACACATGTTCATCAAATTTAACCGTAATATTCTCAAACTCCAACACTTAATAATTTTTGGAATCATACTATAACACTCTACAATATTATTTACATAAATTATTAATATAAATAACTACCTCTATATATGTATAAGCTAGCATACATCATATTGAATCACAAATTACAAAGTAAGCTTTCAATGCACAAATTCTAAATAATTATATGAACACTTTGGTCAATTTCAATTATGATATTAACTTTTTAAATTATATATAAAAACCTAAACAGCAAGAAAAAGAGAAAATACAAAATCAATATCTCTCTCTAAATTTCTCCTTTATTTCATCAATTCATATTAATTAGAAAAAGTACTCGATTTGTAGGGTTCACGCTCAACACAATAGCATATCAATTCCATAACAATTGGTCTGTCAAACATATATAATTCATTGTAATAATTATAAGGATAAAATGAAAATTGCAAAAACACTTCAAAACTCATTCCAATTGATATCTCTAAGGATCCCTACACATGTTCTCACTAATTCCCAATTGTGAATAACTCATCCCTTACCTCTAAGCGGGCTCACGTGTCTTCAGCCAGCGATAGCAGCATCTCTAATGGTTCCCTGAGATTCCTCCAATTTTTTTTCCTCTAACTGCTCCGATAGAGTTCCCAAACGTCAAAGAGACAGAGAAGGGATTAAAGCCTCCACTTGTACTGTCACCATGCGATTTATTTTTCTTCCTCCACAAATATTATCTCGCAAATACCAACGGTAAAAGCGTGCGAAATTGAATTTCGAACAACATATCCAAATTTCATGAAAATCCAACGGTTAACAAAATCGGGATCGTAGTTTTAACGAGACAGCTCTGGGTTTCTGCGGGAAAGGAAAATGCTACAATGCGAGGGGTATTTCTCTTAGCTCAGATATAATATCAAAATTCCCAACGGTGAGCATGCTCCTAATTGGGTTGCGGACGTGGTACTCAAATTTCACGATGATCCAACGGTGAATGAGTCCGAGATCGTCATTTTACTGAGACAGGTTAGATGGCCTGCGGGAAAGAGAGGGTTTTGGGAGAAGAGAAAAAAAACGAAATTGTGAGGCAGAGGAGGCTGAGGAGTTAGTCTGAAAACTGACCTAGCATGTTGCTATTTATAGCTAGGGGCATTTACGACCTATTATTTACTCCATTTATTTATAGCTAGGGGCATTTACGACCTTTATTTTATTCTCTATCAAACAAATAAAAAAACCCTTTTTATTTTCTCTCAAATCATTATTTTAATTAATAATTATATCTCCTTATTTATTTATTTATAAAATCTCATCATTTTTTTAAATCTATTTATTTATAAATAACAATCCTTTTTAATCTAGTTTACGAAAATTGGGATGTTACACAGTGAACCATAGGTTACCAGAACGCACTGTGAGAGTGACAGCTATTGAAAAGCATGCCAGGCTCTGGACTGATGCAGACTTTCTGGTTTTCAACACTTATCTCTGGTGGAGGAGGCCTGTAATGAATGTTCTGTAAGTGCACTTAATTAACCTAACCATCACTTCCTTAATTCGATAAACTTAAAAAAAAAATCAAAAAAAAAACTTTCATGTCAACAACTCCAACAATTTCAATTCCAACCACCACACATGACATGATTGTACTCTGTTTATCACACAATCATGCATTCAACTCCACTTACAAATTGATTTTGATCGTGATTCGTGACAAATTTAATTGAACAAGCAGGTGGGGTTCATTTGGAGACCCAGATGGTGTCTACAAAGGAGTTGAAATGTTGAGCGTGTATGAAATGGCCCTGAGAACCTGGTCCGATTGGTTGGAAGTACATGTCAATCGTAACACCCCATTTTTTTTTTTCGTTAGCTTGTCACCCATTCATGAAAGATATCCTCAAAACAACTCTATCATATCGATCTGCTCATTTATAAGACAAGTGCATCCCCCGCAATGCATGAGTTTAGTGAAAAAGGTGATGCAATCTACACAATCATGAAATATTAATTTATGACAATTATTATACAAAGGTAATGCATTCCTTTGGTCTCTACTTTGTGAAGATTGTTTTATTTTCAAATTATTCACAAAACTACTAATTAAAATTATTCACTACTTTCTTATATTCTCTTCATTTTGTGTCAGTTGCCATGAGATTGAAATTGGTATAAAATATTCACTAGTTTTTATAAATGATTAATCTTTATTAGAAAATTTGACTGACTGATTAATTTTAATGAAATATTTTTTTCCAATCACCTTCTTGAATTGAGACCTAACTTAAGAAGACTAAGTTTAATTCTACTAAGACGTATAACATTAATTCTCTCATTTTCTATTTAATATTTATTTGATCTACCTTTTTTATTTTATAAAAAAACTAGTCTGTAACCAGTGCATACGCACGGGTCGATCGCAAATTTTTTGGCATGTATGCTTATTTGTTTTGCAAAGCAAAAATAAAATGAAAGTTAATATGCAAATTAAAATAGATTATATATTGATAATATATTTGATGTTCAAAGTCAAATAAGTAAATTAAAAGAAACTACATAGTTGACAAATTGTTCAGGAAAGCAAGAAAGATAGACAAATCAATCGTAAACTGAATTTAATCAATATCATTGTCATCCCAGTCTTTCTTGCGGCAGATGACTATTTCCCATATTTTTTCCCTACGCCTGTAATAGAAGGAGACCTCATCGTCGTGGGAGAAATTGCTACCGCAAGGAATTGATACCATGGTTGTACAACATATTTGTGCCCAATTCCAATGTCAAGGGCCACAAGATTCCACTGTAATGGAGGTCCAAATCTTCTAAGGATGGTCATGTGTTGACCACAGGCATTAAGATGTGTGATGGCACAATTTGGAAGTCTCTGGAGGGAAAAAAACAATATTATATATAAGCAGGAATTTGTATAAGGAGCAATGTACAACTTTTGATGGTTACTAGTGGTTCTGATGCACCAAGCATCGACTGTGTGATTTCAAGCGTCCAAATATACTCTCCTGAGGTTAGTCGTGGCCTTCCGCTGGTCTAGTGCTCTAGTGAGGGAGTAAAATGAAGGTCGAATATGGATTTGTTATCGCATGCCAAGAAGTTAATGGTGAAAGATTCAAAAATTCCTAAATCTTTTCTGAACTGGTTTAGTCCTTCAACAAAGTAGACTTTTTACCGATGTTGTCTTAGTCTGATTTGGTATGTTGTTCCATCATATCTGAAGCGGTCAAAGTCAAGGGATTCTGGTGCCCATTGCTCGTGGTAAAAAGAAGGCACTTCTATGGTGTCCTGCAAAAAAACATAGTAATAAAAAGAAAATGAAACTACAGGAATGAAAGAATAAAAAAAACAAAAAGAGTAGGTATATAAGATTACCCTATCATTGTGGAATGGTGATGTGAACTGCATGATTAATGGTTTTTTGTTAACCGGATATTGAATCTGCAGTGAGATAGAATGGAAAAATTAAAACCAAGTATGGTACTGAAAGAGAAAATTTTAAAATATATGGACAATGACAACAACACAATAAAATCAATGAATGTATCATGCAATGACTAAAAGCAAATACATATAAAGTTAAGAAAAAGCAAAGTTTACAAGTATTCGTACTACTGTAAATGCCCTTATAATTTTTTCGATCAAATGTTGAGGGTGATAGTCATGGTTAAGTTAGCAGGTTTTATAAAGTGTATTTTGGAATTAAACATTTAGATGCACAGAGGCTATTGGGATGAAGTGGCATTTGGTTGGAATACAAGTTTAAGAATGAGAACAGAAAAGGTATAGCCAAGTTTTAGGATTATTTTGGTTTGGGAGAGAGTAAGCAATCTTAAAATTTGCTGCACTATGTATGTTTTATGCTCTGGTTACATGTTAGATTTCTCATATGATAAAATAGAGTAGGAACTATTATTTTCTTTTCTAAAGAAGCCATCATAGGGAACTAATACTTTGTAGATCAGTTAGTAGTTAGATTAAGTTAGTGATTGGTTTGAGAATAGTTTTTTATGGTGGTAGTATGAAGTAGGAACTTCAGTCCAGGCAATATTTCTGTTACCCCGTTATCCATACAGTGGTGAACTATTGTATCAAGTTTTGCACACTGCCATTTTTTATTCTCCTAAAACTCTCCTCATTCCTATTCTGCATATTATAGGTATGAGGTAGGAACTTCAGTCGCAACAATATATCAAGTATTGTCATACTCTTATCACACATGATTTGTGCTGTAAGTTTCCTATCCTTTCCGAATTTTGAACGCGGTAAAAAGTTTTGCTCTAGAATTACAATGTGCAATTATTTATTAACATGACAAATCAATATAGGCCCAAATGTGGAAGTTAAGCATCATGATTGACTAACTAAAAACAATTGAGTTAAAGAGTAAATCTTAAAAAATAGCTTCTAACATCATAAACCCTTCAAAATCATGAGTTACATCTAACAAGAAAAATCTATCAAAATCAAACCAATTGAGAAAAAAAGGAATACCTAGGACAAAGCGGGTCTCGACTCAATTTTGTTCCCTTTGGTCAATATAGCCCTTTTATTTGTTGATAAAAAAACATAAATTGATTAGTCTCAAATTTATAGTTTAGATAAATTTAATTCATTTTTTCCCTAAACCAAAGGGGACTCTAATTAATTTATATATGACCTATATCAATTCTTCAATCCGAGTTACTAATAAATTCTAAAAAAATAATGCAATGTGGAGTTCATGCTAGGGATCCTAGCAGGAGTATATTCTATCTAATTACTATCCATCAGTGGCATATTGCAAATTAGGACCAATATATAGTACTATATTGCAGATTAATATCAATAAATAGAAGAAACACAAAAAAGAATTCCCTATTTGTTGTCTGGCAGTCAAAGGATAACAAAACTAAATTTCCAACACCTATTTATATATTGTTTGTTGTTAATTTTTAAAGTAAAAGTTGATAATATGAATGAGTCAAAATATATCTGTGCATGCATCGAAAAGATGAACTAAGGAAGAAGTTTTGGTTTGATACATACAAGAGAATAGGAGGAGAGAAAGAAAACCTAAGCATGCACTGACAAAAGCGAGGCAGAACTTTGGCAACCCGAATGATAAGTTTGGTCACAGTACCATATTGACATTTAAAATTTTAACAGTGCAATGCAGAATATAGTTAACGGAATTTGAATATATATTGAAAATAATTTCAGAAGGTAACTGAGTTATTCCTTTTAGACTTGCCTTGCTTGAAGTGGATGATAAGTCTAAAGTCATGCTTGTCTCGCTTGAGGCGGATGATGAGTCTGAACTCATGCTGACAGCCGTCTGACTATTGGTTTTTTCAGAAATGAAGGAGGAGTGGATGTTTGGAGAAGAAATGTTGGAGTGACGTAGTGGTTGGTGAAAACGTGTAACTAGCGGCATATGAATGAATTTAGGAATTGTAGAGCATTGAATGCTGGCTCTGAAGATTGGACGTGGAGAGTCATCTGACACATTGTGAATGTATCTCTGGTGGTGCAGGGAGTTGAAGTGTTTTTTATGGTTGTTGAATGTCACAACTAATATTGATATTTATAAAAATGCAGGGAAAAGAATGTATTACAAAAAAATATCATGATTATGTAAAAAAAACGTTTTAAATTATGTGATTGATAATAATTAGATTCATATGACATTTGGAACAACATCTATTTAATATTAGTGGTCTTAACAAAGCAATTATACATATTCTAAATACATAATTTTAGAAGACAAATTTTTTTTGATAAACCAAAACTTTTTTACAAAATTAGATGATTGTTTAACTATCTATCTATCTATCTATCTATCTATATATATATATATATATATATATATATATCAATGTTATAAAAAAATTATTGTGAGTTGCGGTTGATTGTGAATTTTCTTTTTATTAAAGGCATTAATTAAAATTGCATGTTAGTGCCAAAACACTAAACTAATTAGTGTTGCTTAAAATAAATGAATTGGCATTAAAATAAATAAGAATTTTTAACGATGGGCCTTAATCAACGTTGCATGTTTGGTAGTGCATGATTAAATTTTTTTGTGCCTAATGATTTATTTGTGCATAAAGGATGTTCTTTGCATGGTACCTTGTGTTGATTCAGAACGTAGATCCTCTGATGAATCAGATACAATCACTTATAGATAGAGACAAATAAAAGTTAAATGGAATCAATTAATGTAAAGCAATATATTTTACATGGAAGATGGTTCATATAGTTTCTTACTATGATAATTCCTGCATTGTGAAGTAGAGTTCATAGTTGCCTATGGAGGGGGCTAAGCCTGAGGTTGTCGTTTATGATCTATGATTCGTTTCCTATTCATTCTAGCTTTTGCTGAATTAGATTTGTTCGTAAATTGGTACTTTTCCATGGTGTTAATGGCAATTGTTGACTTGATCAAGTTATAAATTAATGAGAAAATGGTGATTGAAATCAACTAAGAAACGGTAAATTTAAATCTGAAATACATGCAAGATATTTTGAAAATCAAAGAAATGGAGAGCTGAAGGCCTAAAACTATAGTTCAACATTAACAGTGGGAAAATGGGCCATATAGGAATGATGACACTTGCATGTAGAAGCATTAGTTGGTGAGACTGATCAGAAAGTTAATATGAAAGATGTTGTGTGTACAGGAGTAGGTTGTCAATCTAGAGAGTTGTATTTTTTTTTAATCACATGTATAGCATATCATTCAACTTGATGCATGTTTTTTCTTCTTCAGAGGACGTAAAACAAAAGACGGCACAAACAGCTTAAGGCAATCCTAAACCTAAACAACTTTTCGTAAATTTGAGTAATTAAGATTATGTTTATTGTTGAAACAGGCTTGTTTCTATATTGAGATTTTTCATGTTCTTAATGGCTATTGTTGTACTTGACCAAGATACAAATTAATAAAAAAATCGTTGGTGAAACCAATCAAGACATAGGCTATTTAAATCTGAGATGGATGAAACAAATATAGAAAATAATAGAAATGGCTAGCTGAGGGGCTAAGTGTATAGTTCAACATTGACAGCTGCGAAATTGCGAGATAAATCATGGCTACCCAACCCATCCTCAAACCCAAACCAAAATCTTAAAAAATAGGATGAAGATGAGAAGAGAACCATAGCAAAAATAGAAATTAAATGCAACACGCACAACACAATGCCCACCACAACGCTTCTGAAACCCTCTACGCTTTGTCGATAATGTAAAGAAGAGATGAAGAGAGAGGAAAAATCTCAACGTGGCAGAAAAGAAAGGCAAGCCAGCAAGCCAGGTGACAGAAAACCAAGACAAAAGCTGGAGGGGTAAAATAACCAAAAAACCAGCAAAAGTGCCAGATGTCAAACTCTCAGCCATGGGCACAACAAACATTTCTTGGGCAAAAGCTAATACCAAAGATCTTGTCTGTGCAGAAGTAGGCAGAATGGGTTTTGGTAAACTTCACAAAAAATCTCATTCCTTTATTTGACATTATGATGAAAAAAGTGTATCATATTTATTTTGGTTTTATCGTATCATATGCTATTGGAGAAGGACTATGAAATGCCTATTATGCCCATGGTTGAAATTTTGACATGTGACACTTTTGTTGGGTTTTTGGTCATTTTACCCCTCCAGCTTTGGTCTTAGTTTTCTGCCACCTGGCTTACTGATTTGCCTTTGTTTTGTGCCATGAAGAAGAAGGAACTAAATAAAGAAGCAAAAGAGTGAGGCGACGTAGCACAGTGGAGGGCCACAACAACCTGACCGGTAAAGCTTGGGCACAAATGCACATGGGAGAAGCAATGAAGGTGCAGCAAGCCAACAAGACACATGGCAGAAAACAAAGGCAAGACACCAAGCCAGGTGGCAGAAGACTAAGGTCAAAGCTGGAGGGGTAAAATGACCAAAAACCCAGTAAAAGTGCCAAATATCAAATATTCAGCCATGGACACAACAAACATTTCATTATCCTTCTCTTTTATTATATAGATATAGATATATAAAAAAGTGACTCTCTTTCGTTAGAATTTATCATAAAAAAATATTACGAGCATGCTTTTTATATTTTTTTTAATATACTTTATCATTAAGCCATGTTTGACATTTATTCAACTTTTTTAATCATTAAATATGAATTACACGTGATTCAATAATTAAAATATGTTAGAAAAAATGTGATAGGGAAGAAAAAAAAATCATAAACAATTCCGCCCACTACAAAGAGAGAAACTACATTGACAATTATATGCATATGCACATGGAGGTGGGCCTATTTATCCTAAACTTCATAAGATATCCTGAATAATCAGTTGAGGAAACCCACATTGACTAATTATATATAAAAAAAATTTCGAAGTCAAATTTCACGTTTCTATGTTTAGTATATAAATTAATTTTGTATGCAAGAACATTATACATACACATTAACTACTTGGTTTGTTACACATTATACATTCAGATTAACTAGTTGTATGCAAGAACATTTACACATGCAAAAATCAAGTATTTCAAACCGCCATTTGATAAGCTAGTTGGTCATGAGTTAGAATCCAGAAACATATTTGCATGTGCAAAGATAAGACTCCGTACAACGACCCTCCCCCATATATACCTTCACGTAAAGAGAAGCCTCCGTCCATTGGGATACGTTAGTTTTTTATTCAAGTATTGGATCAATGATGGAAAATTCTATACCAAAAGCACAGACAGTAAGAGCAATGAACGGATGCAAATATCATAGATCTAAGTCCTGGAAATTAAAATAAATGCGAACTAAAAACCAATTAGCATACACCAAGATACACAATGCTTAAAGTTTGAACTTTGAAATAAATTTGGGACACTTTCTGGCGTCTATTATGAAAGGAAGAACGTTCAAATGCATTGCATAGGCATAACTAAACCACATATGACATTAAACAAGAAGCTAAGCAGTGTCTGTTGCCGGTTGGGTCACCCCAAACTTCACCAACAGCTTAGTCAGGTTTTCTGGGGAGCAAACTTGATACTTGACTTTTCCAGCAGGTGACAGAAAAACCTCTGCAAGTTCAAGCTTTTCCGAGGTAAGACTTGTGCTGTCCATAGTTTTACTTAGTACCTTAAGTGCAAGTTGAACTGCTTCTTCCCTTGTGATATCATCCTTGTAGTCCTGTTTCAGAATTGACTGAGCTGCCTGGTTGTTGGCACCAATAGCTGCAGCTTTCCAACCACCATAATTTCCACTGGGGTCACTTGTGTAAAGTTGAAAGCCAAAATTCTTGTCCCAACCAGCAAAGAGGAATGAGACTCCAAATGGACGAAGACCACCAAATTGTGTGTAACCTTGCTTAGTATCACAAAGAGATTGAACCAACTGCTCAACAGGCATTGGCTCTTGGTAAGCATATGCATAGCGTTGGGCCTGAACTCTAGCAGTATTGATTAAGATGTTGGCATCAGACATAATTCCAGCCACAGCACATGCAACATGATCATCAATCTTGTACATTTTCTCAGTGGAGGTTGAGGTTTGCAGCAGCTTGGATGTGACCTTCTTTTCACCAACCAGAACTACCCCATCTTTTGACAAGATCCCTATTGCAGTTCCAGCATTCCCAATGGCCTCCATTGCATACTCCACTTGGTAAAGACGTCCTTCGGGGGAGAAGATTGTTGTACGGCTATCATATCTTCTAGACATATTGATCTGAGTTTTTAGTTCAAAGCAAACACAAGGAAAGGAGAGAAATGAATAAAGTATAGCTTAGGAAAAAGAAAATAAATGAAAAAAGGCACTCCTATAGAAGAAAAAAAAACCCATCTTAAGCAATCTTTATATTAATAACTTGTCCTGAATGAACTAAATGGCCACTTTGAGTAATAACTAATAACCCTTCTTTCATGGATTTTGCTTTGTCTGGAGTTACTTTTTTTAAATCCTCCCATGAATTAATTTCTGCTAACACATATCTCTACATAGATTGCAAGCTCAATAGAAAATAATAAACTAGAGTAAAACAAAGTGTGGAACTTGGCTGAAGTAATCATGGACTCATCTATATTCCTGCCTATAGTGTTCCTATTCTAAACTAAAGATATTCCCAACACCAAGAAAGCACAAGAGGTAAGTCCAAGATTTGTGGTCAAAGAATATCACACTTCCATAGAAAATTAGGAAAACTGAAAGCAAGACTGAAGTATATGACAACAACATCAAAATTAGTTAAATTCACAATTCTGGCTCTGTGTCATACATCTCAGACAATCTGTCATATCAATAGCTCTAAACAAACAGTTGTAACATTCTGAAGCGACAAACAAACAAAGGTTGTGGGTTCATCTCTTCTATTAGAAGTAAGCACATTACATTTTGAAAATCACATGGATTACGGAAATCCATGCCAAGAAAAATGAAACAAGAAACCTCCCAGGACATAGGGAAGAGATGTATAGATACTAACCAAGAAACTCTGAAAATGTCAGAAATCCAAAGAGGTACAGTTATCAGTCACAACAGAAATCATTTGAAAGATTTTACCTCCCAGACAGCAAATATAGGGGCAGCAAATAAAAATATTCCTTCCACTAAATCACACAATGAACTCAATCATAAATCACAATTCACAGAATAAAGAAATTCAGAAGCAGGGACAATACATATAGCATTAAGGACGAAGATGAACAAGTAGCATTGGATCAGGGATTCAAAGCAAAAGAACATACAAAGGCTTCCTACATAGATAGAAGTGTTTGCCCATTTGGAAAACTACAGGAATTAATTACTCCCACCATATCACACTTTCTAATGTGGCTGAGATTAATTTGGAGTTTGGACACACATCTCATTCACATTCAATGAGTCAAAACTAATTTTATAAAAATCAATTGTATAAGAACCTAGAGAGTAGAGAGCAACAAACACAAAAGCTAGTTGTTGTAGTTGGAGAGTCTATGGCCTTAAATCCCTACGCTGGAATTCCATACCTCTAACGTGAGACTCAAGTCTCATACCTTGCAACTGGATCCTAACATCAATTCTACCAAACTTAAAACAAATGGATCCCAATCCCCAAATTCGTCCTAAAAAATTTGGGGAAGATTTCTTTGTCCTTGAAAATGGAAAAAGTCCACTCTAGTTTAGGAGAAATCACAAATGTCTAACCATACTAACCCTTAGGCACTAAACATATTAGTCCCTGAGAGTTTCCTCGTAGAATCTCAGGAACGAGATAGGGTTTTTGCATTCTTGGCTAGGACAAATTTGAGAGTTTCCTCGTTAATATATCATCACCCATATGCAATAAATTGATTATTCAAGTCTTCCATAGACCCACAAAATGTGAAAATTATAATTCCAATTACTGAATCGCAGTTTCAATTCGAAGCACACAGATTTTACAGAATGTTACGAAACCTACTTTAACTTTTGCCAACGTTCTTAAAGGAAATCAGAAGAGGAAGTTTTAAATTTTCAACCTAAAAGAAACACAATTGGCATCGGGAAACACGAAATTACGAGATGAGATTCAGAGTCTAACAGAAACCACACGAAGAGTAACATAAAAATGGTAACACAATCAGAAATAAGAAAAAATGCATATAGAGACGAATTTTAGGGATTGGCGGAGAATATGCAGCACAAAAAGTTTACCAGGAATGGGCAAGGCGAAGACGGCGATCGGAGAACCGAGCAGAGAGAGAGAGAGAGAAGGGGTTAGCGCAGTGAGTGCTGCTGAAGCTGAAAAGAAGGGGATGGAATAAAAATTTATAAATTTTAGACTAAATAATTATTTTATTTTATAGAAGTAAAATTTATAGTAAATAAATATTTTTTAAATATATAAACTATAATATAATTAAAAGTTACAAAATATATATATATATATATATATATATATATATATATATATATATATATATATATATATATAAACATATAAATTATATTTTAAATTTATAATGTACAATAGTTATAATCATAGTTTAAAAATTTGATCCAAGATTGGTTGGACCGATTCAACCTACACTTGGTGGTATAGTCGAACTTGTTTGATTATTGGAATGATCATATATTTGGTCATGATGACCTAGTCAAATTAGAGTAAACCTAACAACCAGACTCGTTTTAAAGACCTGTCACGTGTAAAAAAACAAAAAAATGCTAAAAAAAATCGAGATTTATCTAATTGTGTTATTGAATTATTATTTGTGGACTTGCGTTATCAACTTTAATACTTCAATTGTTATTTTGAATTTTGGAGTACGAATAAATTTTTCTTAATCAAATAATATTAGTTATATATTTATATATAATAGATACATATAAAATTTTGATTGTTTTAATATATTTGGATCAAACCAGACCAATTACTGACCTACCAATTGGACCACTGATCCACTATCTCAATTGGGTCAATGACCCGGATCGGATTTTATAACTTTGCTTATAATTCTCTTATTTAAATTTAGGTTTAATTATCCTATCTGTACTTGTAATAATATTGATAAATCAAAAGGTAAACAAAGATTATTGGAAAATCATGATTTAGGATGATATACATATGGGTAATGGATCGATGTCATAATCACATGTTTAAAAAATAAAATTATTTATTAACTATATCACAATTTATTGATAGTGAAATGCTTATTTTAATTATTTTGTTTTATCCCTCATCATTACTTTTTATTTTGTTCTACAATCAAATTTAGAATCAAATATGGAATAAATATTTTTGTGTTGTTCTATTTCTTATTTTTTTAGCAAATTAAACGAACTCTAAATATAAAAATTAAAATAAACAGTGCAATATTAAAATCACAATCCTGAAAAAATAGTAAAGTTAGTGTTAAAATTGATATTTCATAGTTTTTAATAAAAAATAATCAAGAGAAAAAAATAAGAATTTTATTATAATATTTTGGGTAAAAATGAAAATAATAAAAAGATGTGTTTATACGCTATTTGAAGTAGCTTAAGAATTTTGTTTTACTATAAGCTGAATATAAATTTAATTACAAAATACTTCAATTTGATCAAATTAACGGGCTAAGTTAATCAAATAGGATATAAGTTTGGTGGAATGATGAGTCGAACTAATAATTTATCAATTACTCGACAAAAACTTTAGATCTAGTTGTTGTAAATTATGAAAATGCTACTTCTTTAATTTAAGTTGTCCTTAACAAAGTTATTTTCTTATTTTTAGGCATATTTTGAAACAAATAATTCTACTAACACTATTGCATTTGCATGAGTCATGTATTAATTATTTTTTATTTTTCTGAATTCATGTATTAATTAAATAAAACATATAACGACAAATTGGGACATTGGACTAGCATAATGCCCGGGAAAGTAGAAGTATATATACAAATAAATAATTGAAGAATACTATAAAAGTGTGTTAAATGTAAATAGGTAGACGTAAAGACTCAATAAAAAAAAGTAGGACATAAAGATGATCAAAATTGCTTGAAATTAAATAAAAAACATCTAACATCTAGCAATAAACTTGCCAAAACTAAAGAATAAATGGAAAAGAGTAAAAGCAAGATGAAGAATTGGAATGTTGCTGATCGATACAGTTCAAAAACATAAATGGTGGATGGAATTTGTATCAATTAGAAGACCAAACATCCTTATGCATGCCTTTGCTACGAGGTATATTTATAAACAAACTAGTAACCTAGTTTTGACTCCTGAGTGGTGTTCAAAACTTATTTGGTACAAACATTAACTATGTATGTAAATAATTGACTAACTTGTTTAACCACTATGAACCATTGTTCCAAGACTTGAAAAAGTAATTGTTGGCTAGAATCCAATATAAGTAACATCTACTTTTGACACTTTTGAAAACACATAAATATTGTAAAAGTCTTCATTCAAACTTGCACTCAACAAGAGAATCCAACATGAACCCGCTTCCAACAGTGTCATCATTAGGATAATCTTGGCATGTTACTTGGCCTTGTTGAATAACCATCTACAAAAAAAATATGTTGGCCATACATGTATTGTCACTACTCTATAAACAAATAAAGACGTCACCGTTATAACAAATCCAAAATTAAATCCATTTAAGATTTGTAAGATAATTTAGTTTAACCGAACAATTTGCATAATGAAACACACAAATGTAGAAACATATTTACAAAAAGAATTAAATATTTTTAATTCCCGTAAAATTAGCTAGTTTTAAATTTAATTCTTATAAAACTTTTTCTTTGGTTTTCATTCCTCAAAAAGTTATTTTTGTTTCATCCCTAGTGTTATGTAACACTTGTTAACGGCTTGTGTTTAGTGGAAGGTCAATTGATCATCCTAAGTAATATTCCTTAGTGTCTATGATACAATGTCAACATATGACTCCTTACAAAAAGTTATCTTTAAATAAATGTTATTTATCTACTTGAAATAAACTTGAGGAAAAAAATAGTGATTCTAGACTTTTTAGGGACTAAAAAAATTATAGCAAGAACGAAAATTAAAATTCACTTATTTTATAAGGATTAAAATCAACAATTTTTTATTTTAGGGGGGTGAAAAACAGAGAATTTTTTTATGGGGACCAAAATCTTATGTTCATTTTATAGGGCTAAAAACATATATGTAAGCCTTTTAAAAAAAAAGTTATTGTTATTAAATACACATTAGGTTTTTTACTAATCTGAATATAATTTTCACACTTATTTGCCAGACATTACAATTAGCATCAAACAACCTAATTTAGGATGCATAGCATAAACTTTTGGCAAAAGTTTGTACATGGTCTAATGATGAGATGTTTTCTTTTTAACAAAGATAAAAATCAGGGTTCTAGTTTAAAAATAATTTTGTAAGAAAACAAAATGGGAAAACAATTGAAATCAATAACAAGATTTCTGAAACTATAATTGTATAAATTGATAAGACTCTTATGTAATTACCTCTGATCCTTCGAGCATAAAAAACATTTCTAATCATATTTAGCTCCTTGGTGACTTCCATCATATTCATCCTTTGTCCCGGTGGCTCCACTGAACATGCTAGACCAATCCTAAATAATGAAAACAAGCACTTCTTGGTATTAGGATGCAAATGATCTACAATCTCGAAGATGCTGTTTTGTTCTGATACTGTTATTGTAGGAGATGATTCATTTCCCATTGAAATAAGAGTTGCATCAACAATCTCCGAGAAGTTATTTGGAAGTGCAATTTTAACATAGTCATGAAGGGTTTGTCCATCTTTAAACATTTCCTCTGTTGGTCGTCTCCCAGTTAAGATCTCTAGAATTAAGATGCCAAAGCTATACATGTCACCCTTTGTTGACACCTGAGAACTGGCTCCATACTCTGAAATATATTAGAAAACATCAATACTTTGAAATCCATTTTTGCAATGTTAATCAAGAGGGATGTATATATATATATATATGAATGAAAACATACCTGGGGGAAAATAACCTATAGTTCCTTTTATTCCACTTGTACTAATTTGGTTATGACAGTTGTCGATTTTCGAGACAAGTCTTGCTAAGCCAAAATCGCTGACATGAGCAACCATGTCATCATCAAGAAGAACATTACTCGGCTTTATATCACAGTGAATAATTGGTTCCTCACACTCATGGTGAAGATAATGTAGTGCAGAAGCAACGCCAACCACAATTTCTAATCTTGTCTCAAGGTCCAATGTTCTTGGTCGTTCTGCACTTCCATTCTGTGGATGCAACCATTCCTCTAAGCTTCTATTTGACATGTACTCAAACACTAAAGCTTTAAAATCATTTCCATTGTAATCCACACTTGAGCAACACGTGACAGCCTTCACTAGGTTTCTATGCCGAACATTTCTTAATGCTTTACATTCAGCCACAAAACTTTTGTTAGACCCTTTCTTTTGAAGGTTTAGAACCTTTATAGCAACAAATCCTTCTGTTGAATCAAGTCTTCCTTTATATACAGAGCCATGGCTTCCTATTCCTATCAAGTTCTGAGATGAGAATCCATCAGTTGCATGGTTTAGGTTCTGGTATGATACCTTAGGAAGTTGATCAATTGCTGAATTAGTAGATGACTTTTTCTTCCTTTTCCTTATCAAATACATACCAAGGATACATGATAGTATAGGAAGAAAAAGAACCAAACAGATTATCATCACCACTAACTTGAAATTATGGTGTTTTCTTCTTTTCTTACCCTTAACTTTTAAAGGGCAAGGTGGAAGTTTTAGTTCAGATACCCCACCGCAAAGCTTGCCATTGCCAGTTACTGAAATTGCACTTGCATTTTGAAAGACACCATTTGTTGGTACCTCACCCTCCAACATGTTGAAAGAAGCATTGAAGTATTCTAGAACAGAAATATTTTGCAGTCTTTCCGGAATCGATCCAGACAAGTTGTTTCTTGAAAGGTCTAATTTTCTAAGACCTTTTAATGAAGCCAATGAAGGAGGCATGCTTCCATGGAAGGAGTTCCCCTCTAAATAAAGGTATTCCAACTTCATGCATTCTCCAATTGTTTTAGGAATCACACCGGAAATATAATTTTTAGACACATCCAACCATTCAATATTTTTTAGCATGCCAATTTCTGTTGGTAGACTGCCACTTAATGAGTTATGTGATACCAGTGCAGTAGATAAAGAGGAAATTCCAAACACTTGTGAAGGTATGGCTCCAGTGATGTTGTTATTTGAAAGATTTAGAAATTGTAAACGTCGGCAACTTCCAATTGTTGAAGGAATATTTCCATCAAACATATTAGATGATAATTCTAGGTAATATAATTGACTGAGATTGCCAATGGAAGAAGGTATCTCTCCAATCAATTTGTTTACCCCTAAACTTAATAATTGCATCTTTTGAAGCTTACCAAAAGTAGTTGGAATGATGCCAGTTAGGAAATTTTTCTCCATAGCCAAGGTAATTAAGTTAACAAGATTTCCTAATTCCATAGGAATTTTTCCAAAAAAATGATTACGACCAACAATTAGTTGGGTGAGTGTGATGGAATAATTACCCACAAAACTAGGAAAAGGCCCTCCAAAATTATTGTCCCCTATATCCAATATTTCTAGCTGACTACAATTTATCAAAGACTTAAAAAATTGTAAGTCATTAGATGAATTGCTACCCAGTTTGTTTAAATTTAGTTGTAGAATTGAAATATCTTTCAACTTCCCTAGACTTGGGACTTGTCCTACCAAAAGGTTATTACCAATATCCAATGTTTGAATCCCAGATGCATTAGTGATGGAAGTTGGAATTGAACCGGAGAATTGATTCGCACCAACTGCAAAAAAATTGAGATTAGGCAAGGTGAGGAACAAGTTGACCGGAAAAGAACCGTTAAATTGGTTTTTTGTGATTATGAAGACATTGAGAGATGACAAATTGTATAAGGAAAGAGGAATGTAACCAGATAGTTTATTATCTGACACCCGCAAAATTCTCAAGTTTTTCAAATAGCCTATTTCTTTTGGTATGTTCCCCTCCAATTTATTTGATCTCAAGGAAAGACAAGTGAGGGAAGATAGATTTCCTATGGAAGGTGGAATTTGTCTAGTTAGATAGTTCCTACCAATAAGCAACTCTTCAAGATTGCTAAAGGATCCAATCTTCCTTGGTATTTCACCAATGAAACGATTTCCCTCTAAACTTAAATGGATAAGTTTAGAGCAATTTGTCAAATTGATGGGAAATTCTCCCCATAATGTGTTATCAGCGAAATTGAGTACATGTAATCGAAATAATCGATCCAATTCTTGCGGGACTTCACCGTAGAAGCTATTGTCATTAAGGAGGAGGATTCTCAATAAAGAAAGGTTCCCAATGTAGGGTGATATAAATCCATGCAAGTGATATCCTCTTAGATTTAGCTCTTTAACTCTTTGGTGTCGTGGACTACATGTGACTCCATGCCACTTGCAAAAGTTGCTTGAACTATTCCAAGAGTTTAACACTTCAAAAGGGTCATGAGATATTGATTCTTTGAATTTGAGCAGTGCAAAATGATCAGTCTCATTTCCTAATGCATAGGTAGTTATTGTATTTTGAGACCATAGGTTTGATGTGAAGAGAAGAAACCAGGCAAGGCATGTGGGACAAACAACACTTGACATCATTAAAGGAAGCAACTGAAATAACACAAGTTATAAAAATAAGAGTCCAACTCATGATATAGTTAATGAGTGTAATTTGTTATTAATCACAATTTACATAGGAGTTACTGAAAGTCTGAAAGGCTTACCTTCCCTCACCAAAAAAAAAAAAAAGAAAGCAAACTAAAAGGCTTACCTGATTTGAAAAATGTTTGATCCAATACTCCAACACCAATAGAACTCGTAGTTATCAATGTACAGTGTAATTTTCTCTGCAAATGATTATAGGCACTGTTAAACTAGTTTTGTCAAAGACTTTATGCAAGTCTAAATTGAAGACATGATACTCACAGTTTTCATCAATACACAAAAAAATGTTCAACTTGAATAGAGGTATTGTTCATCTATTATTAACTGCAAAAAGTTAAAATGCACAGTAGCATATATTTAATCACTTTAATATAATATTATGATTTTTGAAATATTCAGTACATAGATATTTCAATAATTGAAACACTTAACCATAATTACAACCAGTATGCTTCCATTTCCTTTCCTCCCTATTCTGATTATAAATAACTATGAAATTGAAAAGCTGTTTTATATATATATATATATATATATATATATTTGTTGAATTTAAACGTGTACGTATTGCACAACTTTTTATATATGAATTGTACCAACTGATTTTAAACAATTAAGTATAAACTTTATTTGACTAGATTGATGCCAATGGTTTTATACAATTTTAATAGAACTAAAATATGTTTTTGTCCTTATTAAAATTGTTTGGATTTTATTCTTGTAAAGTTTTAAGTATATTTTTTATCCTGATAAAACTAAAATGTATCAATTTTGTCCCAACTTGAGTGTTATATATATGTAACGGCTGAATTTTTGGGGTTGAAAATCTTTATGAATTATAAAAATTCACAAATTATTATTTTTTAATTTGTGACAGTTTTTATATTTATAATTTGTGATATTTTTTAACTTCTAAAATTATCGTGTAGGTTTGGATTGCTCCTTTCTAAAATTTGACATATTTTAATTTTTTCAAAACAAAATTTTAACATTTTTAATTTTATGAGAATAAAAAACATATTTTAATCCTATTAAAATCGTATAAAACCATTCACATTAGTCAAATAAAATCTATTCTTGATTGTTTAAAATTAATTAGTTGTGCACATGAAATTTATATATAAAAAAAGTTGTGCAACATGTATACGTTTAAATTCAACAAAGATATAATGACTTTTCAATTTTGCTCGAAAAAAATTTGAACATTTTTAATTAGATGAGAACAAAATATAACATGTTTTAGCCTTTTAAAATGCTAAAATATATTAGTTTAAGATAAATTAATAAATTTTATTTTAGATTTCTAATATAAAACATTAGGTCTTGTTCCTGACAAATTAAAATTTAATTTTTTGTCTTTATTATTTTATTTTTGTCCTTCTATTATATCTATTTTTTATTTTTTTTTCATTATAATATTTTATTCATTTTCTATTATTCTCTTTAAAAAATATTAGATTGACACTAATAAAAATAATCTACATATTTTAGGGAGAAAAGAAGATATATTAGAAGAACTAAAACCAAATTACAAGGAAAAAAAACAAAATTTTTATTTTATTAGAGATTCAAAATAAAATTTCTTAATTTATCCGGACAACCTAAACATATCCTAATATGTAGCTGAGAATAAAAAATTTCATAAAAAATAAATATACAAATGCAAAAGCAACGTCTCTATGTACATAACATTTAAGTATCGATCTAAAGCTTTCAAAACTAAACATAGAAATAGAAATGAAAAGCAAACTGTCAAATCAGCTAAATTTCATACCTTCGGTCAAGTAATCATGTTTAAAACATGTTTAATTGATTAAACAGACTGCAAGAATTGATGTAAATCTTTGGTACTTATACTTGATTCCTACGGAAAAAAAAATATATATATATATATATATATATATATATATATATATATATATATATATATATATATCACGGAAATGAAATTTTTTATAAAAAAAAAAAAAAAAAAAACACTTGAAAACCCGGCCCTATTGAAATTTACTTGTTTTCATCATTTGAATTTTCTTTACCTACCTTCCAAAGATTTATGACCATGTAATTTGATAAAGTAGATAACAAATGTATCTTCTCGAGTCTTAATCTTCTACTCAGTTTTGATGAACTCATCATAGTAATCAGATCACAAGCATGGTCAATCCTCGTTGCCAAGAATTGTAAGCCAGTAAATTAAATACGTCAATGATTAATAGGTATATTTGACCAATGCAATCAGGTAAACCCGAGATTAACAATTAACAATGGATGATCCAAAAAGAAAAGGTCAAAGAAAAACTCATTGGACTCTTATTTCGCACAGAATAACTGCCATAGAATTTAGAGTATTCATGACTAGAAAGTTCAAGTATTACTACCAATTAGGGATATATAATAAATTGGATACTTTACTTAGGAATGAAATATGCAAGATCAACCTACATAAGACACTTCAAAGATGGCTATTGCAGTTATGTCGTGATTCTTGCTATTATGAGAAATTATGGACAAATATGATCGATACCATCACACGTGCAGCCACATAAACCTTAAATACCTTGATGATGTTGCAGCCAAGATCACAGTTACGTTGTTTAAAACCTCGCCTCCTTCATAATAACTAACTAGTCGAGTTGAGACTCCAGAAGCATTCCTTAACCAGCGAGACTTGTGTACGTAGTAATATTATGCAACATGTAAAAGTCTACGGTAAGAAAAGTGGAATGATGTAATTAATATTTTAGAATTCATATCAAGGGATATACTCATGATATTTATAGTAAATGCCCTCCTTTGTTGGGAATATATGGTTGTTTGACACATGGAAACCGATCTTTCTTTTTCTAGTCCATGATTTTTAACATATTAATTTTCCAACCAAAAGAAATTAGATGAAAAACTTATTAACAAGATACAAAGAAAAGCATAATTCCACTGAAGTTTTAGTCCAAAATTGTAGAGACAAAAACAGATTAAAAATATATGTGTAGGAACTAAAATAATTTAAAAAGTATGTGTAATAAAACGAGTAGTTTATAGGTAGTAGTATCTATACAAATACTAATTAATCTAAATTGTAGAGACTTATTGCAACATGTACAAGTCTACAATAAGAAAAGTGGAATGATGTAATTAATATATATCTTAGAATTTATATCATGGAAGTTTATTATACTCACGAAATCTATAGTAAACGCCTTTCTTTGGTGGGGATATTTGTTTGTTTTACACATGGAAGCTTATCTTTCTTTCTCTGATCCATGATTTATAACATATTAATTTTTCAATCAAAAGAAATTAGACGAAAAACTTATGAACTAATATATAAGTAAAAATGCTGCACGCCCAAAGGACAACCTGATCAATAATATAATGTGAATGTGGGTAAAGTCAATTTTGTTACAAAAGTCAGCAAGGAACATATGTAGGTTGCCCATGCATTCACGCTAGAGAAAAAAAAATTTGTTTGCATTTATATATAGAGTTATTCCACCATTCGTTTGGTGCCTCATATCTAGTCTATAAAAAACAATTAGCATATATGTATTTGACTTTATATCCAAAAAATAGGGGTTATGCTGCCAGATTTTTTCCAAGTTTGTGTCGCATTTTTTTTAGACGGTAGCATATTCTTATTCGACATTAAAATGGATTGTAAAACAGATTTTTTCAATTATAAAATGGATTGTAATTTGGATATACGATAAGGTTAATGAAGATAGAAGAAGGTTTGAAAGATTAATTTTTTAATGGGGTTAGGGAGTTTGCAAAGTAGGCAATGGATCCAGAAGTTCAATGATTTTAAGATACAAAGACCAAAGAAAATTATGCCATTTATGGAGGTAGTTCACAGTCCATGTTATCATCATGTGTCTTTTAGATCTTAGCAACTTTAATTGGCATAGCTCTCAAAAGTGTTATGACGACTTTATTGAATATATGTTATTTTTTTGTGTGAAATGAATAAATGTTAAATGATGTAGCATCGAGATCTTACTTATGAGTAAACAATTACCAAGCAACACGAGAGATTGATGTCTAAGTTAGGATTAAAAGACGTGGAGAATATTAATTGTTGTATGAACGATTGCATGTTATATTACAAGGAAGCTAACAACTTAGTTCAATCCAAGATTTGTAAAACACTGAGATATCATATTCCCTGAAAGCATGGGTGAGAAACCACAAAGATGCGTCGATGAAAGGAATGTTATATTTTCCAATCATTCCTAGATTACAGAGATTTTATTTCTTCAGTTCTCGACATGAATAATTTATAGTGTATGTTTCCGTAACCCAATGTTTTTAAACTCTCAATTTTTTGTATTTTTCATTTTGTTGGTCATTCGACTAGAGTGAGTCACACAATTATTTTGCATTACTTAATATAGTAAAAATTTTGATGATTAATTGTTTATTATCTTTATAAGAACTCGTTGGTTATCCTATTGTATTTTTTAAAGGAAAAAAGAAGAGTATTAAATAAATGTGCATTTATTAAAAAAGAGTGTGTATTTCCTATGTTTTATTTGGATTAGAGTAAATAAGAAGGAATTAAATCGGAAGAATGGAAATAAAAGAGAAATAGAGTAAAAAACAAAAACATGTGTTGTTAGGATGGACAAGAATAAGAAAGAAAGGAGTGGAGAAATTTTTAGTCATCACTTATTTGATGAATGAGAAAAGATAAATAAATTATGTAAAAATATTTTTATATTACATTTCTTTCATCATGAGTTGCACTTGTGACTAGACATGCATTTCTACTAGCTAGGGATGAAAAAAAAAATGCATACTTAGCCCTGTCACCCGTTGAGAAATGGGGGCAATTATTCTCCCATAGTCGTTCCGCCACCTCCTATTTCTTTTGCCTAACTGGGCGAGAAAATTAAGCTGCACTAACATCACCTATTTTTTTTCCATCAAATTATATACAAAACATATCAAGATTAAATATTATGTAAATTAAAATTAACATTAAGATTATTAAGTTTGAGATATAATTAAACTGCCATTGTAATTTAATTGTTATAGAGTCAAATTGGGTTTCAGATAAATATTTATATTTTCAAATCCACCCTCATTCCGGAATTTTTTACCCCAAATAATACAACCCAAATAATACTAGTAAAATATATATTTATCCAAATTAATGATACAAGCCAACTGTTTACATACATGATACAAATTATTATTGATAGGTGAGAAATCGATTCCTTCCAATTGTAAATTTGGTTTCTGGAGAATCAATTTCATACCATGCTATTTTTTTATTTAGTTTAATGACTAAATTTATAAGCATGATAAATGATGCCCAATCGATACAAAATACATTAATAGATTATAAAAGAAAATAAAAAAACTGCTTATTTTATTAAAAAAAATACTTTTAAAAACATAAGTACTTTTTTATTCATATATACTTTGTTAATCTTTGTTTTAATTATGAAATCTAAGTATAAAAATAAATAGTATATTATAATTACAAAGTTTATAATGAAATGCAATTATATAGTGAAAGGTTAAGCGTCAACTTGGCCAATGTTAAATTGAGTAAAAATATGCTTGTAAATCTAGTTATTAAATATTATTTAACATTAATTTGACCGATGTCAAATAAAAAATAATGCGTTGCGAAATTAAGGAATAAATTTTACAACATAAAATTGAAAAAAATAAAATAAAAGAGAAGTAAAAATCGATTTGGGGAAAACCAATTTCTCATTTATGAATAGTAATTTATATCATAGATTTAAATAATAGTTGATTTGTATCATTTATATATATATATATATATATATATATATATATATATATATATATATATATATTATTGTATTATTGGGATAAAAATTCTCATTGCTTGCATAACATGTTAGAGAAAACTCAAATTTAAATTTTCACCCGAAACCTATTTTTTCCATCAAAATCAAGATGACACGAACTCTGCCTATAATATTTTTTTTATTCAGTAAAAGTAGTGCAACATGAGAACCATGAGGCATGGCCTAGATCGTTGAGGAGTTATTCTATCGTCGGAAGTGGAAAATGATCTTTCACAGTGACGGAGTTCAATGCGCGATAATCGACGCACATACACCATGCGCCATCTTTTTTCTTCACGAGTAACACTGGGGAAGATAAAGGGCTTCAAATGGGTTGGATTAATCTTGATTGGAGTAACTTCGTCACTTGTTTTTCAATTTCAGATTTATGAAAATATGGGTATTTGTGCGGCTGAACATTGATGGGATTGGCGGAAGGAATAAGGTTAATGTGGTGGACATTTTGGCGTGGAGGAGGGAAGGTGGTGGGCTATTGGAAGATGGTGTGGAATTTGAGCAGAAGGTCTTCAATGGCGAAAATAGGATGAATCGGGTACGTGGGTGGTTCGGGTTGGGACATGTTTAATAGTGAAATATGAAATAAGGCTGAGGTGGAGTTGGTATGGATCATCCACCTGATATATTGGGCTGAGGTTGGGGCGGGTTCAGTGTGAACATCCGCGCAAATGTGAATTGGTTGGCCCAAGTGGGTGAAGTTCATGGTGAAGGATGTGTAATCAATGACTATTGGGTCCAACGTACGTAGACACTCAACACCCAAAATGACGTCAGTTCCACTAAGGGGTAAAATGCGTAGCGTTACTGTGAAATTGTGACTCTGGATTTGCAAGGCTGTTTCAAGGCATAATTGTCGGCAGTCCATGACTGAACCATTGCCTACCATCACACGAAAGGGCAATGTGTCCTCCACGGGAAGGTTAAGAAACTTTGCCACTCGTGGTTGGATGAAGTTGTTCGTGCTGCCGCTGTCGATGAGGATAGTGACATAAGCGTGTTTAATGAAGTCGTAAGCACAAAAAGTATCGGTAGCGGGAAGACTGACCATGGCATGAAGGCTGATGTGGGGGTTGATTGGGGTGGGCTCGAGGGTCTGGGGGTCGTCAGGGGGTGAGGGAAGGGTAAGGGTTGGGCTATTGGGGTTGGAGAAGGCGGGTTCATCGGGGTCAGCAATGAATAATAGGTCACGACCCTTACAATGGTGAGAGGAGTTCTACTTCTCATCACAGTTGTAACCGAGGCCTTTCTTGCGTCAAAATGCCATCTCCTCTGGGGTGTGTTGGGTAAAATTGGGTTTAGGTCTAGGGTTAGGATTTTGGGAAATGGAGGTTGTGGTAGGTTGGAGATTAGGGGAAAAAAGGGGTTTGGAGCCTTTCCTTTGATCATTCAACTTGTCTTCCTGGAGTCAAGGGGGCGTCATGGCTTGGGGAAGTGACAAAGGCTGCAATGCCTGCACCTCGCGATGAATCTCTGGTATGAGGTCAGAGATAAAACAGCTCAAACGGAAGGGAGGAGGTAACCCGATAATGCGGTTCGCTAAGCGCTCGAGGTATTCAGTCACTGAGCCATGCTATGAGAGCTTGAACAACACATCGCGGGGATCATCATAGAACGATGGGACAAAGCGTGTTTCGATAGCTTGCAGGAGGCCCGACCACGACGTAATGAAGTCGTTCCGGAACATCCATTGGAACCAGCTGAGGGCAAGGCCGTTAAGATAAAAGGAAGCTATGGTGATGTGTTCTTCCTCAAGGGTCCCCTGATAGTTGAAGAACTGAGAGATCTTGAAGATCCAACCCAGAGGATCGTGGCCGTCAAAATGGGGAACATCTAGTTTCATCGGGGGCCACGACGGAGCTGATGGCGGTGGTAAGGAAGGAGGTAAAGTTGCTAGTTGGGATAAACGATCACACATGGCCTCAACTTTGCTGGCTAGGTCAGAGTGTTTATCGGAAAGGGAAGAAATGGCTTCTTTTAACCTATCAGTGGTGGTGCGGCGGGTCGCATGGTCGACCATGGCAGGTCGGACCAATTTGTTAAGAGCAAAGGGGAAGATATTAGGAATGCCTTGAGTTCGAGGACAAGGCCCCATCCTAAATTAAGCTAAGTTATGCAAATTCTTCTCTATTTTATTCATTCATTATCCTTCCTTTTATACACTACCTTGATACTACATTCCTAACAGATTACTTAACAAACCAATAACAAACTAGTAGTGATCCTAACAACCTCTATGTGGTTGTAACTAACTAGCTTATTCGAATTCTATGGCAGTGCTCTTCCTTGGCTGAAGCTTGCAGTGCAATTCACACATAATCCTTCAGGTGGGCAGGACGCGTGATGCTCCTCTTGGGCCTTCCTTTGTGGGCTTCGGGTAAGTCTTCTATCTCTTCTGGGTTATTGTTGCTATCAGATAATTGACTGTTTTATGTTATAAAATGCACGCTTCTATTTTTATTTTCTTTTGTCTTTAAACATGAATCTTCACAAGTAAATTTGTAAGATATTTGAATATTTACTTTATGCAAAGTAAAATCATGAGATTGATGAGAGAAAAAAGGCATTTTTTTGGTAATTATTAAGATTAAAAATTAAAATTAATCAGAATGAGAGACTTATATGTTATATTAAAAACTGAACTTTGGTTTCAAGTGCCCACTTCTCGATGAGGAATTGAAGGCTGGTGTTGGTTTTGGTTTCTGTGGTGATTTTGGTTTCCAATGGCAATTTTTTTTTCTAGTGCTGGTTTTGGTTTCCTTTTTTTTCCAATGGTAGTTTTCGTTTTGGTTTCCAGTGGTGTTTTGTGGTGGTTGCAATGGAGGTGTCACCATTGTAGGGTGGTTACCATTGAAAAATTAGTCTCTTAAATGAAATTTAGTGTCTCGATTCTCTTTAATATTTGTTCACATTGGATAGTTGGAGGACAAAAAAACAAAAGAAAACGAAGTGTCATAACGCAGAACCTCCATCAACCTCTCTCCTTAATTATGTCTAACCATGAATCTAAGGAGAGTCATATAACTTATCTAACCATGAATCTAAGGAGTCATATAACTTACCTCGATCTATTTATATGTTGTGTGATTGGTGTCTCCTGATAGTCCTTTACATGTGCCTTCCTAGTATTGGGACTTGCAAGCCACATGCCTATGCATGATCTTGTTGGCTTTGTACTAGATACAAGTGTGTTGTTTATGCGTCTCTAACACGTTAGATACACGAAGCATTGCTTAGCATTGTCGCCACTCCTAGTGGTCATGTGGGATTTGTATTTGATAGTCTAAGGTCTATATAAAGTAGGATGCTCAACCGGTTAAATTGGTTGGTCATCGATGCAGACTGATGATTGACAATCCGAATCAAAGAGCTAGCATTCAAGTGAAAGTCACTCCCTTAGATGTTAATTAAGTTAGATCAACAATTCACAACCTCTCAAGCATTGAGTCTGTGATGTAAATGCCTAAGTTAATCAGGTGAGAGTCATCCCTTTGAGAGGATGTGTCGATTGGATAGTCTACAACCCCTAAGCATTGATATTGTATCATAAATGCGTAAGTTAATCAAGTGTGAGTCGCCCCTTAAGGGAACGAGTTGATTGAAGGGTCCATAGTCCACCAAACATTGAGTCTCTGATGTAAATACTTAAGCTAATCAAGTGTGAGACATCCTTTGAGAGAAAGTGTTGGTTGGACAATCCACAACTCTCAAGTCTCAAACATTGAGCTTGTGACATAAATGATAAGTTAATCAGGTGTGAGTTTCTCTCGAGAGACTAAGTTGATCATAAGGATAATTCTTTTTAGCATCTTTTTTTATCAGAATAAAAGTAAGAACCGTTAAATTTCTATGAAATAATTAATCAATAATTGTGATGTTATGAAATCAAGATCATTAGAGAAAAAATTGATGCAAAAATTTTAAGTGCTTAAAAGGAATAATTGGTTATAACAAAAAAATCCATTCCTTAAGAAAAAAAAGAGTAATAGTCATTAAAAAATAAACAGATGAGGAATAGTTTCTAAAATTATGAATACTAATTTCTTTTGTTAGTTAAAAAGCTTAAGTAAGTTAAATTCTGAAAACTTATGAAAAATTCATTTCACCTTTGAAATTATAAAAATATTTTAACTTTAAAAATTATTAAATAACAATTATTTCAATGCTCAAAATTAAATATTAAAGACTTAAAGTGAATTACAATTGACAATTTTAAAAATTAAAATAATATTTTTTTTTATAATTTCATAGATAAAAAAAACTTAACTGATTTAATTATTAGTTTAATGTATTTTCCTCTTAAACATACAAAGGGTTTAACCGTTTAAGCCCTTTAGGTCCAACGCTTTAAATCTCACCCTGTAGTCCTCACTCCTTTGGTTTCTCATTTCGTAGAGTCGTAGCGGCAGCTCCGCCGTTGGTCCACCGCCTCCTCCTCCTCGCGCCGCCGCACTTCTGTGACAACGGAAGACACGTCGAATTGGTCCTCCGTGGAATAGTCCTCGTTTCCCCGTTTGGAATAATTTCCATCACTTTTCGTTGCTTTCGTTTTGTTCGAGGTTCGTAGTCTCTGCAATTTCTCCCAAATCTTCTGCGCTTTTAATTTTTGAGCTTTTGATTTGTGTGGCGTTGGACTGTACTGTTCGGCTAATTATCGGATTTAGGTGCTGTTCTTAAACGTTTTTTTTTTTAATTTCATTTACTTTTTTATTTTTTATTTTCGAATGTTTTTATTTTCAAGTAAGAGTTACAGTCTATTTGCACTTTATGGCATAAACACTTATATAACTCAGCTTAGATTTAATTAACACTCTGTAAGTTATTGAGAGAACTTGTGAAAATACCTTATGATATGTCTATAAACTATTTTCAATTTATTTCCATATGGTCTTGAAGATAGCTTATGAAAATAGTTTTAATCTATTTTCTCTTTTATTATAAAAACAGCTTATACATATACACAAGTACTTACATAATAAGTACTTATTCAATAAGTTCTTAATTAAGCTCGTGTTTGGATAAACCTCTCCATAAACACTTATAGAATAATAAATAAGAAGATAAAATATATTGAGTTTCTCCTTAAGTTAAAATCAACTTATACACCTTAGCTTCTGGAGAAGTTAAATGAAAAGAACTTCTATAAAATTTAAGAGCATAAGTTGAATTTAGCTTATATGAGAAGTTCAATTCATTTTACCTTTTTTTTAATCCTATAAGTGCTTAGGGAGAAGTTTATCTAAATAGGACATAGGTTGTTTACCAAAACAGATCCTAAACAATAAAAAGTTGTTTTCAAAATGATAATAAAACTAGAGCAAGGGAATATTTTTATATTTAAAGGTTATATTAGAAAATGATAGTAGAAAACAATTTTCTCAGTCCAAACAGCCTCTTAAAAATCATCTGCAGTAGGTCAGTGTTTTTTTACTGGTGGTTTGGAAGCTCTTGTTCTTGCATAATCTGTAATGAATTTGCGATTGTGCGCATTTGTCCTCCATTTGTTTTGATGGTTTCAAAATGATCAAATTTGGATGCTGGGAGGTATATTTAAGTATGGTCTATGGGGTTTTAAATTTTGCAAGTTCCAACCCTTGGCAAACATCCCTGGTTGAAATCCATGAAACTCAAATTTGAAATTCATGACATTTTTTTTTTAAATCCAATTTTGGGTATTGCAGGTTGGGAGGAGAAAATGAAGCAAGTAGTAGGAATGGTGGTTTCCAATAAGATGCAGAAATCAGTTGTGGTGGCAGTGGATAGACTTTTCTATCACAAAGTCTATGATCGTTATGTCAAGCGCACCTCTAAATTCATGGCTCACGATGAGAACAACCTCTGTAACATTGGTGACAAAGTTAGTAGCATGGACTTACCAATTTAATTGGTTTATTGTTCATCACTTAAGTTCTTGTGCATGTTATTCTTATGATCTTATCACTTAATTTGTACTCTTGGTTTTGCCCAAAAGTTAATAAATCTATCAATTTTGCCATGTTGTTTAGGTTCGACTGGATCCTTCTAGACCTTTGAGCAAGCATAAACATTGGGTTGTTGCTGAAATTCTTAAGAAGGCACAGATATACGTTCCACCCTCCACCCCTGTGTCTGTTAATGTCAACTCCAGCTCTGTAGCACCAGCTTCATAAATTTGTTCAAGGGTCTGAATGTATGAACTTAATTCTCATTTTGAATGCATCCCATCAGGATTGTTTTCTGTTAGGTATTTATATTATTCCCCATACTCGTGGAAAAGGTTACACTGTTATGGACATGTTTTCTGTTTTCGGCATCACATGTTTCTACAGATTTCCTGTTTCCTTGTTGTCCTTATTTTTTGTACTATTCTTACTTTACTCATTTCTTATTATCTAGTTTGTCATATACTTAGCCTTTGATTCCAGTCATCCTTCAAATCCATGAGTCTATACAAACTCATGAGAGATATTTTATGGGGGCATTTTCCCTTCCCTCTGCTCTCTTCTCCCCAACTCCAACAATAAAGTAGTTCTGAATTACGAGTTACGAGTATAGTTGTTTTTTCGTTTTCTCCATGCTATGTTGGTGAATATCTACATCCTCCAATGGTAATGCCATCACCATGTTTACATGTAAAGCATGTCAGTGGTAGGCCATTATTGAGGAAATAGATGCAAGAGTGGCTGCTAACTCGTAGGAAGCTTAATGCTAACTCTAACATATAAAATGTTTTAAGAGTTTCATTTCATGGTGAAAATCCTCACTTATAAAGTGAAATAGTATACTGTATACCTTGTCATTTATGTACACTAATGTACTCAACGCATTTGCATAGTGCAGATAGGAATAAAGAGTATTACCTACTTAGCTGGACAAACTATGCCTGCTTTTTTTAATTTACAGAAGGCCATTCATTACTTAATATTTACTACACTGTCCTTGAAACTCTCCCTCACAGTAGAGGGAGACTCATATTTTCCAAGATTATTAACAATTCTGATTGGAGAAATATTGGTGAAATGATCTCTTATCCTTGTGACAGTAGGTGAGCACAAAGCCTTAGATTTTTCAAAATTATCTCTTAAGAAACTTTACAGATTTCCCATATAGTGTATGTGGCAAGCTAAATCAGAGCATTTATAGTCTTAAAAAAGCGAGATTCGAAGACAGCCACTGCCAAGTTTTTGCTTGATCGGGATGAGGATTCTCAGCAGTTAGAGAGAGAGAATAAAACTCAATTGTCCACCTTTAATTTTATTTTTCCTCTTTTATAAAATTAATAAAATATGAGAAAATAAAATTTCAGCTTCTTGATCGTGACTGCAGGATTGACTTTGTTAAAAGTGACTGCAGGCAATCCATCAAAAGGGCTAATTTTTTTTCATACATATAACAAAAAAGATAAGGGGAGGGGACATAGAATCATATTGTTAGAGTCCTCTTTAAAGCAAGAAGCTCTCCATCTTAGACCCGTTGCATACAATAAATATTCATTTGATTATATTTTAGTCAAAGTTGGTTGTATAGTTTTACGAATATGATTTAATTATCTAAATGCAAACATTTAAAATTAAAAAAACAGATCTTATGCAGGTGGTCCAGATCGTAAGTAGAAGGCTGTCCATGTTGTTGTTTTGTTGGAAAGATACTTGAAAATATAATGGAAATTTGAGCCTCTACTCTGTTATCGTCTTTATCCTAACTTACTCCCTCTTTTACTTTTTATTTGGATATTATTTCTTTTTTTGATTATCCATTTGGATATTTTGATAAATAATAGTTGGATATTATTTCTAAACTTTGGCGGCAGGATAAAGTTTAATATGATATGTTATGAGGTTGATTAACTGATAATTCGATGCTGTAAAAATCAGTCTGCTTTATTTTATCAAGTCTGATTAGATATGTGAAGCTGCTATATATTTTTGGTAGTATTTGTCGTACGTGAAATTGGGTTTACGTTTATGTGATCAAATATGGAGTTTTTTTCACATGATTTTTGTTACAATTTTATCAGGCAGGTTTTTTTTAGTAATAAATAATAATAAGTATAGATACAGACGTGTCGCGCTGCTGTATTATATGCATCGAGTTTCCCAGAAAAGTAAAAGAAACCTCAAATTGAATTCATCTGTATTGTAAGTTCCGTTTTCATGTTGAAATGAACACACATGGAATTCGTTTATTCGTCCTTATTCAAGATATTTTAAATCCATTCCAAAAAAGTTCCCTATATCTCAGAAAAAATTATGGATCCAATTATGATGAAGTTGATAGCACATGGGGCATCTCTATGAATGCAATTTGTGAAATGAGAGATGACTAAATTATTTCTTTTTTGGCTATAATAGGGGAATTGACATTTTTTTTAAAAGTAATATAGAATTTAGAAGTTAAGATGCACTTAGTAAAAAACTAATTTGATACCAACATGCAACATGTTGCAGAGGTAAAAGATCTGGTCATTAAAAACAAAAATGGGTTATTGAGGTCTGAGAAAATCAGTAGTACTGAGTTGAATTGCAGATGCTAGGTGCACATGATGTGTTAATAACTCTCATACACAGCAAGTGGCACGTTGACCATTCTCAACACATTAATGTTTTGCTCCTCAGGCAAGGTTGTTTATGGTTATATATAGAAAGACAATAGTTTTTTTTTTTTTTTTTTAAGTTTTTGGCTCTGGGTTAATGTCCCCAATAACACTGCATCTCACAAATGCTTTAATGATGCAAACAAAAAAATAAATTCAAGTAGCCGAAAATAATTAAAGTAGAACCATTTACAAACTTAGATGCTGGGACCTTGTCAATTTATAAAGTATGTTTGTTTGTTTACTTTAAAATATGAATTATGTTCATATCAAAACACTTGATTTTAATTTTGGTTGGGTTGTTCATGCTCAAATACTAGTGGAAGTTGTTAAAAATGACAATAAAAGGCAAAACTCTCACATAGATGAATGGACCGAATACTTCAGAACTACTCTGTTTAATGAGAAGAAAACCGTTTAAGTTTTCTGTTAAGTTCATTTATTAAGGTGCGGGACCTATGCTCCTGATCTAACTGTTGGAGTTAATTTGTGTAGTTGGAATTCATTTGGTACCAACTATATCCCTTGACCACAAAGCAAAGCGTTTTTATTAATTTATTTTCTTTCTCAAAGTGTAACTAATGATTCTTTAGGAGCGAATTTAAGCTGTCTTCCTTTTGAAATAGGGTAAGATATCATTTGGCATGCATAAAGTTCCCTCATCTTTTGCCCATAGAAATCATTCCCGAAATTATACGCACAAGAAATACTAAAAACAAATTGCATTATAGTTCGTGTGGCTATATATGTTAGCTTCTAAGTTTGTTTTGCATGATTGAGAAGTAGATGCAATTATCACGTATAGTTTCGTTCAAAGAATAAATGATTACGGCAAAAGCTGGTTCTTTCTGTTGTACCCAATTAAAGAGAAGGAACATTATACTGTAATTTGAAATGGAATATGAAGTAGTACAAACTAGTGTATAATGCAGGTGTAACCATGCCATTATGAACGTGACCGAATGGTGTTTGGTTGAAGTCCCCAAGTTTTGCGAAATTTCATGACAGCAAGAACTCATGATGGCATCAAGAGATAATAATGACGTGGGATTAATACTTGTCCAATACATCTACCAGTATTATTAACAGCAGTAAAATTCATGAATTAACAAGAAAATAGATTATTCAGGTTCTTTTTCGGGGGTGACAAACTGAATAAATTCAATAATTCAACAGAAAAGTTGACTTCGTTGAAGTAGATAAATTGCTAAATATGAAACTACACATGAAATATAAATTATAAAAACTTGCTCATAAACTAACAAGAAAAGTTGACTTCGTGGAAATAGATATAAGAAACACATGAAATACAAAATGTATTTGCTCATGGACTTAAGTTGTGCAATATTATCTTCTCTTTAAGGTTATATTCAACTATGATGCACAAAATGGTTAAAAAAAGTGCACAAAAGCAAACACAATAGAAACAAATAAGAACTTTCAAGAATAAAAATTTTCACATGCACTAAGACTCAACTCAACACAAGTTTCGTGTGGAATAAAAACTTGTCTTTCTTTATTGTTATATATTTTTAACAATAAAAAAAACGAATCATTAAGACCCCACGATGCAAGCTACTCAGTTGAATCATCAACCTCATTTCAACAACAACACAACCAACTGAAACAAATTCCAAATCCAATGATCTAATAATCCCAAGCTGTAATCAAATGGATCAAACAAGATTCTCTCTATCTCTTTCATTTCACTTCACTACACTCTTTCCGTTACCAAGTCCTCTCTTTCTTTGGTTTGTTTTCTTTTTTCTTTTTTTTGGCGGGAATTGGACCCCACAAAATTAAAATCTGGTCCTCTCCCAAACTCTACATTTCTCTTCTCTCATAAATACAGCTACTTTCTTTCTTACGCCTCAACTAAACCATTTCCTGCACTTTCACTCTCACAAGTCACAACACTGCACAAAACGCACCGTGGTATTTTTCTTCGTCTTCCAAAACGGTGCCGTATTATCATTCATTCTAAATGACCGTTACTTTTTTCATCTTTCTTCTCTACTTCTTTTTTCATCCCGCCGTTTCTCTCTCCTCCGACGGCATCGCGCTTCTCACTCTGAAGTCCGCCGTGGACGCCCCCGGCGCTGCCGCGTTCTCCGACTGGAACGACGCCGACGCCACGCCGTGCCGGTGGTCCGGCGTCACGTGCGCGAACATCTCCGGGCTCCCGGAGCCGCGTGTCGTCGGCCTGGCGCTCTCCGGCAAGGGCCTCCGCGGCTACCTCCCGTCGGAGCTCGGCACCCTCCTCTACCTCCGCCGCCTCAACCTCCACACCAACGCCCTCCGCGGCGCCATCCCGGCGCAGCTCTTCAATGCCACCGCGCTCCACAGCGTCTTCCTCCACGGCAACAACCTCTCCGGCAACCTCCCTCCCTCCGTCTGCACCCTCCCCCGCCTCGAAAACCTCGACCTCTCCGACAACGCCCTCTCCGGTGCCATCCCCGATACGCTCCGAAAATGCTCCAACCTCCAGCGGCTAATCCTCGCCCGGAACAAATTCTCCGGCGAGATTCCGGCGAGTCCGTGGCCGGAGCTGAAAAGCCTAGTCCAGCTCGATCTATCATCGAACCTTCTAGAAGGTTCGATCCCGGACAAGCTCGGTGAGCTCAAAACCCTAACCGGAACCCTCAACCTCTCTTTCAACCACTTGTCTGGTAAAATCCCTAAATCTCTAGGGAACTTGCCTGTTGCCGTGAGCTTCGATCTTCGGAACAATGATTTGAGCGGTGAGATTCCCCAAATGGGGTCTTTTTCGAACCAGGGCCCCACCGCTTTCCTCAACAACCCGAACCTGTGCGGGTTTCCTCTGCAGAAACCCTGCACAGGTTCGGCGCCGAGCGAACCGGGGCTCAGCCCTGGTTCACGAAGGCCGGCGCACCGGTCTGCGAAGGGACTTAGCCCTGGTTTGATTATTTTGATCTCGGTGGCGGATGCCGCCGGGGTGGCCTTGATTGGGCTTGTGGTGGTTTATGTTTATTGGAAGAGGAAGGGCAAGTCCAATGGGTGTAGTTGCAGTTTGAAGAGGAAGTTTGGTGGGGAGAGTGAGAAGTTGAGTTTGTGTTGTTGGTGTAATGGGGTGAAGAGTGATGATTCTGAGGTGGAGGAGGGGGAGAAGGAAGAGGGAGAGGGTGGGAGGGGGGAAGGAGACTTGGTGGCCATTGATAAGGGTTTCAACTTTGAGCTTGATGAGTTGTTGAGGGCTTCTGCTTATGTGTTGGGGAAGAGTGGGTTGGGGATTGTGTATAAGGTGGTGCTGGGGAATGGGGTGCCTGTGGCTGTGAGGAGATTGGGGGAAGGTGGAGAACAGAGGTATAAGGAGTTTGCTGCTGAGGTTCAAGCCATTGGCAAAGTGAAGCATCCCAACATTGTGAAGTTGAGAGCATATTATTGGGCTCCTGATGAGAAGCTTTTGATCAGTGATTTCATCTCCAATGGCAATTTGGCCACTGCCCTTAGAGGTTAGTCAGTTCTTTCTTTCACATTCTGTTCATGTTTTTCATTTTTGCCTTTGGTTTTGGGTCATTGATTTTGTTAATTTGTTGCATCAGTGATTAATGGGGTTGGGGCATTTTTACTCTCACCATCCATAACATACTAACATGCTTTTGAGTACAGGGATGATTATTCCCACAAAAAAGTGATGGCTACTAATTTAGTGTTGCACAATAACAGTAACAAAAAGAAAGAATAATAATGATAGCTGATAATAGTTGGCTGAAATTTGGATCTTAGGCAACGTAAGTAATTTAAACATTTTAGGAGGTTGTTATACAATGCTCAATTTTTATCGGGTTTGATTATGTCAGTCAAATGAATGGTTTGTTATTTTTATTTTTATTTTTATCAATGCTGCTTTTTTTTTTATAAAAAAAATAAAGTAGTAATTAATAAAGGTCTGAGTCTGACCATCTAACCATTCCAGCATTACTGGCACATCCCAACATTTTTTTTTTACAAAAGTTAGTATTAATGTTTTGCATAAATTCAAATAATTGTCTTTAAAAAAATTCAAATAATTTAATGAGCAATAATTATTTTTAAAGAAAATATTTAATGTAGTATTAACATTAATTAGACTGATGATAACGTCTTGTTCAAAACTAGCTTACTGTATTATCAACTTTAGGCTCTATTAGCCATCGTGTATATTTTTTTTTTCCCGATGCTTAGAATATTTCTTTTATAAATGATTTGCAATATGGTTGAGTTTATATTACCCTGAACTTATTATAAGTTTTCCCCCCTTCATTTTCTGGTTATAATGAGTTCAAAGAGCCATTTTAACTGCGCAAACTAGGTTCTATCAGAATGTTATGTTCTGTGCGTTCACTGATTTTAAATTAATTATTGTCCTTTTTAATTCAGCCAGAATAAAAAAAAATTGTCCTTCCTAGAAAGGATTGTTATCAATATAAATTTAACATGTTTCTTAAAAGACGTGATGCTAGAATATGCTAGTTTTACTTGCAGGGAAACGTGAAAGAAATTGAGTTTGGAGTTCTGTGTTTTTCTGTTGTCTTCATTCTGTGTGTGCGATTGTTTTTGCTAGAATAATAGAATTGTCGTTTCTGTTTTATAGATTTGTGGGACAGTGGGACCAAAGTGGTAGGTTAACTGGTGCAAATGTGCAACATTAAATTTTAACTTGTCTTGGTAGAAATAAAGAAATGACATTATATCTAATTTAATTTGAGGTGTGAGTGTGGCTAGGTCAGCACTTCAGTTAGATGTTTATTAATTATTGCCAAGGGGCGTTGGATCCAATAAATTGTTTGGTGAGACAACAGTGCTAATGTTAATGACCTCTCTTTGGGGACATCCGACGAGAAAGTAAGACATTCACCATGTGTCTGGGAAATGTGATGGCAATGATCCTCACGTTGGGGACCATGAGCTTCTAGACTTTTAGCTCATTTGCTGCACATGGGTCACTTAACAAACCAAAAACTTTAGGTGGAAAAGTTGCTCTTTCACAGTTCCAATTCATTTCCCAAGTGCTGTGTCTGTGTCTGTTTTGACTTTAATTTCATTTTAGTTGTTTGGATCTCCTTTACTATTTCGTATATTTCCAGTTTATCAGTTATCACACACTCCGTAACACTAACAGTATCTCTTAAAGTAGGCTTTGTTCAGAGTCTTTTGTTTGAGTTTGTGCCACATTTTTGCCTTTATTTCTTTCAGCTAAAGTTGAACTTCTAGTTTTTTGTTTATTGTAGTTGAAATTCCTTTTCTTAGACTCCATTGGAAAACTTTACTTTTCCTTGTTCCATTATTTTTCTTTTGGCTAAACTTTCTTACTTTTGAAGCTGTCTCTTCTAGCTTCACGGTTGCTTGATTAAACCCGGTCCCTTTCAGATATTATATTTGATTTTTCTTTTTGTGTACAGTAGGGATACTGAGCTTTGAATTTAAAACTTCATGCAAACTATTTAAATGTCTCACCACTAGGCCGAACCATAGTGCTTATATTTGAAATTATCTAGAAAAGTATGTCATTCTATTATGAATTTTGTATAAAATCCTTTTTGAGTCAACAGCATAGATTTATAATTGCAACAAAAAATAACTTGTGATCTGTTTTTGCATTCTATACAAGATTTTCCCAATAAATTTTTTCAGCTAAAATTAGTTCATATTTAATCCTAATTATTTGTGCAGGGAGAAATGGTCAACCATCCCCGAATCTTTCATGGTCAACCAGGCTGAAAATCATCAAAGGAGCAGCCAGGGGTTTGGCCTATCTCCATGAATGCAGTCCAAGAAAATTTGTTCATGGTGACATTAAACCCTCCAACCTCCTTCTCGACACTGACTTCCAACCCCATATTTCTGATTTTGGCCTAAACAGACTGATCAGTATAACAGGCAACAACCCCTCCTCTGGTGGCTTTATGGGAGGATCTCTTCCTTACTTGAAGCCATCACAAACAGAGCGAACTAACAATTACAAAGCCCCTGAGGCGCGAGTTCCAGGTTGCAGACCCACTCAGAAGTGGGATGTGTATTCATTTGGAGTTGTATTACTTGAATTGCTTACTGGGAAGTCCCCGGATTCTTCTCTGGCTGCATCAACTTCCATGGAAGTCCCTGACTTGGTGAGATGGGTTAGGAAAGGGTTTGAACAAGAAAGTCCATTATCTGAAATTGTTGATCCGTCGATGCTCCATGAAGTGCATGCCAAAAAAGAGGTACTAGCTGCGTTTCATGTAGCACTACAATGCACTGAGGGAGACCCTGAAGTCAGGCCTAGAATGAAAACTGTCTCCGAAAATCTTGAAAGAATTGGATAATAGTGTTCTAATGTTTACCAGCTGAAAGTGCACCTGAGACTGGAATTTCAATGACACTCAAGGAAGATGGATTGCAGCTCCATAATGCATTTTATGTGGTAGCACTTGGAAGATTTTCTTGTGGGGGCATCAAGATGGAATTGCAAATACTTTTCCATCTCCAACTACGCCTTCAGGCCCTTCTATGTTTTGAAGTTAAAGCAATTTTTTGACGGCTATCCCCATCACAGGTCTCACCCCATCTTCCATTCTTTTTTGTGCAAATCAAGGAAGTTGATAGATGTATTTAAATTTTGTTTTGATCTCATTTCAACTCATCTGATTAGAATAATTTCAGAATATCACTTGTTATTACTTGGGTTGGCAAGTTCAGATGCAATCTTGTGCATAATAAAATTATTTCTCTTCCCCGTTGTGAATGACAACTCAGTTTCACATTCTTCTTCTTCAGTGTTCTAAAGATTGCCGGTGCTCACAAATTTGCAAACTAGTTCTTGCCATTTGCCGATGTATAGAGATTGAACTTTTTATAACAGGTACTAAAATAACAAGTATGGAGACTAAACTTTTAATTTAATCTAATAATATATTGACTTAATTACTGATTTAGTCCAATTTGGAGGTTTGTCTTTTTAATCCCTAAAATTTAAAAATTCTTTTTAGTCTCTGAATTTTGTTAATTATTTTTTCAGTCTTTGACATAATAAATTAATATTTTGTGACGATTTTTAAGCACATCGTGACAATTTTTTTTTAAAATCGTCACAAAGTATCTATATTATATTAGGGACTAAAGAATGTAATTTTCAAAATTTAGAGACTAAAAATATATTTTTAAATTTCAGGATTTAAAAGAAATACATTCAAGGATTAAAATAATATTTAAGCTTAATATATTTTATAACAAGTACTAAGATAATACTTATTCTTATGTATTACAATAGAAGAATTTCTTAACATGCTATAAAAAGAATCTTGACAAAAAAATCTTAGGTTTAATTTCTTTCACATATGAAGTTATAAGGTTGTTTTCATGATAATTAAGAAAGAAAGAAAAAAAAAGGTTGTGGGTTTGAATTTTTTTCACTAACAAAAATTAATAAATTAACAATTAACATTGATCTTAAAAAAAGTTATGGCAGGTTAATTTAACCTGTAAATTGTCTTCTATGGTTGAGTTAGGTTAAAATTTTCAACTTGCTTTCAAAATAAATTTATTCTAAACCTATTTTCTTTAGCAAATTAAATTGGATTGACATATTTCCCTTTCTATTTTTCACAACTTAATCCTACTTTTGGCCTGTCTAAGTTAGCTTAGAGTCCTCTATTATGTCTAAAGATGAAATAGGACCAAATTCATCCATTCCACCTTGTTATCAAGCATGTGTTTGGATGGATGTTGATAAAGTTGATTTTAAAGGAAATTGATTTTGAAGTTGATATTTGAATGTTTAAAGTTAAGAGTAAAATTCAGTACAAAATTTTAGATTTACCACATAAGCTACTTAAAATTACTCCAACATAAAATTGATTTTGGATCCAGAATCAATTATAAATTCTTTTTCAATGTAAAATCAACGCATATGAAAATATATTAAAAATAAATTATGGACTTAATAAATTCTTTGTACGTGGCCTTACCCTTGCATATGCAAAGAGGCTGTTTCCGGATTCGAACTCATGACCAACAAATCACCAAGGCACAATTTTACCGCTGCACCAGGGCTCGCCCTCAAACATACATAAGTATGATGTCCCAAAATTATACGTAGTTCCCTGCTTGGGAAATTCAGTTTGAGCTTATCTTGAAGTCTTGAAAAACTTGAATCCAAACTTACTAGGGTGTACCTTGGTTCGATTTATACTTGATCAGGTGGTATACAACTAAAGAGATCAGAGTTCGTTTTACATTTATTTTTCTTTATTTATACACTTATTCAAGAGGAATCAAACTCTCCTTGCCGCTTAGATCAATAAGCATTGATTGAAAGAGGATTGCAGATTGAATCCAAGATGAGCATACTGAACGCAGTTGGACTTGAGTTCGCATGTTGCATTTAAACATGATAGATCAAATGCTTCAATTCAAAATCAATTTTGAGAATCAATTCATCAATGATATATATGAAAAAAAATCCATCAACTTATGAGTTAGGATTCAACCTGTAAATATTTATCTAACATTATCACTGTAACTATGAATAACAATTTAGAAATCACTTTACAGCGTTGAAGATGGTGTCTAGTCCAGTCCAGCGCTTGGCATTGGGAGAGAGTGCCTGATCTTTGACTCGATCAAAATATTCAATGTGTAACATTACTGACTTAATTCACGAGTTAAAGATTGTATTTACTTACATTACTTAGATTCTCAAAATTATTTTTATGAAGTTAGTAAACTTTTTTTAGGCTTGCAGTGAGTACACTTAATGGTGAGAGAAATGGAAATTGTTAACTAAAAATTAAGTAAAATTGATTCTAAGTATGTGACTCATAAATTTTAAAAAAATATCTATATTTACATTTTAACAATAATTATATATTTTTTTAAAAAAATAATTTTTCTAGACTTGCTTTTAAATATTTTTATTAAATATAAACCACTTTAAATGTTTTACTTCTTTTAAAACCAATTTGCCAAAAAATAAAATGAAAGAATGCAGTACATCTAGTAAAGTTGTACTATTGTACTTCTTAAAAGAACATGCGGCTAAATTTTTTTAAGAGTGTATTTTGAAGTAGAATTAAAAATGTCTTTGTAATATAATATAAATTTAAAATATTTAATTATTATAAAATATAATTTATATTTAAAAACGTTTTATTATAAATTTTAATTATATAAAAATAAATACTAATCTGATGCAATCACGTGCTAAAATAATAACCTAATAGTATGAAGCCCGAACAGAATTAGCAAATACTACCAAAAAATACGACTACATATAGTAGTAGTACTATGTTCTAAGTTCTATGCAAACCCAGTTGTTGTGCCCCCACCAACCAAGATATTTGTAAATTATCCTTAAAAATGAATTTGTTCTTATAAATATAAAAATATTAAGAATTTGTATTTGTGAAATTTTGAGTATATTTTTTTTATTTAAAAGATAAATATGTGATATTTTAATTCGAGACTGAATTTCAGATATTCAATCTCATTTTACTGTTATTTTAAACATTTCAATATTTATAAAAAAAACTTATTTTAATAAAAAATTATTTCTGACCATAAATTGATACAACCGTTGAATTCAGAAACAAAATAAAAATGGAAGATATGGTTATGCTTCGTTTGGCATTTCCATAAATTCCACTCTCAAGATTCATATCTGATTCTGAAGCTCGAAATTGAGAATGGCGTCTTCTCTCTCTACTACCTCTTTTCTCTGCACACACTCTCTGAAATCCCCAACGCTGAAACCTCTCACAAAGCCTCATTGCTTCGCTCGTTTTCGTGCTCGAGTTCGAGTTCCACCCAAAGCTTCTTCGCAAAACAACAATGCCAATAATGATTCTGTTGAAACTCCGTCCCTCCAACCCTCTTCCCCTAAACCACCATATAATTCCTCTTCTTCGCTGCTTCGTCATTTCAGGTACTATTTCATTAAAGTTCCGACTTACTTCTTGAATTTATTATTTCCTTTTTCTTTTTGGTATGCTTTTTTTTTTGTGTTAAATTTTGAAGTGGACTTCAAGTGTTTTTTTCTTCGTTAGAATTTAATTTAAATGCCCTGCCATCTAATCATCCAATTGTAGATTTTTATGAATGGTAAGATTGTTGAGTTTTATAGCAACTACTTTAAAATTCATATGTAGAGTGATTTATAATTGATTGATAGTGTATATTGTTTCAATATACGGAGAATGGAAATTGAACTTTTTAATCTATTTATTTGTAAAGTGGGGTTTTGAAGTTTGTTTCTTGGGTTTTGGGCAGAATTGGGTGGCTTAAATTTGATGAATTGGTTGTCTATGCTTTGTTTTGAGGTTTGAGTTTAATTTTAGCCGTAAATTGGATGTTGTATTGATTTAAGAGTTTTTATTTGTTTGTTTGTTTATTATTGGGGTTTTGGAGGTTGAATCTTGGGCTTTGAAATGAAATGGGCGGCTTAAATTTGATGAATTTGTCGTTGATGCTTTGTTTGAATTTAATTTTATGCATATTGATTTACTCTGAAGTTTGTCTATTGGGCCACTAACAGTAATGGCTGGTTTAAATTTGATGAACTTGGGATGGAGATAGTGCTCATTGCTCTGCCTGCTGCTTTGGCTTTGGCGGCTGATCCTATTGCCTCATTGATTGACACAGCGTTCGTTGGCCATATAGGTACTTCTATGGAAGTCAAATTTAGGATCTGAGTTTTAATTTAACTTGGAGAAATAAGAAAGAATAGTTAGTTAGTTAGTTGACTGCAGCATTTTATTCTGAATTCGAAAGCTAAAAGGGTTTGTTTTGTTAGAGAAAATGTTTTTTCTGTTTTCATTTTTAGCTATTAATTACAAATTTACAAAATGCCACATTGTTTTTCTTTTCCGTTTAAAATATTTATGCAAGAAAAGATGAAAACAATAGAATTGTTATTTTTGTCATTTCTTATACAAATCTTTGAAAACAGGAAATAAAGTAAAAACAATATGTCAATTTGTAATAACTATTACACAAAATGGTTTCTGAAACCAAACATACCTTCTAATCGTGTTAATAAGTGTTGGCTTTTCTCTGGTTCTGTTTGTTTTGACTTGTATTGATAAATGATTGCTGTTGAATAGAGAATTCTCCCTTAATCAGATTTCTCTATGCAGGGGCAGTTGAATTGGCTGCAGTTGGGGTTTCAGCTTCTGTGTTTAATCTAGTGTCAAAAGCATTCAATGTTCCTTTACTTAATGTTACTACATCCTTTGTTGCGGAGGAGCAGGCACTGATTAGGAAGGAGGAAGAGTCCATTCTGAGTGATGAAAATGGTATGTTTTTCAACTAAGGTATCACAGTTTCAGTAGGATGTGTACATTTGCTTGACATGGTCACAGATTTTCCTTTTTCAGATGTATATACAAATAATTTTTATCTCATGTGGGTCATGATTTCTCAGGAAAGGACCAAAGCAAGAAGCTCCTTCCTTCAGTATCAACTTCTTTAGCACTTGCTGCAACTCTTGGAATTGCTGAAACTGTGGTGCTTACGCTTGGCTCTGGCATTCTTATGAATATCATGGGTATACCTGCTGTATGTCATACTTGGCTAATTATTGATTCATACATCTTCTCATATAAGTGATTTTACATTACTTTATGTTATAATTTCTTCCGACTCTGTACTTTGCCAGGCTAGATAATCCCATCCACTTAACACAAAGAAAAGGAAAACAAAAAATAAACATTAGTTGCGAACGCTAGTAGAAGCAAACTTTATTCAGGTTTAGGTTTAAATGTTTTTGCCTCTTTGGACAACCTCTTCGTGCAGCAAGATAATTCTATCATGAAAAATTTAAATTGAAAGTAATATTTCTGGTTCTGCTAATTTTTTGAACTTAATTATGAGGTTTGCTTGTGAACTTGTAATTAATTTCTTATAAGTCTGTTCTACGTTTCATAATTGCAAATGATATTTTTTCTTACTCGGTTATTTGATGCTCGATAGTGGTGTATAATTTTAATGAATCATCTGAAATGTGGGGAAAAAAGTATTCAGATGTAGACTTGCTTTGTTTTAATATAGCTTTTAATTGGTATATTAATATAGCTTTTAATTGGTATATGAAATGTGTTCGGGATGGCTCCTATGTGTTTTGTAACAAGAACAAGAACAACAACAAAGCCTTACCCCACTAGGTAAGGTCGGCTGCATAAATCATTATTCATAAGACGTCATTTGGTTTGGTTAAAAGCCAAAGTTTCAAGAATATTGTTTATCATGAGATCTCCCTTGATAACTTCCTGCACAGTCCTTCTTGGTCTCTCTCTTCTCCTTTTCATTAGACTAAAAGTCATGCAACCTACTCTTCTCATTGGTGCCTCCCATGGCCTTCTTTTTACATGTCTAAACCACCTTAATTTTTTGTCATCTTTTCCTCAATCGGTACTACACCAATCTATCTTGTATATAATTATTTCGTATCTTGTCCTTTCTTGTGTGGCCACACTGCCATCTTCACATTCTCATTTTTGCTACTCCCGCATTTCTCTCTCATCCTTTAAAGCTTAGAATTCACTACCATATTGTATAATCGGGGTGTATAACAATACGATAAAACTTGTCTTTGAGTTTGATAGATACATTGTGATTATAAATCACCCCCGATGCCTTTTTCTCCATGTTAGCCATCCCACTTGTATATTGTATGTGAGATCCTCATCAATTTCTCCATCATTTTGTATTACTGATCCCAGATTTTTAAACATAAAAACTTGTGGAGTATGGTATGACATCTCCCATTTTTACTTCCAAGTAATGTTCCTCATGTTTCTACCTACAATTGTAGCATTATTCTATTTTACTTTGACTTGAGCAAAAACCCTTTTTTCCAAAGTCAGTCTCTGGAGTTCAATAACTGCTTCCCTTGATTCCTTAATCAAAATTATATCATCTGCAAAAAGATTTAGAGAATTTTAAACACCAATGACATTGTGTATTTGTAGCCTAACAATTAATATTATACATGATTTGAGTTTTGATAAACATATTAACAATCAATGTTAATATAAAATTATAAATGTACATTTTTCCTTTGTATTCATCAGCTACCAGTCTTCTGGTATGTGTAGCGAGGAAATTCTTATATCTTGGTATTTTGTTCCTTTTTTGTTGTTTTAGGGGTCATAAAATGTAAAAAAGAAAAGCATTTTTGGCTTGTCTTCATGGGTACTTGGTTTTATATAATTGGATTTTACTTGTATAAATTTGTATACATCATTTATTCCGTTTATATGCTGTTTAGGATTCTCCGATGCGTGGACCTGCTGAGCAGTTTCTTACATTGAGGGCCTTTGGTGCTCCAGCAATTGTGCTCGCATTAGCTGCACAAGGCACCTTTCGTGGATTTTTGGATACAAAGACACCTCTATATGCTGTTGGCAAGTATTTCAGCAGCTTACTCTCTCCCTACTCTTATGTGACATACAATTAAAATTAGTGACTAAGTATTTCATTTACCAACTGTACTTTTGAAAAATTTTAATTGGCAACAATTTTGAAGTTTTTATTTATTTATTTATAAATGACACTGAGCTTAGAAATAGTTTAATTTTTACAAGAAACTAACAGTTTAACACTTTAACATGCCTCTATGAATCAAGAAAAGAGACAGTTTTCTTAATTTTAAATTTAAATTACAAACAAATCTCCATTTTCAGAGATGATCCTTGGTAAATATGTAATGGGGATTGCATGATTGCCTTAATCACTGAAACTATAATCTACGTCATTTATCCACAGTTTATATTTTTCGGGAAGATGCAAAAGTTTTTAACTTTTTTGACAATTGGATCATTTAAACAATCTTAATTCATGGTGAAGGCCCTTTTTGGACTACTATATGAAATACTGGAACAGTACAATGTTACAATAGAGAATAGTAAATGAATTGGGATGTGGCAAAGAAAATAGCTATTACCAGCAAATGTTCACATGTTTTTCATTTTACCTTTTTCTGTGTAGTTGACCAAACAGATCCTCTAGCAATTTGTGAGTGTTTACTTTCTAATTATATTTGTGATTCCCGTGATGGTTTATATATTTTCTCACTGCAATTTGGCTCTATGGGCTGTCAGCTTCATGCTTTTACATGTTTATACTTTGCAAAATGCTCCATGCAACCCTGCTAGGGTTGATGTGTACTTGTGGAAAAATAGGAGTACATGTCTAGGTTTTCTTGATGTAAATAATGAAGGGTTGTCTTGGAATGCCAGGTGTGGGAAACTTTCTTAATGCCATATTGGATCCAATATTGATATTTCTTTTTGGTCTTGGCATTGGTGGTGCTGCAGTTGCTACCGTTATCTCTGAGTACGTCAATGATGTGGTAAACTTAGTATTATCTGTGCAATCTGCACACATCCCTTAATTTATGTGATCTGCTTTCAACAGAATTTATCTTTGTGTTTACCAGATATTTAATAGCTTTCATTCTGCTATGGAAATTGAGTGACAAAGTGCTGCTAATCCCTTCCGAATTTGATGGGAGAAAATTTTTTAGCTATCTGAAATCCGGTACGCACAATTAAGTTGAATTGTTGCTTTGGCTGTCCCTTCCCTTCAATGAAAATTGGTAATGATAATGAAATGATTTGAGTTGATTGGAAAGATGATTACTAGTTTCTGCAGTATGTCACTGAAATTTTCCTAGACAAGATTCATCTATGCATGATTGTGGATAGCAAATTCAGCTTCATCTGTGCATGATTGTGGATAGAAAATTTAACTCAACTGAGTATCTCAACTGTACCTTGTCTTTAGAATTAATGAACTTAGTGTGATTATGTGGATTGCATAACATCTTGGTTTCTGTTGATTTTGTTCTTAAAGTTTTTATTTATTTATTTATTATTTTGCTCTTAATTCTGTCTTTTGCTAGAAACTCTGGGAGAGATTTTACTTTTTTATTCAAATTAGATTTTGCTGTGTCTTGAACCAGCTGTCCCAATAGCTAATGTTTTTAAAGACATCCCTAGCATCCCCCCTCCCTCTATTCATAATATGTTATTGTATTTTGAGAATGGAATATGATTTTCATTAACTTGAAAATATTTTGTTTGGTTAACTGCTTCTATGACTAGACAGAATACATTATGCGAGTTAAGGAGCAATGCCAGATTAATCTTTACTTTATAACTAATTTAACTATTGCATTTTGTAGGTGGTCTTGTTTCTGCTAGGACTTTGGCTGTGTTTATAACTGTGACACTGTCAACATCCGTGGCAGCTCAGCAGGGCCCTATACCTATGGCAGGCCATCAAATTTGCATGCAAGTCTGGTTGTCGGTTTCTTTGCTCAATGATGCTTTGGCGCTTGCTGGTCAGGTTAGATAATTATATTGCATTGGAGTATAAATTGCATTTTGTTTGGATGCATACTAAGGTTATACCAGTTTAAATGATCAATACATATCTCATGGGCACTTTAGCTCATCGAGTTTCCAAATCGCATGAATTTAGAATAATGCAATTTTATAATATGAAATGGCATTATGGTGAGCACTTGAGGGCTTTCCCTGACCATGAAATCATGCAAATTGGGTGGTGTTAGATTTTTCATCTTAATACCAATTGATATTAAGTGAAGTTGACCACTAAATATATAAGCTGCATCCCAAGAATTGAGGTAGGCGATGTGGGATCTTCCAACACCCCCCCAAAATAGGCGATTGACCAAGATGAGTTATGGGCTCTGATACCATGTTAAATTTCTTCTTAAAACCAATTGATGTTAAGTGAAGTTGACCAATAAATATATAAGTTGCATCCCAAGAAATGAGGTAGGCAATGTGGGCCCGTCCAACAGGGGTATCCCATTTTACATGATATGCCTGATACTTTTCCATTTCCCAAGATACTGAAATGGTATTAGTAAGAACTAAGAAATTGGAATTCCAACATTGTACCATATCCTTTGTGGCCCAAAAAGAAACATTTGGCGAAGATTGGAAGAATTGACTCTGTATCATGCTGTTTCAAATGATACAGATGATATGATCTATTATTAGTGGAATTCATATTATTTGAAGATATGAAACAAACTTATTACGAAATTATTAGGTCTTTGAAATTAATTTGGCTGAACTGTTTCGTGTTAAAATGGCATTTCTTTTACAGGCACTTCTTGCCCGTAATTACTCCCTGGGAAACTATGAGCAAGCACGCCTTGTTATATATAGAGTGATACAGGTTGTCACCATAAATTGCTCTCTTCATTCCCCGTACCTTCATTTAGTGAGATTGGAACTTATACTGACCCAGAATTCTTTTCTCCTACTCTCTTTTGCATGTTAAACAGATTGGTTTAGGAGCAGGAATCACTTTGTCAATAATCTTATTCTTTGGGTTTGGAGCGTTTTCTAGTTTATTTAGCACAGATTCTGAAGTTCTGGATGTTGCTTGGTCAGGTATATGGGTAAGAAATCAGAGTTGTTTGCAGAAAATTACCTTTATTGTCATTTTGTAAGCTTTATATGCCACTCCCTAGTTGACTTGGATTGACTTTAAGAATCAGACACTCAGCCTGTGCTGAAGTGGGTCTGAGTGTCTAAGTCATGAGTACCAACTCCAAATTAAAATTCATGTGTCTGAAAGTATTATAGTGCATTTACCAGGAAAGGAGTTCGTTCAAGAAAGTAGAAGAATGCATTTCATTTGGATGTCTGTTTATGTTGTTTTTTTCTGTCTGTCCTTCCTCTAATGTGGATGAATACATTGAAAGCTAATGTTTTTGGATAGTATCAGAATTTTTGTGCTTGATGGGTGTTTAAGCCATGGTAACCTTTTAGTAGGGCTAATAAATGTTCATTATATGCAAGTGCAGTTCTCCATACTTTCTGTGGAAGCATGTGTAAATAGTAACCTCTATTGGAATATCTGAAATTTATTTACATGTGCAGTTTGTTGCTGGATCTCAACCAGTGAATGCTTTGGCATTTGTTATTGATGGGATTTATTATGGGGTATCAGACTTTGGATATGCTGCTTACTCGATGGTAAGTTCCTACAATGGTTGAAAGATAGTTAAACATTCCATATTATTTTTCCCTCTTAACTCATTATTTCGTGCTCTTTTTTTTCTTTTGGCTTTTGTTATGGGTAGGTTCTAGTTGGACTAGTTTCTTCAACTTTCCTTCTGGTGGCGGCTCCAGTAGGGCTTCCTGGAGTCTGGACTGGATTGTTTATTTTCATGGCTTTGCGTGTTCTAGCTGGAGTTTGGAGGTGAAGTATTTAATTAATATGGAAGGTGATAATTGTGAAACTTCATGTTTGTGTATTATTACCCATTGTCGTACTCATTCAAATCCTAGCTCAAAGAACAATGGCAAAATGATACAGGACATGTTGGATGAATGTAACATGACATCAAGTCGCATGTTATTTGTTCTCTTTTATGTCGGTATTTTATTGGGTAGGGGCAGGATACTCTATGGATAACATGATCAAAATTTTCTTCATAAGATTTATATTGAGTTAATATTTTTGTTTTCTTAAGGTTGAGCAGTAAAAGTGGGCCTTGGGATACAATCTGGTATAGAGATGGAGCAGAAGATTGACCAACATGCATTCAGTACTCAGAAGTTCCAACATTCACTCCTCAGGTTAAAAAACCATTTTCAGAATGATCAGAAAATGATTCTCTCAAGAGCTCTCTTATATGAGGGCACTAAATTCCTGCAAAGAGAATCCAGTATCACTGCAGGACTATAGTAAATTATTGAAATGTAGCAGCCAATTACTGCTAACCGATTGCCAAAATCTTGCTGATTCAAGTATTGATTGAATGGCCAATAGAACAGGGAGGGAGAAAATTATTGAATGACCAGCCTACAGCTTAGAGGGTAGTCTTTTTGACCCTCTGTTTTTTGTTGGAAATTTGTATTTATTAGGAAATTGCACAATTTTGTATATTTTCATTGCTAAAGGTAGCTGCAATGCATGTAAGAATAAGTACTCTGACTTGTCCATTGCAGCTATTCAAGTTAGTTAGGTGTGTACTGTGTAGTAATTACAATTTTTTAATAGTTTTTTACGTTAATGGTTAGCATTAATCTTAACGCAATTAACATTATTTATTCAGTAATTTATAGTCTGGTATTTGTTGTTAACGATTTCACTTACCTCTGGCTAACTTGTCTTTGACTATTACTTATTTTTTTATTAATCAACATCAGGGAATGGTTTAAGTAGATAGTTATTGAAATTTAAGTGGTCAATAATTTCAACTATTGTATAAAATTAAATGATTTTTTCTCTTTAATTAAAATATAATTATCATTTTAAATAATTTCAACCTTTTATTTAAAAAAAATACTGCAAAAACGAATCCCACTATTGTCTAAATCGAAAAATAGTTTTGTAATAAAATAAAAATGTGCCTCAGTACCAAAAACTAAAAGAGTATGCACTTTTAAGATATCAAATATTAATAATAACTTAGTGGCAAGTGGCAACTAAATTGTATGTGGGACTTCAGTTTAATATTGTAATAAGATAACGATTGCATTCTGCCGTATATGAATGGCGTAATCAACATTTGGAGTGGGGTAATCACCATTCATCATAGTTCTTCAACATTTATAATTTATGACTTAATACAAAATCCTTACTACAAAGTCTCTATAGTGAAAGAGAACAGAAACATATCTTATTGAATAGCCAAGGTGGGGAAAAAAACATGCTATAAGTAACCCCACCAAAGCGAAAAACAAACACTGTAAGCCTTTAATAATACTAAGATCCTACATGTGGAAAGCATATATCAAGTAACTTCTGTTCTTCATATAAGCCAAAATCATAATCAGGATTTAAGAAACTATAATCATGACCAGCATCCAAGTCTGGAAACTGCATACTATTCCATTGCTCAGGAAGGTAACCACCAAGTTTGTGCAGCTGTTGAGAAAGATCACACAACTTCCTACCATGGCCAGAACTGAATCCAGGTAGTGAATTTCTGTTTGTGTTGATGTTGTTCAAAGCCTCAACTTGGGACATGCCTTCAATTGGTCCAACTGTGCCACCACCAAAGAGATGAATTCCCTGCATAGAAGGATGATTGGAGTCCCCTACTATTGGTGCCTGATTCTTGTAATGAATAGAATGTGCTCTCAGCTTGCATTCCAAACCCTTAAGCCTAGTTTTCATCTCATCAAAATGTTCACTTCTTCTATATTGCTCATTTGGTGATTGACTATGGCTAATCTTCAAGCGCTTGTTGTGACTTAGTCCCAGGATTTCAGAAATTACTTACTCAGTATGTTTCTTTGCAATAGATGTCTCAGAATTTGGTCTTGGATTGGTATCTGGCAGCATATTATTATGCATATATCCAAGGCAATGGTTGCTGCAGCTCAACTCATAAGAGTTCAAAGTTTCAACTGATTCTCCTCTTGTTTCTTCACTCTTTATCAGAATGGTAGCAGCATCCGAAGAGGCAGAAGAGCTACAAAAGTTACTTCTTGTATTCATAGGTATATCCATAGGCTCCTTCTGCAAGTGTCTACCCTCTCCACCTATGCCAGAGTTTTTCAAAACCTCCTCCAATTCTTTCTCTATTCCTTCATTTTCTCTCGGTACTTCAGACTTAACATCATTCAAAGATGTTGCCTTACATTCTTCACTTGTTTGACACTGTTCAAAGCCATTACTGATTTCCTTCAACTCCTCTATTGAGTCATCAGCCACACAACCTACAGAAAGAACCGGCATCTCTTCTGCTTTCTCAAAGACACCAACCTTAGAAAATCTTGGTCTGTCTTCATGACACCGACGATGGTTCACCTCCAACTCCTCAGCTATTGCAACATCACCACCATTCTCCGAAGAACCACTTGGTGATTTTTTATCACTTCCACTAGAAGATGATGATCCATTAGAGTCTATTGGCTCGGGAAAATTCAAACGGGCACAAGGGCCATACATGGCCTTAGCTGCTTCATCATAAGCAAGAGCAGCCTCAAGTGCAGTGGAGAAAGTACCAAGCCAAAGCCTATTTGCTTTCTCACCAACAAGCTTGCCATTGATAGGTTCTCGAATCTCGGCAACCCATTTACCCCAAATCCTCTGCCTCACACCTCTGAACTTGCAATCGGAGTTCTGAGGCCCTCCCTTTCCTCTCATGCATCCTTTTCTCGACCCTTTTGCAGGAACTTTGTGAATCACTTCCACCCCATTTTCTCTAGAGCCAAGTTGTTGCTGCCTGTTGTACTCCTTCCACTTTTCAAGTGTGTCCTCCACAGAATCACTTTCACCACTGCGTCTCTTCCGCGATTTCCTCTCTCTGCAGCCATTCCGAAACCAACAAATAAACAAAAACATTTGTCAACTTTGCACTTACTTTCTTCAATAAATCGTTGGCTAAGTTTTCAAACTCAACACAATCACATATAGAAACATAAAGGAAGCATAACAAAACAAAGCTTATGCAGCAACCACAAATTGATTAGAACAAATAGTGCATGAATTGATACTATAAAGAATTTTTACATTGTCATTCAATCAATCATAAACTATCATGTGTGACAATCCATGAAAATTAAATTTGACTGAATATAAGGAGGAGCATCAAAAGAAGAGAAAGGATCAAATGAACAAAATAGAATAAAATCCAAATACAATGAGTAGCAAATTGATTCAAATGGAGATGAGAGTAACTGACCCAGAAACGTTGTTATTAGTCTTCATGCGTTTTAGCTATTGAAGAAGCATGTAGTTTGGTTCCTACTTGTTGTTGTTTTTATGTTGTGTCATGTGTGAAGTGGCTAGGTTGCAAAATTTGTGTTGGGAGGGTTTAAGAGAGGTTTTGGATTTTTTTATTAAGTTTGCGGCTGTTTTGTTTGGGATGTGTGTGCATGTGGTCAGTAAAAACGTCATGCTTGACTTGTTGTTTAAGAAAAAGTTGAAGTGTTCAATTTACATTTGGAAGAGGGAAGATGTGAAATTTGGTGGGTTTAGATAGGCACGGTGACGTGGCACGTTTTCAGATTCTAATGGAGAGGCTGATGAGCAGCTGGGGTTGTGACACGTGGCGGGATTTGTTTCATGGTGGCAACGCGCAGGAAGCTTTCTTCACCACGAAGGGCTCCTTTTCTATTTGGTATTGGTTCTTGCAACACTTCAATTGTGAATTATCTATTACCTATCTCTGTTTTATTTTATTTCTTTTTCTAACCCCAATAATGTGTTTATCTTCTTTTATGAATTTATTTATTTATGAGTAATGCTAATAACATATTCTAAGACAATTTTTTAAAAAAATTTATTTTTTATTATCGATTGAAATTTATTAAAATTTATATATTTTTGTTATGTCTCATCATTTATTTAATGAATTCCTATTTTGAATTTATAATTTTAATAAATTTTACCTATTAAAAAATAAGAAAGTATTTTGAATGTGATATTAGATAATGTATTATTAGTATCTCGTTATTTATTTATTTTCCTTTATTAGAGATTAGTACGAATTGGATCGAGTTTGATTTTCATAGTACAAAAAAGGTAGTCAGATCAATATGTTTATTTTATAGGTCATTAATTAATAATTAACTCAACCTGCAGATCTATGTCATTGCCAGGTCATCCTGTTAGATATTTGAAGAATATAAAATAAAAATTGAAACAAGTACACTAAAAAGATAAAAAAAAAATTGAAATTTTAAAAATTATGAAAAAGAATAGATATTTTGTTATTTTAAGTTGAACTTAAAAATGAATAAATAAAATAAAGATTAAAAAGTAATTAAATATTTTGATATGGTTGGATTAGGTAGAGTGAAAAAAATTTAAACTCGATGCGTAACCTAGGTACTTTGAGTTTATCTATTTTTAAACCTATTTAATTCATTAATCCAACCTAATCCAATATATTTAGCTTGAGTTCAATGAATGAACCCAAGTTACCCAAATTCATGATCACCTTTATGTGTTAAGAATTTATGTTGTTGCATACAATGAATTACTGTTTTGTTTTGTTTTGGTTTGGTTTTCTTGATTCTTTTTGTCTATTCTAATCACTAACAATTCTGTTTTGTTTCATTTTAGCATTTTTTAAAGGCAAAATTAATTGTCTTTGCTAAGTGGCGATAGTTAGTGGAGAGTCGAAAACAAAATAAAAGAGTGAGTTAAATATGATTGCAAAATTAGAATTATGTCTAAAAATTATAATTTTAAATTTAGCTAAGAATATTACATTTCACGTCTGGGACACAAATAATTAAGACGCAAAATTATAATAGATTTTTTTTCAAATATCTGTTAAAAGAATAACGTACGCAGCCAACAATTTTAATTGAGAATATTATTAATAAATTAGCAGTAGTCTTTTTAAAATACATCATTTTAGCCCAAATCCCACCATTTACATGAATGATATCATTTTAAGAAGGAATTGGATTCCTACACTTTACTTGTCATCAAAGGTGCGTTGTAAAATCAGTACAAATCAAATTACAGCTTTTTATGAAAATTGAACAGCGGGCCCATGCATTGTACGGCGTAAAGTACCCTAATCCATTCAAATAATGTTGTTTTAGATCACAGCACACAGATATTCTACTGATGATGATAATATTGTTCCTGAAAGAAAAAAAAAGGGGGTGATCAAAACACATATAATTTGTATATGTTGATAAAGTTTGATGAGCTCTTATAAGTATGAAAACTGTGTGAAAACTTTATATGTATTTACACTTAAACTATTTGTCAACAATTTGACAGATGAAATATTAATACTAGAATTGATGGTCTGAGAATGAGATGAGAGAATAGAAGTAAAATAATAATTGATGAATTTCAACTTGTATGTAATAATTTTTTCAAATCTAATTTCAAACAGGAGATCCCCATTTTGTTTCCTTTTTTCATTAAATATTTTAAATTACTTATATTATTTATATTCTCAGCGTTAACAAAAAAATATAATAGTATTCCACTCAAAAAATTAATTAATTATTTCATCATATTAAATTTTTTAATTTAATTAATCATCAAATATTAAAATAATTTCTTTAACATAGATTAAAACACTCGTGTGTGTGATTCTGTAGGTTCAATATTAAATAGTTAGCATATCAATTAAATTAATATATTAATCAAGGTCGACATCTAATAATATTTCTTAACATCTGGATAACATGAAATAACATTTTATTTTCAAGAACCATTAGAAAAAATTTATAATAATTTATTCCATCTTTACATCTCTAAGTTAACCCTATAGTATGATATTAATATTAAACTCTATTGAGTTAACTTATAATGACCTAAGAAATTTATTTCTTCTTTCATTTAATTTTTCTGGTCAAGATATAATTTTATTCTTAAAGCTCAAACTCATTTCTAAGAGTTGATGAATTTCTTCTTAATTAATTATTAATTCAACATATATTTAACCATATGCAATATTCATTCAAAAAGTGCTCTAAAACATTAGATGTTCAAAATTAAAACATAACAAATAACCTATTAATTATCATGACAATCTTAGGTAAAAGAAAACTATTAATTAAACTTCTTCTTAAAAATTTTCTATTAATTGAATCAGCTCAATGATTACATTCACATGTGACTCATCTATATATGTAAATTAATAAATGAGATATATTAATATTTATTCAATAAATACTATCACATATATATTAATCTATCAAGATTATTGATGTCCTATTTACAATAATCTTATGATCAAGAACAATTTAATTTAAAGTTAAAAAAGAACTTGTTTCTCATTATTATAATCTTCATTATGATAATAAGATTTTAATTTTAATCAAAGACATTATCAAAACTATTTAATCAAATAGTGAAATATGACAATGAAAATAAAATGATACTTTATTATTAAAACTAAAATTGATTACATAACAACTTGAATTGTGGAGATACAAATTTATTTCCAACAATCAAATATATTTAAACTTTAAAATTTAAAAAGTTTACAATAACATGTCATGCTAAAATATTCTAAACAAATTTATTATTAGGGTCGATCTTAGTGGAGGGGTTTAATGAGAATTCAGGTTCAAATTTGATTTCCATATTTTTTTAATTTTATGGAAAAAATTTCAATATTTTTTTAAGAAATTATTATTATTAATTTGAATTATTAGGCTATAAATTTTATTATAATAGGATATATTATTTATTATTATTTTTCAATCTAGCAGTCCAAATTTTTAGCCCTCAAAGCTAAAGACCATCATGTTGATTAATGGTGATTAGTGAACCTTGTTCTCCTACGGTACAACACGCTTTCTTACTCCTACTAACTTTCCTCACCATTCAACAAAAAAACCAATTAGTTGACTGGGTCCACATCACCACATGCATGCATCTCCCATTTTATTATCAATCATCAACTATGTCTCTCAAAACTTTTCTCTTTTTGTCCTTTTCCATTCTCTCTAGTTCCAACCTTAATCATAAGGTGAATTCCCTGTCTTCTATGTTCTTGTTACATCACATAATTGTTTTCATCAGCACAATAGGTGTGGTTGTGAACGCTGTGCTTGTTTCTATTTGGTTTTGATGCTTCTTTTTAATATATATACTTAACTTATTTATGTATGTATCATTTAACTAAGACTTGTTTTTGCTACTTGGTGTTTATGCTAAGACTTTCTCTCTGTCATGGATTAAAAACATATGTTCTTAATTTGTGACATGTCAAATGTGAATGCGTGACGTGCGAGTGTTGTGATAACGTACACAGTCGCAGGAGTATGCAGGTGTAAACCCGATGTAATATGGATGAAGTTAAATGGTCAGAGCAGGCGATCGAAGTTTTTCTTTTGTTTTTGGCTATTTTGATAGTTTGACTTCCCTGCTAGGTCAATTAGTGATGCTACGAGTTTGATTTGAAAATATTAATGCGCATTCATCAAGCTTTGTCTATGAATAATTTTTTTTTTGTCATGCATAATACATTTGATTTGTCAATTTATTAGATACTTTAAAAAGTTTAATAATTATGTATGAATAATATAAAATAATTTTATATTAATATTTAATCACAAATCATTGTTGATAATTTTAGGAGTAATTATCATAAAAATCAACAAATTTGATCATAGAATATTTTAACCTATTTTCTCTACAAATTTGGTGATAGAATGTTTTAACCTATTTTCTCTACTTTAAAAGTGTGTTTATTTTACATTACATGCGGCACTTGTTTATGGGTGCTACTGTTACTTAGAATTGCTTGAAATCAGTGACAAATCA